>NW_027509175.1:6920000-7372500 GCF_051911475.1 Siphateles boraxobius
AAAATAAAAAGAAAATAATAATGCTCAGCTTGCTGTAATATCTTGCAATTGGCTTTATAATACTGTTGGTTGCACTTTATTTTACAGTACGTTTACTTACCTAAGAAAGTACTGGTTAATATAAGGTAACTACATGGGTTAGGTTTAGGGTAGGTTCAGGGTTAGTTATTACCCAGTTATTGCAATTACTATAATAAGGACATATTACGTTCATAGGGATCAGGGCTGTAAAAAGTATTGTACCACATTATTTTAGTTTAATGGTTTAAATGTTTAAGTGTTTGTTTTGCTCATAAAAACAACATTGAATGAATAAAATGTGCCCACTGATAGTGTCACATGCGGCAGTGTCATTATACGTTTATAGTATTTAATAATAGTTTGAGTTGACTTTATTTATATGTTTTCAGTTTAATTTAAATACTTATTTAGTAATTACTAAAACTTTAGTAATTTTTTTCTTATGTGATTGACATTTTATTCGTCTTTGATTTTTAGTACCTCAACTTAAAAGTATTTCAATTAGTTGCCACGGTAACATTTCTAAAGTTGATTTTTAACCTTTTCATCTGATATTAGTATTTTATTTGATTTCAGCTTTAAGTCAAGTACCAAAATTGATTTTAGTGTAAGGCATGTGGTGTCTGTGTTGTTTTAGTACCTGGTTCTCAAAAGGAATTCTGCAGTCCAGTAATGATGTAAACGCAGACACAAAATTAGTGATGATCACAGTTTGAATGTGCCCCGAAAATGGCTGAAAGACAGTGAGCAGTTAAACTCTCAGATCAGGATCACTAGAAAATGAACACAAACATTGTAACAGCACTGTGTTAATTGCATTAGGCTGCACTGATATTTGTGAATCCAGTGCATTCTATGATCAGCCTTATTTGCATAGGAAGGAGGCATGTTTGCCCAGGAAAGAATGACAATGGCTTGATTTAAATATGCATGAAGGAGCACTATACCAGAAAAAAAATAGCACCTGGTTAAGTTTGACTGGAGGGGGGTATACAGTATGAATAAAGTGAAGGATTTTTTTTGTTGTTGCAGGATTTAGTGCTAAAGTTGCACAAATGTTCACCCCTCATTGTGACATTTTGTACTTTTGGTAGCAAGTCATTGTGCTTTCACAGGTCTTCAGAAGAGAGTTGGGTGCCAAAGAACCTGTTATCAATGGAACACTTGACAATGCTAAAACCTTCCTTGCCGAGATGCCTCGTGAGGGTCTGAAACCGAAGCCTGGACAAAAGGGTATGAAGTCTTCTGCACCTACACATATGCCAAATACAATAACTTAAAGATGCTCTAACCTGTATTTCACTTTATGTGCTGCCCAGATGTGAGTCCTGAGGAGAGGATTCAAAATGTGGGCCGCATATTGCGTAAAGAAGTGGAGGATGTAACGGTGCGCTGGAAGAATCTGGGTGCAGCTGCTGTTGACTGGCAGCAACAGCTGGAATTGGCCATGGAGAGGCTGATGGAGCTGCAGGACGCCCAGGATCAGCTGGACTTCAAGCTACGGCAGGCTGAGACTGTGAAGAATTCTTGGAAGCCTGTTGGGGAGCTGCTTGTAGATGATTTGCAAAACCACATAGACAGAGTAAAGGTCTGTATCCTCTTATCCCTTATAAAAAAAGCTTTTTTGGACATGTACAATGGTAATACCATGGTATACTCTGAAGCAACTTGGATTAGCATGTTTGCACTGTGGTATATATGTTTATTATTTTAATCTTTAAGGCTTTGAGACAAAAGGCATTAAGGTTTTATGTATTTTTCCAGGTGTTCCAGGAGGAGATAGCTCCCATTCAGGATAATGTAAATCAGGTCAACCAACTGGCCTCCACATTTAGACCACCTGACATTCAGCTCTCTCCAGACAACCTGAGCAGAATCGATGACCTCAACATGAGATGGAGGCTTCTCCAGGTATCCATTCATGTTCTTTAATTTGAAGTCAACGTGAATTTGTCTTTTTTTGCTACCTTGACTTCCATAAATGTACATATTTTCAAGTGAAAGACCATGTTTAGTGGAAAAGAAGTGTGGGACTTGATTTGATTAGTTGGGAACTGATTGGCCATTCCATACCAGAATGGAGAGATTACCCCCAAACAATGCCTAAGTAGCTATTTGGCTGCTGGTTAACATTAGCCTACATTGCCTGTTAGTTCAGCCAAAAATGAAAATTCTATCATCATTTACTCACCCTCACGTCGTGCAAACCTGTAAGACTTTTGTTTATCTTCAGTGAATAAAAGCCTTAATTCAATCTGTTCATCGTATAAAGCGATCTAGTCTCTTCAGAAAATTTGGACTAAACCTTTTATTTCATATGGATTAGTTTTGCAATCTCTTTATGAACTTTTTTGAAGCGTCAAAGTGGTAGTTGCGTAGCTGTCAATGGAGGGACAGAAATCTCTCAGATTTCATTAAAAATATCTTCATTTGTGTTCCAAAGATGAACGAAAGTCTTATGGGTTTGTAACGACATGAGGGTGAGTAATTAGTGACAGAATTTTCATTTTTGGGTGAACGAACCCTTTAATGACATCAGCAAAAAGACGTGCACTAATGAATTGTTCAAAATACAATTTGGAACGTGTACTAATTATATTCATTATTTATAAATCAAGTCAGGTCACAGCTTTAGCTCCTGACACAAAAAGAGAAGGGAAAAAAATAGTTCAATCTTTGAAAAGTGTACATGTCAGCAAGAGATGCAACAAGAAATAATCTGTCTTTCAGAGATTTGACAAAGGACACAGAAAGGCATTATTTAATAAAAAGAAGTTGGGCAGAAACATAAAAACAATCGTGATGAAACATTCTGCACATTTACAGAATATGTTTTATGAAATAGTTTTATTAACCATTACGTTTCCTTCTTTTCCAGTGTTCTTGTAAACTAAAACTTTTAAAAATTGTTTCCGTTAATTGAAATAAAGCTAAAATAAGATGTATAAATTTATAAATATATGTGTGTGTGTGTATTTGTGTGTATATATATATATATATATATATACATATATATATATATATATACATATACATACACACACAAATGTTGCCCATGTTACTGAAATAGAATAATTTTAACCCGAAGTACCACCCTTACTAAACCAAAAAACTGAAAATAAAAAAATAAAATAAATAAATAAATAATAAGTAAATAATATAATAGTATATAAATAATACGAAAATAACGCTATTCTGTACAGCAATTTATTCCTGTTCCTTCCGCCTCTTCTGTGTTTTTTTAGGTCTCCATTGAGGAACATCTGACCCAGCTGACCACAGCCTACAGGGACTTGGGGCCCCAGACTCAGAATTTCCTGCATGGTGAGTGTGTATTTGTGGTTCTGTTTTGCAGTATTATGAGCATTGTAATGACAAGCATTGTAAACTAATCCTGTGTATTTTGTAATGTCTTTCTTAAGTTGAGTGAAGTTGGGTACTGTACATAAAATGTGTCTTGAACCAAATGAAGAAGTGAATGGTGAATAGAAAGGGCTTTGAAATCGAGGTAACATGAATGGGTTTTCTTTTCTGCACACAGCGTCTGTTGAAAGCCCTCTTGAACGGTCTATTTCGCCCAACAATGTCCCCTACTATATCAAGTAAGTCTTCCCAAACTCAACCCACATGTTGATGTCAGGCACATTCAAGGTCCACACTGAATTATCAAATTGAATTTCAACACTATGAAAGCTCCCAGACTAAGAAATACATCATAGCTGGCAGCAGACTACCAAAGAAAAGTGATTTTGCGTGACCTTTTTCCAAACAGAGATATCACCCTGCAAAATTTGTGCAGAATAATCTGAGATGATAAATTAGGCTCTGCCAATGCATGTAGCAGCATGCGTCACATAAACTGAGAACTTCTGCACACCGATGACCGAGTGAGCGAGTTTTAGAACTTATCTTCATATTTGATATTTGATCTTATCTTCATATACATATTCATATATCTTCGGGAAGTTTGCCAGTTTCCATATAAAAATTCCATGCAGAAATAAATTTTGTCTTTATAACAAGCGATGCACAAATGTGTAGTTACAAAACAGTACAATAGACTAAACAATATAAGGGTAGAATGAGCCCTCAAATAAATTGTCAGCCCTTCATATGCAACTACCTGTGATTAAAAGAATTTGAACTACTTTTTATTTTATTTTTACCATGTAGAAATGTTTCGTCAAAGCTTCTATATGGAAAGTGTAATGAATTTTATGTCAAAGCAATCTTCAGAAAAATACACCCATTTTAAAATGCCAATGTATAAACCATGTAAATGATTTGGATAAAGGTTAGCCGTGAGTTATTCAATGAAGCATTTCCCCCACAAAATGGTAGCAGTGAGAAAGTGTGTCAGATTATTTGGGGTAAGCTGTGCCATTGGCTCAACTATACAGTCAGTTTTTTATTTGTTTATTTATTTTTATTATATATTTATCTCTTGAGACGTACACAGCTTAGCACCTTTTTAGAAGTCATATGATATAAATGCTTACATTTCTATAGATGACACACATCCTATGATTTATGAATATTACATTCACCTCTATATCATTTTTCTTTGCCAAGACAATTTAAAGTGGTGTGGCTTATCAAACTCTACCCTGTGTCTACATTTTGCTTGGACACTGAAAAAAAAAATACTATTTAATTTTTAAATCAGTGTTTCACTTGCTGTTTCTTTGTAATTATTTGTGAAATTGCACAAATTGCAAAAATAGTCACCGACACCAAAAAACGTACAACATTTTTTTTTCCAGTGATATATACTGTATATTATAATAGTCATTTCAGTATAGTTGTTTCATCGCTTTTGTGGCTCAAAATCGATATCATCCTCAAATCATTTATTTAATCTCTAAAGTATGTGCACAAGCTTCATATACAGTCAGAGCTGCATTTATGCTTATGACAGTGCATTAATCTGACTTAATTGGAGAGAACTGATTCTTAATGATGCTGTCATAGATTATGAATGTCATTAATGCTGGTCAAGCAGAGCAGTACTTTGTCAGATGGCACTAGAATTTGTTATTTCCAGCCTATTGCATATAATATGCTCCAGGACAATAAAGGGTCTTGCTTTATAATAACTTTCAAGTTGTCAACAAACATTAATACTTAACAGATCAGTAGTTCATTTACTAATTTATATGAAATATACGATTCCAAGTCTCATGACATTTATATATGTAGCCTACACTAGTGATCTAAATGTTTGTTATTGTCAGTAATGAAGGTTATTATAGAAGTTTTATCCGGTAAAATATTTTACCCATACACTTTTTATGGGATTTTTAGTCATTAACTTCATAACTTCAGCCCATCTAACACATTGAGCAAATTACTGCATATTATGTTGAACACGATTTATTTTAAATTTATGCAAAATGTAAGCCTCTTAAATTAGATTCCTGCACTGTGGCAGCATGCAGCTTTTGTCAGGGAATAAATAACCCATCTAGCCCTCCCCA
The DNA here is from genome assembly GCF_051911475.1 of Siphateles boraxobius. Classification (NCBI taxonomy): domain Eukaryota; kingdom Metazoa; phylum Chordata; class Actinopteri; order Cypriniformes; family Leuciscidae; genus Siphateles; species Siphateles boraxobius. The sequence goes on from NW_027509175.1 coordinate 6,925,499, forward strand.
ACAAAACAGTAAATACTGGTCATTTTCACTGCGTCTCAAAACCTAGTGAGCTACCTAGCTAGATATGAAATATCTAGCTAGGTAGATATTTTTTTTTGTTTTGTTTTTTGTTTTGTTTCTTTGCATGAATCTAATGTTGTATTCATTTTTTTAGCATCCCACAATCGTTTTGAGCATTTTGAACTTTTTCTGCCGTTTAATTTGAGATTTTTTTCTTAGTAGGCTTAATATTTAAAGCGATTTCTTTTCCACCGTTTTTTTAACAGTCTATGGTTGACACGTTCGATTGGAAATAATCAACGTTCAAATGATTGATTCGTTTTTCATCACCCATCCTCAGTGGAGTTTAAAAGTTGATTGAGCATTTTGGGCATCATTGGCGATCGGTTTAAGCTTTTTTAATACGGGAGAGTTCGAACGTTGTATGAACAATTTGACGACCACAGTTCATATTTCAAACGTTCGATTAGTAGTTGACCGAGCATTTTTGAATATCGATTTGAGCTTTGTATTACTGAAACGGTCGAACGTTAACAACTTGGCGAATCAAATAGGCACTTTCGAATTCGAACGTAGAATCGATTGTTTAAGCATAAGAACGCTGTCTTTAGAACATTTCATTCCAGCATTTTAGGAATTCTTTTTTGTTGCAGCTATATTTTTTGTTGCTATCGGACATTTAAACGATTTCCACAAATTCTCGAATCGCACGCAAGCGATGTCCTAAAATGCGGTCTAGGTAGGTGTTATGCTAGGTTTTGAAGCACCTCCTGTAAGTGAGCGAGCGAGTGAGCGAGAGAGAGGGAGAAAGGAGTTGGAGGGGGAAGGGAGCAGGAGGAAAAGCTCCGCCTCGTCTGAGCCGCTCTGGCGGAGGGAGATCGCAGGGAAGTCGGATGCTTTTTCCCCTGTAGAGAGGGAACACCGCGGAGGTGATTCGCCCCAAACAACGTTTGGATTTTAAAAAAACAAACACGTTGGATTCGGCGATTATTAAGAGGCAAGATGAGGGAGAACTTGAGAAAGTAAGTGCAATGCTAACACGAATAAATGTCGGCTCGTGCGAGTAGCAGCTAGAGGACGCCGAAGGAGTTTTGCATTCGTCCATCTGCCGTATAGTCGCTGATTCTTTTCCTTGCTCGTTTTCCTTACAGCCTAGCAGGTGCTTGTTCGGTTTTTACAATGAACCAGTGCAGCCGGGGATGTCCACGTCTTTTAGCGACATGCCAGTTCAGCGCTTGATTTGTTTATTTTTCTAATGCCAAACACATCGATAGTTCCTGATGCATCTACTGTGCCCTTCTTGCAGCATGCCGACTGATAAACCTAACGTGGCGTTCATATTGTCATTTATGTTTTTGGTGGTGTATTTGATAGAAAACCTTATTTAAAACGAGGCTTGGCCTTAAGAATCCTCCATATTCGTGCACTTCCCATAAGTTAACATTATACCACACAGAAGATAACTGTTTTGGGTTTAACCACATACTTACGGCTGCGTTTGCATTCAACCATAGCTAAGAGCCACAATTATAGAGGTGTCTGCGTGAAGCGTGTTTGTGTGGGTACACTGTGCTGTTAGATGCGTTCATGCATGTAGGTGGGCATTCCTTTTTCTTGTCCAAACCCACATTACTGCTGTACTTCCGCTCATGCAGTGACTTGAGATGTGCAGGTATGGTGTTCTCAGTGGGAAATTTGCCATCAGGCCATTGGCATGCTCTACTGAGACTACCTGAACCTAGAGGGCGCTGCCAGATACTGACTGTGTCTCAAAGACTATAGTGAGCTGCTTGTGATGCCCAGAAATACTGTGCGTGTTTTCAAACTTTTTGATATCAAAGACAGTAAAAAAATAATTATATATATATATGTCAGGAAAATATTAAGCGTGATAAAGACTTGTTAAATTGTAATTGAATAATTTGCTTTTGTTGACGACAAATCATGTTGTTGTTTTCTTTGTGTGTGTGTATATATATATATATATATATATATATATATATATATATATATATATATATATATATATATACACAATCCACATGGATGTTTAAGTCAATTCAACTTAAATTACATTAAGCTGACTTAAATGAGTTGAATCTTGTATAACTTAAAGTTGAAAATTGCTTAACTTATTTTGGTGAGTTAAAGCAATGCACAAACATATGTTGTCAACTTATTGATCATATAATTGTTTACAGTGTAAATTTTTTTATAAGTTTAATTCAGAATTAATAATGATTTTTAGTGCTGGAGATTATTTAAATTGAACTAAAGTTACCTTAAAGATTTTTTGCATTGTTAATTGCTGTTCTTTCGAACTTTCTATTCATAAAAGAATCAGTTTCCACAATAATATATTGTTTTCGACATTGATAATAAGAAGATATGTTTCTTGAGTACCAAGCATATAAGAAAGATTTCTGAAGGATCATGTGACACTGAAGACTGGAGTAATGATGCTGACAATTCAGCTTTGCCATCACAGGAATAAATTCTATTTTAAAATATATTAATATAGAAAACTGTTCTTTTAAACCTGTTCCAAGTTAGCTGATTAACATCCCTAGCAAAACAAATACTCTGGCAATCCCATGGTAAATGGCATTGGTATTACCATGGTGCCTTTTTGTTAGTATGGTTCCACCCCATAATGTTTGCATTTCAGAGAGACTGATTTTTTCCACAACTCCTTTTTTAAAGTTCTTTCATTTTGACCCCTCTGACTTTTTTAAGATTTTTTTTTCTTTTGGAAGAAAAAAATGCATGAAGGTTCACTTTCATCTAATTTTTGTTGATGGTGTTTTTTTCCTGCTTTAACACTGTAGGGGCTGGGTATAATTTATAGTTTTGAAGTTTCTCCACCTTATTAGAATTCTGCAGAGCCACTTGGCTGGCTTAAGCCCAAAATCACAAACATCCTGGCCCATAGCAACACTTCAAAACAAGGCATCTCAGTAGTGTAAATTGCATTTCCACTAATGGATTCATTTAGAGCCATTGTAACAAAACAGTCAGGCACTGTTCTCAATGTAGAAATTGACTCCCTTCTTTAACACCAGCTAGAGTTTTTAAATGTTTTCAGTCACTGCCGAATCCCCATGCAGCAGGAGCACTATTAACTGGGATAAGTTAGTGTAAAAAGTAAAAACGGATATTCAACTTGGATACTCTATAATCTTTTCACTTTTATTTTGCCTCTGTCCCAACTTTTTTTGGAGTGTTGCAGCCATTAAAATCAAACTTTGTTTATATTTACAAAATACAATTAATTTGGCCAGTGAAAATATTGGAAATGTTTTTCTTTGTACTTTTCTCAGTTAAATAAAGGTTAAAGGGATGGTTAGGAGTAATTTCAACCTAGGGTCCTTTGCACCATGACCTCAAGCCAAACTCAAGTAATTGTTGCAAACTGGTACTACCAACAAAATATTAGTGCATTCCTGGAACTGGGCGTCGTTACACTACATCCTTATGCATTGCTTTCTGCCAGGACTTTTATAGGCTTTTCCCAAATCGCGGAAGTGACCTCGACGTCCGGGTTAGCGGTAGCATAAGCCATCAGGCAAGTGTTATTTAAATAAACTCCTGATTTACTTAGAAACTTTCCAATGCCTCGTTTTATGAGTAAAGAACCTATTTGTACTACTGTAGAAGTTTGGTACCATTCTGGGCATTATTAGTGGGGTAATTTACGAGATACAACCTTGGATCCATTAGCGCCTGCACTAAGCCATTCGGCTGGTATCTCGGAATAAGCTCTAACTTTAATAATGTTCGACCAAGGGAAAAAAAGCTTCTTGGGGGTGTTTGGCGTGAGGTCATAGTGCAAAAGACCCTAGTTTGAAATTACTCCAAACCGTCCCTTTAAAGAGGGTGAACAAATCACAGATTCTTGATTTTATTACATTTTAAAATGTCCCAACTTTTCTGAAATTGGTGTTATGTTTATGCTGCCTTTTTTAGAACCCCATATTTTTTATTTAATTCCATCATACTCAAAATAATAGCCAGGCCAGGACAACCTTGTTAAATGTATGTTCTATCTTCCACAAAATAGTCACACAGGTTTGAAACAATATAAGGATCAGTAAATGACTGAATGTTCACCTTTGAACTGTTCTTTTAAATGAGACGTGTTATCATAGACAGCATGTCTAACATATCGTTATCGTAATATGTCATTGGCTTGATAGTTCAACGGATGTGTTAAATGTGCTTGAGCATCAGTGGCGCAGATAGGATTTTTTAACTGGGGGGGACCAAGCTGTCAGCAAATGATTTAAACTAAATTCGTTATTTTGCGTAATTTGGGCTTTAACTAGTGATCAAGTAGTTACTTTGCGTAATTTGGGCTAATGATTTGCACTAAAAAGCCATTGGGGGATTCTTATTTGAAATCATGGATAAACAACAATGAACAAAGGTAAACAAAGGCCTACCTGATCACCACTAGCAATGCATGATCATACTATTATTTGACTAGTATGCCAATCACCCACCAAAACTTCATGTCTTCAGCAAAGTATGTTTTGTGGCTGCCCTCCTGCAGATCCTCACTTGCCTGACTAGGGCATGAGGTCTTCAATCCTGCTCCTGGAGGGCCACTGTCCTGCAGAGTTTAGTTCCAACCCTAATCAAACACACCTGAAACACACAGCTCATCAAGCTCTTCAGGATCGCTTGAATATACAAAGGCAGGTGTGCTGAAGCAGGTTGGAACTAAACTGTGGCCCTCCAGGAGCAGGATTGAAGACCTCTGGACTAGGGCCTGCCTTACTGTCATCAGAAATCGCCTGCAGGCCAGGAGGACAACATTTTAAATCTTATAATTTCAGTTAACCCTCTATACCTCTATAGAATTTCACAACAATGTGAAATACAACATATTCCTGAGAATTAATGGCTAAAACTACCATTTCAAAAATGTCTAAGAATAACTCAATTTTAAATTTAAGTGTTAATTACAAGTTTGTTGCAATTTATAGATTAGAAATATCTTTCAAATGATGTATGACAAATTAAGAAATGTTTTTCATAGCCCATAATTTAAGAATCTATATCCTCCGTTGCTCCAGTCCATACAATAGAAAAAACATGATTTCCTGCTATAAGAGGATGTCAAAAGTTTATGTAGGCCTTTATTTGTTGTTTGCATAAACCTTGCACCACACAAATTTACTTATTATGATTATTTTTATAGGGGCTTACACGACAGTGAACATACCTCAGTCAATTTATACAGTACAATGGGTTAAATGATAAGATAAAACATTATTTCCTGACGACGATAAATTGTTTGATTTATCCAACCATTCTTTTTGTGTTCATTCATTATTTGTCTCTGTCCACTCACCTAAATGCATAGTTATGGTCTCCACATTTTGCTGTGTTTACTAAGTGCAAAAGCCTTCTTGCCATTATTGTCAGACTAGCTATTCCCCTTAACAAATCTAATCTGCCACATCTGGGAAAGTCAACAGGCATAGGATACTTACATTGTTTGTTTTTGAAAAAATGAGGTGATTGTTTTTTGTCTCTTCATTGCCTTTATGTGGCATTTATACAGTCGATTTTTTTCAGTTCAGAAAATCACCGACTCAGCTCAGTCATAGATTGTATATGATCACTATGGTTACCGGCCCGCCCCTACAGGCACGACTGAGGCAGCTACAAGCTCATCATAGGACCCCGGCGACGTCACTCAGGAGTCGTAGCACACACCCAGAACAGCGTGTTGTGAGAACGTCGGTTCAAACAAAGTAATGGTGACCGGTGTAGATTATTATTGTGTGTCAGTCTGCATCTGCCCCGACCCGATTCTGAAGCAGCGGCGGGCCGGGACACTACTTTGGCTAATGTACTTGGCGAAAACACTGGTTAATCCTCTGTTTTACCGATTTTTGTCGCCTTTAGTAGGGATAGTGAGGGCGGGGGACGGATCGGGTCACTATGAATCTGGGGGGGTCATGTCCCCCCCGTCCCTAGTGCCATCTGCGCCCCTGTTGAGCATCTGTTGAAAATGACCTTTATTTGAAGAACATAATTGTGAGCTATTCTTGAGTTTGAGGAAAATAAAGATTTATTGTTGGATGTAAAAAGACTCAAGGCTTGTCCAGCACACTTTATCACTGTCATAATCGATATAACTTTAGATGGAGGATGACACTGTCTTAACCCCTTGAGCCGCAGGGATCACTGGTGATCCCGAATTTTACATTAAAAAAAATTGTGCATTGTTTTTGAGCTGCTTTATCTCTCTATTAGTAATTGCTAGAGCACTTCTGAGTATTTCACAGTAAACTGTCAAGTGTTAGCTTTTAAATGATACCTTGGTTTTGTGTGTAGTCAGAAGGACTCCTTAGCAACAACCATTTTATTATGGGTATGTGATTTTGCACTCGATTGCCAAAAGGGGGGCGACTGGTAAGGGGTTAAGCACTGAATATGAGTCATAAACACATTTATGGATGTTGTAGTGGCTTTTGGTATGTATATTATGGCGCTTTTCCACTGCGTGGTACAACTCGGCTCGGTTTGCTTTTTCGAGTGCAGTTTAGTTCTGCTTCAAAGTGGGTGGGATTATAGATTGATCGTTATAGTTGCGCCTCCATCTCGTCTACTGACCACGATACGGCCATTTCGTGTTACAAGTTGCGTGCGACGGTCGTTTTAAAAAGTTGTGCGAACAAATTATACTGCGGTGGCTGTTGCTGACTATTTAAATCTAGCGGGTTTGGTGTCTCGTGCCGCAAATCCAATGATGCTGGTAGTGATGATTCTGTCTGATCAATCAGTGATCTGCAGTGTTTACACGTCACATTTTAGTATCGGTACGGTTTTCTTGGAGGTTGCACTAAAAAAATTACCAGGTACCAAACCCCCTAAAAGTGAGCCGTACCATGCAGTGGAAAAGTGCCTTTATAAAGTAAGTTTTTCAGAGGTACTGTTTATTGTAATTTACCTTGTCTTTTCTTTCAGTCACCAGACCCAGACAACATGTTGGGACCACCCAAAGATGGCAGAACTGTACCAGTCATTAGGTAGGCCTGATTCAAGTCTGATGTGCATGAAGTAGAGCTGGATTGAATATTAATAGCATGTTCATGATGATCTTGCTGGTGGCTTTCCAAAGATGGTGCTAAAAATGTTAATGGGGGTCTTCATGTGGCATTTTACTGTGTATTAAAATGTCTTCATGATAACAAATGAATATATACACTACAGCACAGCACACCACAGTAAAGTTTTTTCAGTAAAGTTTTTTTTTTTTTTAAAGGAATGCAGGATTTATTCAGCATGGATTCATTACATTGATAAAAAGTGACTTTAAATACTTTTACATTTACAAAAAGTTTTTGTTTCAAATAAATGCTCTGTTCATCAAAAAAATACTGAAAAAAATACTGTTTTTCATCATTGATAAGAAATTTCTTGAGCAGCAAATAAGCATATTAGAATGATTTCTGAATGATCATGTGACACTGAAGACTGGAGTAATGATGCTGAAAATTTAGTGTTGATCACAGGAATACATTTGATTTTAAAATATATTAAAATGCGAAGCAAGTATTTTAAATTCTAACAAAATTTCACAGTTCTACTTCTTACTGTATTTTTTATCTAATTAATGTAGCCAAACTTTTTAATGGTTTTAATGTACATTTAAACCTGGCAATAGTGTCTGTAAAGTAATGATTCATGTAATACATAAAATGTATACATAGATATATTGTTAAATATGCGTAGATAAACTGTCGAAAAGCTGTAACAATTCTTTTAGCCATCTAGCACAACCTTGCTATGAAGTAGTCTCTCATAATCTCTCACATTTGCAGTAATCTGTGTTGTAGTATAATTGCCCTTAAGTAAAATGTCAGATTGTTAGTTGAAACATTTTTGATCAGTGGACTAAAAATGGAAAAGACTAATTGGATGATACTAGCTTGATGTCTCTGCTGCCTGTTTTTCAGATCCCAACAAATAAGATCAAAAATGAGAAATTGTCAGATGCAGAGATGAGAGGTTTTACTGTGACCGTAATGAAATGTTACATGAACAGTTTGCTAAAATGAACATGTCCCATTTTCTCGTGCTAAACAGCGGATCTCAACAACGTACGATTCTCTGCATACAGGACGGCAATGAAGCTCAGACGAATGCAGAAAGCTCTCTGCTGTGAGTTCACACAACTTACTCTTTGCAATCACACAACCTTCATTCTGAATATTCATTCTACTCATAAAAAGACTTTATTTAGGCTCAAACCATGTCTCAGAGAAACATTTTGTGAGGAGGAAAGGGTTACGATTTGCTTCTGTCTCTGTCAGATTTCATAGTAAGTTGTAAATAATAAAGAAAATATATATATTTTTTTAGAATGACTGACTAGTTTCCCACACATTTGATTACACAACAGGGTTTCCTAAAGCAAACGGTACGGTCTGTTACTGCTTCCAAACCCTGAACCTGCTGCGATGATGAAACTTAACTTCGTGCGTTCAGGAGTGGTGCACTATAACTTCTAGGGCTAGGTTCAAAATATCTCTTTCTCGGTTTTACTCAATTCTCATTTTAATGGTGAGAATTTAGTTTTTTGTGTTCAGGCTTGATTTTGTAATCAATTTTATTTATATAGATATTGGCCTAAATCTTCATATCGGTACATTCCTAAAATAAATAAAAAGGAATGAACATCAGAACGTATGTTCAAAGATACAGTACAACTTTTTGAAAGTATTGTAATCACTCAATCATTGTTTAAAGCTTGGAAAGATGTCAAGAAAACAGCTTGGAAACACTGTCACGTCATGTTTACCTCAGGAAAGCCATTTGATGTCTATAGGCTCTCTAGTTAGCTAGAAAAATGAACTCTAGAGAGGAGCTTATTTAATATACTTGAATTATTCCGTAAGGAAAACAAGTTTTTATGACAGCCACCTTTTAAAATGTTAATATTTCAAAAAACTAATTGAATAAACAATTGTTATCAGAGCACTTTATCAAATTTTGCATTTTTCTGTGGACAGTGGATCTACTGGGCATGTCTGCGGCCTGTGAGGCCTTTGACCAGCACAATCTGAAACAGAATGAGCAATTCATGGACATCATGCAGGTGATCAACTGTCTGACCAGCATCTACGACCGTCTGGAGCAGCAGCACAGCAGCCTGGTCAACGTGCCTCTCTGCGTGGACATGAGTCTCAACTGGCTGCTCAACGTTTATGATACGTACGTTTCACTTTTTGTTGTTGCTTTGCGTGTATAAGATGTTATGGAATAGTTCCATTATTGAAAGCAGGTCATATGTGGTTGGAACAACATGAGTGCAAGTAAATGATGAAAGAGTTTCAAATTTGGGATGAACTAATCCTTTAAATATTAGAACACATGAGTCAGAGAGCATCAAGGAGTTGGAGTCAATTGATACTCAGCATGTTTCTCAGTAGGATCACACTGAGCCATAAATCATGCAGTGTTTGTACATGGAGGTGGTAGATTCCACAGAAGACCCCTGCCTTTCCCCCAAAGTAAACTGAGAGAACAACGTTAGAGGTCTTTTCATTCTATGCCTGTTTTTTTGTTTGTTTGTTTTTTACCTAGATTGTCTTGCAAAGCAATGTTTTTCTCAGATGATGGGATGAAGAAATGCAGTTGTCAGGGTACCATTGAGTACTTGAAAAAAGTTTCCTAATTTTAAATTTGAGGACGAACCTGACTAAATATATTTAAAAGATTTTAAATATTGTATTTGATTAAATAATGTAGTTTTTACATTTATTATTTATAAATGTATGAAAGCACAAATGAAAGCACATTTATAAACATGAAAGCACAAATATGTGGCCTTCTGGGTTTACCATATTTGTGGCTAAATTAAATCTGTCTTAACTTTCATTTTGGGTGAACTATACAAAATACATATTGTTGCATTTTTGTATTGCGATATATTGTGACACAATATACTTTATTAAATACACACCCCTAATGTTAACTTTATTGTGCTTAAATTGTAATATGCTGTAGATAGTTATAAGAATGCATATTTTATCTTCCTAATCTTTTTGAATGAGCAACTGGAGTAGTAAAGCATAGACATTTCAAAATAAGAGTCTTGATATATGTCGGGCTTTAATTTTGATTTGAATTTATTTGAGAAGTTTACAAAACTCTACACGAAATAACAAATGCTACATATGATGTGTATTGATTACATTTCGACTATTTCAACATAATAAAACCGTTTAGAAATCATTTGGATGGTTTAATAACCTGTTGTGGTGAGAATAGTGACTTTCCCCGCTCCCCCCAACGTTCTCAGGCAGAAAACCAACCTTGCAATATGGGGACTAACCCTGCGTTCTATTAATTGTCAATGAACCGACTCGGCCCTCGGATATGACGCCACTTCCACACTTCAAGCGTTCTGGTATGTTTTGCGCGTCCGAGTTGGAGAAAAAACATGGACGCCACCCACAAAGCTGTTGCTATGGTAGCACTGGCCGAGTACCAGGCGCTTATCAAAACGCAGCCATTTGAACTTCTAAAATTTTCACTTTATTTCATGTTTTTAGTTTATCTTCTGTTAGCAACGCTAGCCACGTTAGTAACACCCGTTTGAAACGAGGCTTCATTCGATATTGCTCTCACAACAAGACTGTTTCCCATACCCACAGGCAGTGATACGGACGCAGTAAGGTATTGCAGTAATACGAGTGATTAAAATCGTCATTTAAACAACCAAAGTGGTCCGAAAACAATTCTTACAAGTCACACAGGGCGCAGCCATCTTGGATTCCGAATCGGAATTCTTGCTCTGTGTCCTCACGGTTGTCCGACGTCCGAGCTGGGAAATCCGAGGAAAGCGGGCGTGTTGGTGCTTGTTGCTAGGCAACGTCCGTCTACCTAGTCGGAAATCCGACACCAATAAATAATAGAATGCACTATAACATCCCAGTAAGTTGGAAATAGGAAGTCTCGTGAGAAGCGAGAACAAGCGAGAAACACAAACTGCTTTACGGCAATTCAACATAAACACCCACGCCGTCCTCAATGTGTATGATGTATTACCCACCTCGGTAGACACAGCTCCACATGATAAAGTTGGCCGGCTCCGATAATAACAAATGCAAATGATCAGCGGTAGAAAGGGGGAGGAGGGTGCCGAATGTGAGTGTTTTTTACGACATTGTTGTGAAATATACACCTCACAGCTGTAGGCGGAGCTCGTTGAGAAAACATACGACAACAAAAGTGAAAATCAGCAAAGAAATAGCTAGTTGCCGAATGCCCCTTTAAAGGGTTAGTTCACCAAAAAATAAGTCAGTATTGTCAGTATTTTCTCACCCTCATGTTGTTCCAACCCTGTAAGACTTTCGTTTATCTTCGGAACACGAATTAAGATATTTTTGATGAAATCTGAGAGCTGGATCACTCCTCCATAGGCTGCTAGGTAATTGATATCTGCCAGCCCAGAAAAGTTAGTAAAGATATCGTTAAAATAGTCCAAGGGACTACTGTGGCTCAACCTTAAGTTTATTTACCGACGAAAATACTTTTTGTGCGCCAAAACAAACAAAAATAACGACTTTTTTCAACAATCTCTTCTCTTCCATGTCATTCTCCTAAGCTGTTGATGTACAGGTCCTTCTAAAAAAATTAGCATATTGTGATAAAGTTCATTATTTTCCATAATGTAATGATAAAAATTAAACTTTCATATATTTTAGATTCATTGCACACCAACTGAAATATTTCAGGTGTTTTATTGTTTTAATACTGATGATTTTAGCATACAGCTCATGAAAACCCAAAATTCCTGTCTCAAAAAATTAGCATATTTCATCCGACCAATAAAAGAAGTGTTTTTAATACAAAAAAAAAGTCAACCTTCAAATAATTATGTTCAGTTATGCACACAATAGTCAATACTTGGTCGGGAATCCTTTTGCAGAAATGACTGCTTCAATGCGGCGTGGCATGGAGGCAATCAGCCTGTGGCACTGCTGAGGTGTTATGGAGGCCCAGGATGCTTCGATAGCTGCTTTAAGCTCATCCAGAGTGTTGGGTCTTGCGTCTCTCAACTTTCTCTTCACAATATCCCACAGATTCTCTATGGGGTTCAGGTCAGGAGAGTTGGCAGGCCAATTGAGCACACTAATACCATGGTCAGTAAACCATTTACCAGTGGTTTTGGCACTGTGAGCAGGTGCCAGGTCGTGCTGAAAAATGAAATCTTCATCTCCATAAAGCTTTTCAGCAGATGGAAGCATGAAGTGCTCCAAAATCTCCTGATAGCTAGCTGCATTGGCCCTGCCCTTGATAAAACACAGTACACTAACACCAGCGGCTGACATGGCACCCTAGACCATCACTGACTGTGGGTACTTGACACTGGACTTCAGGCATTTTGGCATTTCCTTCTCCCCAGTCTTCCTCCAGACTCTGGCACCTTGATTTCCGAATGACATGCAAAACTGAGCAACAGTCCAGTGCTGCTTCTCTGTAGCCCAGGTCAGGCGCTTCTGCCGCTGTTTCTGGTTCAAAAGTGGCTTGACCTGGGGAATGCGGCACCTGTAGCCCATTTCCTGCACACGCCTGTGCACGGTGGCTCTGGATGTTTCTACTCCAGACTCAGTCCACTGCTTCCGCAGGTCCCCCAAGGTCTGGAATCGGTCCTTCTCCACAATCTTCCTCAGGGTCCGGTCACCTCTTCTCGTTGTGCAGCGTTTTTTGCCACACTTTTTCCTTCCCACAGACTTCCCACTGAGGTGCCTTGATACAGCACTCTGGGAACAGCCTATTTGTTCAGAAATTTCTTTCTGTCTTACCCTCTTGCTTGAGGGTGTCAATGATGGCCTTCTGGACAGCAGTCAGGTCGGCAGTCTTACCCATGATTGCGGTTTTGAGTAATGAAACAGGCTGGGAGTTTTTAAAAGCCTCAGGAATCTTTTGCAGGTGTTTATAATTAATTAGTTGATTCAGATGATTAGGTTAATAGCTTGTTTAGAGACCCTTTTCATGATATGCTAATTTTTTGAGACAGGAATTTTGGGTTTTCATGAGCTGTATGCCAAAATCATCAGTATTAAAACAATAAAAGACCTGAAATATTTCAGTTGGTGTGCAATGAATCTAAAATATATGAAAGTTTAATTTTTATCATTACATTATGGAAAATAATGAACTTTATCACAATATGCTAATTTTTTGAGAAGGCCCTGTAGTGTAACAGTGAAGCGCTACTGAGTTGTACATCAGAACGTAGGCTCACTATTGGCCGACTTAAAAAGTCTTCAATTTGATTTGAAAGGTTAAACATTTAAGACAAATTTAGAAGAAATTCTTTGTTTTTAAAAGCAAAAGCAGTATATTTTATCAGTGTATGGTACAGAAACATCTAGAGTTGTTTTGTTCCTGATCTTAACTGTTATCTGCAAAAAAGATTAAAAAAAGAGCGATTGTCGGTCTTGCTTTAGTCATTTGTCACCTTGTTGTTTAATTTTTTCCCGCAGAGGACGAGCTGGCAAGATTCGTACTCTATCCTTCAAAACAGGAATAATCTGTTTGTGCAAAGCTCACCTTGAAGATAAGTACAGATGTAAGTTTTTCTGCATGTCTTATGCGTTTCCTCTTTTCTATTTTGTCTCCATGTCGTAATTAGAACCAAGACATTTGTTCGGTTTACAGAAAATGTACTACTAGCAGTTTACAGCTCTCTCAGGTGTTGGCAGTGTCTTGTAGTATGTTGTCATTGTTTAGTTGTTAATAGCACTGCTGTAAACGCTGTTGTAAAGCTTTGGAGTTTGCTCTTTTAGAGTATATCTAGCACACAGTATAGTGCAACAGCTCGGGGGTATTCCTGAAATCAAGGTTAACTCACCATCACATATACCATGAACTCTTGGTTAATGGGGTTTATGCGCAACAAACTTCCGTATTCTATAAAACAGGTTGCATCTCTTCTGGTTCAGGCCTTTTATATGTGCTTTGTTAAATATAGAGCTGTTTTTACTAAAGATATAGAGCTGTTTTTACTAAAGATACCTTCAAAGGAACAAGCAAAGATGAGCATGACCGATGTCAAAAAGTTTGTTTTCTTTTTCTTTTCACTAACAGTTTGGTATTTAAATTGAATAAAACTGCAACAATAAAAAGAACTAGCTTGGTTAGCTTATTACCTTAAAAGGTCTTATATATCGCCGTCAATTCGTACTGCCGTTACCACTTTCTCAGAAAGTGCTTAATGGTGATTGACATTTTTATCGCATATCGCCACATACTAGTTGTGCAATCTATAGAGCAGGTTATGTTCAAAGAGTAAAGGGGCTTTCGCACCAGAGGAACCTTTTCGTAGTTCTTAGAAATATTGGCAGAAGTACCTGGATTTTGGAATGTTCGCACAGCAGGAACTTGGACTATCCACTGTAGATTATAGCCTATATATATTTACTCTAGAAACTAACTCTACGAACATGGAAAACAGTGATAGATGGGCCTCTTAACCTTTACGCTGAGCAGAAAATACAACGTAACTTTGAGGGGACCAAGCGATACATGATTATTTCTGCTCAGCTAGCAACACTGGACATCAACCACATGGCATACGCCTAATACCTTTTCATTACAGTCTATTTCCTATGCATAACAGTTCTATCTAATAACGTATTAGACAGGACTGTTAGACAGATCGTAAACTAATAAACATGGAGAATGTGAGCTTAAAATAAAGCTCTACCGCATCGACAAAATAAGTCACAACAAGCGCGGCTTACGTCACTTCAGATTTCCTACTGGCGGTACAAATGCAACCAGGAAAACTAGGGGAACCACCCCGGTGGTTAGTTCGAAAGCCCCTATAGTTCCTAGAAATATTGTCAGAAGCACCTGGATTTTAGCGCGTTCGCACCGCAGGAACTAGCAACAATTTTAGTTCTAGGAACTCCTTTTGGAGGAACTAAATTACCTCCTTGTTCAGAGTAGGGTCTAAACCAGCACGATAGGAACTATCCGTGACATAAGCGTACGCTGATTGGGCGAACGCAGGCAAAACACCAGTACCCGCAGTTTTTAAAAAAGCTGTGTAAACAAATAATAGCCGATAAATTTACTCCACAAACTAACTGTACGAACTTGGAAAACAGTGATAGATGGGCCTCTTAACCTCCCAAGGGAAGCATTAGTTCTCGGGCAACCACCCTGGTGGCTAGTTCCTAGAATTAAATTCTTAGAACTACCCAGGGCGAAAGCCCCTTATCTTGCTATGGCTACTTACCCTGAAAGTTATCTCCATTTTTGGAACTTTATTTATCTATAATCTTAGCTGGGTATTTCGCATAACTTCCTCAGAAATAAATGTTTACTCGCCTAGAAACCGCACAGCAGACCATTCTAAACTTTGAGGTTGGTAAGATTTTTTGGTAAGAAAATATTCATTTGGATGTTTCAGTGTGGATATAAGTTTTTTTTCTTTCTGTTAATCAAAACATGATGATTTTGACTCTGCCTCTGTTACCTGTTTTGCTCATAGTTTCCTCTTACACTCTAGTTTTATTCAGAGAGGTGGCCAGTGCCACAGGCTTCTGTGACCAGCGGCGCCTCGGCCTCCTCCTGCACGACGCCATTCAGATCCCCAGACAGCTGGGTGAGGTGGCATCTTTCGGAGGGAGCAATATCGAGCCCAGTGTGCGCAGCTGCTTTCAGTTTGTAAGTAACCATTGTCTACATTCATGAACCCAGTACGTTAAAGCAACCATGTAGAATATGCAATTTTGTGGCATTTTTCTTTTCTTTTCAAAACAGTGGTACAGGTGACCCTCATTATGTCCTGTTCAATAAGAAACTTCCATAATTTGATTTGATCCTTTAAATTAATTCCAATTTTTCACAAATGTTCTTTCAAAAGCCTCTACAACTCTGTACATTTCATCAGTCTATTCAGTGTTTTCATCAGTTTTATTTTCTTTTGCTCTGATATGAAGGCCAATAACAAACCAGAGCTAGAAGCTTCAGTCTTCTTGGACTGGATGCGTTTAGAACCTCAGTCGATGGTTTGGCTTCCTGTCCTTCACCGTGTGGCGGCCGCTGAGACAGCAAAGCACCAGGCTAAATGCAACATTTGTAAGGAATGTCCTATTATTGGCTTCAGGTATGGACCTTTTTTTAAGTGCTATTATTCAGAATGACTGATTTTGCCTCAGGTGCTTTAAAAGTCTCAGCACTTTTTCTGTGAATTTTTAAGCATTGCACCAAACTTCAAGGCAGATGTTGATAAAGAAGAACTTTGTGTTTTGAGGCTCAAAAAGCTGCAGTTTTTATTCTCTTCTGTTAGAGGTTGTATTGGTGGGAGAACACAGTCCCACTTGTAGTGTTTTTTTATATTTGACTTTAAAGTCTACTTGATATCAAAGTTGACCCTGTTTACTTTGTTCCTGCTCTTATTTGTTGGTGTACTTCTTTCAAAAGAGAGTTTTTTTTGGCTTTGGTCTGATTCAGATTATCAAGTAACAGAATATAAAAGAAGACTGTCTAAAACTTATACTAAGTATTGCCTTATGTTGCTGTATGTGTTAGGCTGAAATCACACTTCTGATGTTGTTTATTAACAAAATGTTCAGTTTTCCTATTCATATTATATAATGTAAAGAGTTTAGTCATTAATATATTTCGGCGAATGATTTCTAGCATGCCACTTGAGAACCACTGATTTATAGCGTAAGTTTGCATGATTAATTTTGTTAGCACTTAAATATAAAGTTTAAAATCCAAAAAAATATATATTGAGAGAAACTGACACAATTTTTTAAAGTCATTTTCACTTTATACAGAAATATTGTGGAACAGGACTGTTTTATCCTTTGCAATCAGGGATTTTAGTCTATGACTATAATATTATTATTTCCTCTCTGTGCCTCTAGTTTCGTAAGCAGAAGAGAAAAGTTGTTGGAGAGATTAAGAAAGAAAGTCTTCAGTGTCACATGATCCTTCTGAGATCATTGTAATATGCTGGTTTGCTGCTCAAGAAACATTTCTTATTCATGCTGACAGAATGTTATTTTGGTGAAGCCTTCCTTTAAAGGCACACCGTTGAGGAATTCCGTTTTTGTCAAACAGCGACCCCTTGAGTCGCTGTTAGGGGTGCGCCGATCCGATACTCAGTATCGGTATTGCTCCGATACTAGCAATATTTGCCGGATCGGGTATCGCCAGACGAGACCATCCAAATCCGATCCGATATTGTATAGCCTACGTGTGTTATTGTTATACAACACAAAAGGCACAAAAACATTATAAAGCACTATAATGCTTTCGTGTACTGTATTCCAAGATTTCTGAAGCCATTACATATAGTTTAATGTGAGGTACAGATTTAAATCGTTAAATTAATCTTCACCTAAGTGCTTCCCTCCGCTGCGGCTGTCAGTCATTCTCAGCACTCAAACAGCGCGTCGCGCTCGGGTAAAACAGTCAACACGATGAAACTCTCTCCAAGATGAGTCAATGTTCCTATTATTATACTGTAGATATGTAGATAAAGGTCTATGGTTTGCATAAAAGGACTTTAACGTGCTGGAGTTTCACATGTTACTTTCAAGCGGGTGTCTGTTAGATCACAACACAACTCCTCAGTGATCACAACACTGGAGTAGAGAGCGATATAATTGCTCTTCACACGCACATTAACTGAAATTTAAAACAGTTAAAAGGCTCAAACCAATGAATAAATAAAGAAATATATGTATATCTTACTTTTGTGCTTTGAACTTTTCAATGCGACGCACTGCGCGCCGTGACTCCATGTTGCTTCGAGCGCATCATTCTGCGCACGGGATGCGCATAAGGTTTCATGCCGCTCTGAATTGGAGCCTTTCATATTACAATACTTTTGCGCAATGGCAGTTTATTGATAGCCTTAGTTGTTCTGTCCAATCTATGTATCATATGTTGCTGCTTCATTAAAAAGTTGCGCTTAAAATTTTAAAATAAATGTTTTTTAATTATATAGTATATATTTTGTCTGTATTGTTTTACAAAGTAAGGAAAATAATGTTTAAGTCAAGCTTTGATGCCTTTAACAAAAGAATAATCCCAGTCTCTTCCCCACAGTGAGGCATACAGATACAGTTTATTAGGTAATTTGGCACTTTTTTTTAAATTATTATTTTAGTATTGGATCGGATCGGTATCGGCCAATACTGAGTCCCAGGTATCGGAATCGGTATCGGAGGCGGATCGTGCCACCCCTATGTGTGGAGTACTTGTATTTAACGTTACTGTCGTAAATACCACTCACCAGAGATGTCTCTGCACTCACGGCCTGATCCCCTCCCCCTGTATACCGGTACCTGTTCAGTAGGATGGAAGCTGTAACCAGTGGAAATAAGGCGTGGCCCCTTTAAGAGCTGCGCGCTCTGTTGAACTGTCAGCAGTCTGTATTGTATGCGCGCCTCGAACACCCCATGTATGCGGGTTTTTTTTGTTTGATTGTCATTCTTATCCTATTTTTGTTTATCAAGTAACGCTGTGGACGGTAGAACGTGTGACAGACAGTTACACAAGTTCGATTGGGGAATAAAGTGCAAGTTGTGAGATGCCAATAGCCTCTGTGAGTCTGTCTGGCCTCTGTAATAACTTCATCTGTGAGCTATCCCTATTTTTCCTCCTGACACAACGCGTTACAAAGCGTCAGACATCGAACAGGCACAGATAGCCTCCGAAGATGTCTTCTAGTCCATCAACAAGAACGCCAAGTCAGCATCGCTTTTGCATCATTGCTGATTTTTAGCTCTCGCCGACGTGTGAAAGCCTGGCCGAGTGAGACTCTTGTCCGGTTCCTCACGCGGTCAGTTTCTCGTTTTCTTTTCCTTGACTCTTCCGACCGCGTTTTCTTTGTTGACTCTGCCAAGATTCAATTCTGAAATGCGTGCTTTGTTGATGTATGTGACGTCGTGCCGTAAAGCAAGTCGTGATTCTCGCGAGATTTGTCGGGGGAGCTCCTCTCAAACTTACATAGCTGGTTTTTCCAGCGGCGTCCCCCCCCAAGCTTTACTACCAGGATGATTCGCCCTACTATGAGTTTGTTTACCACCGAAATTACTTTGAAGCTGTTATATAAAGGTACAATTCCTCCACAGTGTGCCTTTAAGTAGGATGTACAAAATCAGACTGTTATATGCTCAGTATTGAGTAGGTGAGAACAGGGAAGATCTCCACCAGGAGGATTAAGATGTAACTGCACCTTTCTGGGAGATGATCTTGCTTTCATGTCACTACGGATCCATAATGTTTTAAATGCCAATGACTTTAACACTGATCTCATTGTTTGTCTGATATCAATAGGTACCGAAGTTTAAAGCACTTTAACTATGATATCTGCCAAAGCTGCTTCTTTTCTGGCAGAGTGGCCAAAGGTCACAAGATGCAGTACCCTATGGTTGAATATTGCACACCGGTAGGATTTCTGCATCACTGTGTGCTTGGCATATACATTTTAGATTACTGCATTCATTGCATTGCATGTAGAATTTAGTTTCTGGTGTAAATGGCAGTTTCAAGGTTAAAGTGCAGGTTATGACGTTTTGTGTCTCTGTGTCCTTTTACTTCAGACGACGTCAGGAGAGGATGTGAGAGACTTTGCTAAGGTGTTGAAGAACAAGTTTAGGACGAAGCGCTATTTTGCCAAGCATCCTCGCATGGGTTATCTCCCTGTCCAAACCATCCTTGAAGGAGACAACATGGAAACGTGAGACCAGTGATTTTTTTTTTTTTTATGTGTTCACTTCTTTGTGTGTATTACCATCAGCTACTGATTAAGTAGATGCATAACTGCTGGTAGGACCGTTATTATAAAAAGCACTGTACGCATCACACTGCGACTCTAGATACCATTAAGACCAAAATTAAAGTGCACCTATTATGCTGTTTTAAAGGTTCCTAATTTTGTTTTGCATGTTTCCTACAATAGATTTACATGCATTCAAGGTCAAAAAACACTTTAATTTTCTCAAAATATACATTGCAGCATCACCTCATTTATAAGTGTCTGAAACGGTTTTGTTCGAAGATTCAATCTCTTTAAACCCCTCCTTTCTAAAAGCATAATATGCTCTGATTAGTCAGACGGCCCAGTTTGTTGTGATTGGTCTACCACTTACAGCGAGTCTTGGAAACTAAACTCTCATTACCATATCTGAATTTCACCACCGGTGGCCTATGGTGTCTGTTTCTCCGTATCAATTCCAGCACGAGTCCGTCATCCTTTGGAAGTGCATGCAATGGAAACTTGCAGCGCAGAAAACAGCGTCGTCTTTGGTTCATGTCGACAACATGAACCAATCTCTTCCATGCCTTTGCTACAACTATAGTGTTTAAGGGCGGGTCAAAGTAGATGTTGTTCACAGGCAGCCAATGAAGGTCACAGGCGGATATTATGTAAATGTATTACATTGTTACGTGGATATGTTACAGGAAGTGAGACTGGAATTGTTAACGACTCGTTTAGGCAGTTCAGAATCTATTCTTTCTTTTAGGAGACTAAGTTTATTTGTCACGCACTTTGATCTTTAAAACTTTGCAGATCTTTTACATTCACAAACAGCTGTATTACACACTAGTCGGATAGCCAATCTTGTATATTTAGACTAGTTTCGGGCCACATTGACCACACACTATTCAATATTTTACTATTATTTATATACTAACATTTGACTTTTTATATTTGCAGTTTTCTTTTTAATTTTAAAGTTAAATAAAGTGGTAAATATTTATTAGGTTTTTTAAAATGGATATATTTCTATTTGGCTTAAATTTGTGTAAAAATTAGATCAGTTTTAGTACTTCTACCTAGAGCTGCACGATTATAACAAAAATCATAATTGCCGATTATTCCCTTGAAATTGTAATTGCGATTATTAATTACGATTATCACAATTTACATTGAATATCTATAGGCGTATTATAATACATGTTTAAACAAAAATTGTTAACACACACACACAGTACTGTCCCCCTTTACTTAACATACACATAAATTGTAAGAATGACTAATATTAAAGACTACCAATAGATAAACATTAGGACTATGCTAAAGCAATTAAATAGCAATCCCCAAACTAGTTTTTGTTAATACAATGGTGATATGAGCCACCACAGTCATTTAAAAATATAAAAAAATAACACAAAGTGAAAATAAAGTGGCATTTTGGGGTTATTGAAACGACACTTACCATGGTGAATACACAATTAGCTCCTGAATGAATATCATACCTGCATGCAAATCCTTCTCAGCTAACATGTGATTTATTGGTATTTTACTTTTATTTCGTGACTTACTAATTTACATTGTAACGACGTTGCATGCTCGTAGTATCTTTTGCACTTTATACAGTGAAGCGATACACAGCGCGCGCCGCCACATTTGCACGTGCAATTGTAGAGTGCGCACTACGAGCAGAGTATAATGGTTGACAGGACAGTAAAGTCCGTTTTTCTGAGGTGAAAGTCTTTTTATTTCAGCGTACACTTACGTCACTGCCTGGTATGTCATATTGTGCTGGGTTTTCTGAAGTAGTCGGGATTCGCCTCTCATAAAATAATTATGCTCTAAACACACACACGCTGAGTGGATTTTCTTTTGTAATCGCGGCTTTGAACGATTATGTAATCGTGACATCCGTAATCGTAATCGCAATTAGAAATTCGATTAATTGTGCAGCCCTACTTCTACCTAAGCTTTTTTTAGGTTGAGTTTATTGCTTGGCAATATTTCTAATTTTCGTTCACATTTAATAATTTCTTTTAATATTTATATTTTTGTTTCAGCTTTATTTCAATGAATGAAAACTATTTTAATAGTTTTAACTAACAATAACAGCACTGACACACTTCTTAGTTTTATATTTACAGCAAGTTCTTTTTATTTGACAAATGAACCTAGTCCTGGAAACCATTATTATTATCCATTATAATCTATAAGTAATAGATACATGGTTCACAGTAGAGTTCGACAGTAATTATCATGGAATTTATTGTTAAAGGGTGTGAATTTGTTTTAAAGTACATGCTAGAGACAGTCTGCTCGGTGAAAATATTGAAAAGGCTTGTATCATGCCATTTTAAAGTACCTCTATAATTTATTTAATTTATTTATTTAAAAAGGAACAATTTATGAATGCAACTACATTTTGACCGCTGATGTTGTTCAGCCAAAAATTCCATAGCAAAACATTTAAACAGAACACGATACTTTAAATTCACAAACATTGACATGGAGAAAAAGCCGAGTTCCATCCGACACACTCTGAAATAAAACAATTGAACCTTCTCAAAGCCTACCTACATTCTCTTATTTTGTGGACAGTTTGCATATATATAAACGGTACTAAATGGTCAAACGGTATAAAACGGGTATGCCACTAAACAAGACAAATAAAGCTGACTGAACTCTTGGTAACCTTAAATTGCAGCTGCAAGAGTTTTGCTTGTTTTTTCTGCTTTACCGTGTGCATTGATCATTCCCCGTGTTCACAGTAGGAGTGTTTAGGCTGTGGAATTATTTTTCCCCCTGTAGAGGAGCAGCTGCAAATGTGTGGAGTCTAATTGTAAAGCAGTGCTAAATGCATACACACATTATTCTTTAACATTAACCCTTTTTTTTCCTTTTTCATTTCAACCCCAACACAGTGTTGAATCAAACTGTTTCTCAAGAAACACATTTTTTGGAAGAGAGTTAATTGTGATGCGTGTTATTGGCCACTGAAAATGCTTTTGGGTTTAACTGCGTTGTCATATCAGTGGGTTTGTGTGTTTGGTGCTTCTTAACCATGTCATCATCATGCTTTCAGTGCATCTACTCGTCCTGTCCATCATCTCATCTTTTTTGTCTTGCAGTCCTGTTACACTGATCAACTTCTGGCCTGTTGACCATCCGTGAGTACATCTGCACACAACACCCTCACAAACAAATCACGTTGAGCACCTGCTTACATGATGCTAACAGTGCCGTTTGGTGATTTATCTGCAGAATAGAAGTTTAGAAAGAACATTCAGGATTTTCACATCACAGTTAAAATGTGACTTGACAAATTCACATGACTGAAATTGAGTGTATTGTAAATTGAAATGAAAATTTGAAGGTTTTCTCTTTAAATTAATCTGAAGTTTCTACAATGACATCAGTAAATGATGTTCCTATTGGATGATTCACTTAGATGGGCGTCAGCGCCAATGTCTAGGGCCAGTGTCGTATTGGTCAGCAAACATAAATGAATCACTTGGACAGGTGTTGTGATAGTTTATCATTTAAAGTACATTGTTGAAATCTTCTACTGATCTGTGTAAAATTATACACAAGTCTCCATGAAGCACTCAGAATTGTGAGATATTTTGGAACGTGTTCATCCCATGACTTCTACCATTCATCTTCAAGATTAACATGATACAGTGGTTTAGGTATAAGCAGGGTTATCATTAATGTTAAAGTCGCTGGGTGTGAAACTCACTGTTACATACAGGTACACGACAGTTCAAAATTTTTGTGTCTCTAAAAAAGGAAATAAAAAGAAAAGAACAATCTTAAAGAAATGAATACCTTAGTTCAGGCACTTTAAATTGATCAAAAGTGACAGTAAAGACATGTATAATGTTACTAAAAAAAAAATTATATAAATTTTTTTTTTTACTTTGTATTCAAAGAATCCTGAAAAGTTTTTATTTTTGAAATCGTTTAAAAAAAAAAATTATTATTATTTCGGTATTTTTGTATTTCTTTTTATTTTTTTGAATGTTTTACTTTATTTTACGAATAAATACAGCCTTAGTGAGGATAATAATCTTTCAAAAACATGAAAAAAAAAAATCCTACCAACCCCAAACTTTTGAACAGTAGTTTGTATTTTTTTAACCAGGAATGCATCTCAAAATATTGGGAAAAATTTATTTTCTTTGACCAAACTGAGCTGAATCATAAGCTGTAATGAACTATTTGCATCTCAAGAGTATGTCACCCTAAAATAACGGTGAAAATAAAAATCCACATGATTACCATTTAATATCATTATTTAATATCCTTATGTTTGATTTTATCAGAAAAATGTCTTCATAATGACTGTTGATTTTTTTGTAGCTTAAAATGTTGTCCTCCATAATATCACTCTTAAAAATAAAGGTTCTTTATTGACGTCTATGGTTCCATGAAGAACCTTTAACATCAATGGAACTTTTCCATTACACAAAAGGCTCTTTATAGTGGAAAAAGGTTCTTTAGATTGATAAAATATTCTCCACACTAGGAAAAAAACATTGTTATTTTAAAGAGATAGTTCACCCAAAATGAAAATTCTGTCATTAATTACTCACCCTCATGTCGTACCAAACCCGTAAGATTTGCATTCAACACAAAAGAAGATGTTTTTGATGCAATCTGAGAGCTTTCTTTCCTTCTCTAGACAGCTACGTAACTACCACTTAGACGCTTCAAAAAAGTTCATAAAGAGATCGTAAAACTCTTCAGAAAATGAAGGCTAAACTGCTCGATTCATATGAATTCGTTTTATGATCTCTTTATAAACTATTTGAAGCGTCAAAGTGGTAGTTGTGTAGCCGTCTATGGAGGGACAGAAAGCTCCAAGATTTCATCAAAAATATCTTCATTCGTGTTCCGAAGATTAATGAAAGTCTTACGGGTTTGGAACGACATGAGGGTGAGTAATTAATGACATAATTTTCATTTTTGGTGGAACTATCCCTTTAAGAACTGTTCACTGAGAGGTTCTTTGGGTAAAACGAAATGGTTGTTCTATAGCATCACTGCGAAACCCCAGTTCAGTTTAGTCCTGTTCATCTGTGTTTTCTGATCTTTGCTCTCCTGTCACTGGTAGGCCGTCATCTTCCCCACAACTCTCCCATGACGACACCCACTCACGCATCGAGCATTACGCTAGCAGGTGAGGCTTTTTTCAGCATGGTTATTTTGTGTTACAATGTACAATGTTTTGGAGACCAGAGTTGCATTGCATTGCATTGCATTACATGGCCCTAATGATTAGGGCCATGTTATGTGATGGTGTATACCGTGCAACGATACAAATGTGTCAGCCAGTAGAAATTTTGAACATTTCCATGAGTTTGAAATTTGTTTTTTAACCAGAAATATTTCACAAATAATATCAGAATTTTGCTTGCAGAGTTTAGTAACAAACGAAATGCATTTGTGTTCATGTGAAGCACGTAAGCTGGAACAGTGGTGCCTTACTGACATGAATGAAAGCAACTGCATGAGCCGTTTATGAATGAGTACAGAATGATGTTGTGTTTTCACAGGCTAGCTGAAATGGAGAACCGAAATGGCTCGTATATGAATGACAATGTATCGCCCAATGAAAGCATGTGAGCTTGCATCTTTTACACTCTACTGTACATAATATTCATATGCATAGTATATGAATGTAATAGTGTGTGAAAGAACCTAAAACTGATCTACTCACAATTGTCTGAGCACCTGCATACATTTAAATGCTTGTGGTTGCATAATAACCTCTCCTTTTATGAAAGTTCAGCAACTTCTTATAGGAAGAGTTCCTCCAAAAAGGAAGATTATTTTCTTAATCTCGTCTGATTCCAAATTAATTTTCATTTTCCGGGTGAATATCAGCTCTTTCCACTCGCACACAAAGTGTTAGAGATCAGTAATAAACCCATAATATTAAATCGTGTTAAATATTAAATCATAATAAAACGATTGCATGCGAATGCTGTTATACTGCAGTTTATTTTGTGGTATTAAAACAATAGGATTGTTTTTAGACCGGCTTACTTCTCACAAGCCGATTGAGCTGGCGTGTTTTTCAATTATTTCGAGTTTGAGGCAGCAAATGTTCATTGAAAACTTGAGCAATGGATGTAATGTAGTGAAGTGGAAATGGAGTGCTGTTGTTGTTGTTGTAGGGATGATGAGCATCTGCTGATCCAGCATTACTGCCAGAGTCTGAATCAAGGCTCTCCACTCAGCCAGCCGCAGAGCCCCGCTCAGATCCTCATCTCAATGGAGTCTGAAGAGAAGGGAGAGCTTGAGAGAGTTCTCAACGATCTGGAGCAGGAGAACAGGTTTGATTGCATGACAAATTTCTTTACAATTCAAATGATTGGTTTTAAAGTGAAATGCAATGAGCTTAAACTGGATTATATTTCACCAGCATATGTTTGTCATGACAAACTGCATTCACAGCAGTTTATTAAATCACATATTTTAATAAAAGTGCCATGCTTTAGATTAGTGATTTTTCAAATGGTCGGTTGCCAACTCGAAATGTTTTCCGCAAAAATGCAGTGCTCGATGCAAGTAATAAAACTATATAATAGTGCATAGTTAGGACAGCAAAATAAACAGGCTGATCAACTTTTACAACAGAGATTCTTCCTATATCTTTCTATTTCAAGTCAACTGTGTTTTGTAATATTAATCCATTTCAATATTTGTTTGTACTTTCGGTCAGTGATTCTCAAATTCACCATCCAAGTACTACCTAGAAGGCACGACTCTTCCCACACTGCTGAGTCAAGTATGTGGGCTACACATTGGAGTCTAATATTAAACACAGTGAGCTATATTAAAATTGTGAATGCAGAAATAAAACACACAGATTTAATATTTAAAGAAATATAAGAATTATTTCAAAAATGAATTAAAAAATATTTTTTATATTTTATACACAACTATTCAAAAGTTTGGGGTCGGTAAGGTCTCACCAAGGATGCATTTTTTTTGCTCAATAAAAACAGTAATAATTCTAGCAATTTAAAATACTTTTTAAAAATATTTTATAAAAAATATTACGTTTTTTATGTATATATTTTAAAATGTAATTTATTCCTGTGATGGCAAACCATTACTCAAGTCTTTAGTGTCACATGATCCTTCAGAAGTCATTCTAATATGCTGAATTGCTATTCAAGAATCATTTCTTATTTTTATCAATGTTGAAAACAGTTGTGCAGCTTAATTTTTTGTGGAAACAGTGATGCTTTTTTCCCCAGGATTTAATGCATCCCTGCTGACAAAAAAAAGTATTAATTTCTTTTAAAAAAAACATTCCTTATAATAACTTTTGAACAATAGTGTATTTTCCTGGATGGTGTGCCAACTGGGCCACAAAACATTGCGTGCTAAAAGCATATGTCACCCGTCGCTATTTTCTGTGCTGCTTTCTGAAGTTGTTGTCATTGTTGTCCAGGAAGCTGCAGTCAGAGTACGATCGTCTGAAGAAGGCACACGGCCACAAGGGGCTGTCGCCGCTGCCGTCACCTCCACAGATGCTGCCGGTCTCGCCCCAGAGTCCACGGGACGCAGAACTGATCGCAGAGGCCAAACTACTGCGGCAGCACAAGGGACGTCTGGAAGCAAGAATGCAAATCCTGGAGGATCACAACAAACAGCTGGAATCACAGCTCAAACGCCTTAGACAGTTACTTGAGCAGGTGGGTGGTGCATATCCTTAAGAATTTATTGATGCTTATTCTGACTGGCAGTAAATAACAACACATTGGAACTGTTGGTAAAGAAATAAACATCAACCAGTTGTGTCAGCCTCCTGTCTTACATCTGAACTTGGATTGAGTGCTGCAAATGTCTTCAGATTGCACACTGGTCATTTATAAGGCATCTTTCTAATCATGGTCTGTTCATGTGGTTCCTTTTGATTGTCGACAGAAGAAATTAAATGCTCTGTGCATTTATATATTTTAATGTCAATATTTGGCTTTTAATTTTTGTCAAATTTGTAGTTAAATATACAATTTTGTGGGGAAAGTCAGTTTTAACAATATTTATGAGTATATTAATGTATATAAGGGCTGCACGATAATGGTTAAACCATTTTGTTCAAAAATTATAATCACGATTCATATACAGATATTCCAGAGAAAGATAAGTATATATACTTTTACCTCACCTAACAGGCCTGTAGGTGGCGCATAGACTTCATTTAACCAACTCTGATCGCTGCTTCAAATGGAAAATCAATATAAAAATGGTCGCTCCCAATCATCCTAATTCCAATCATTCTAAGTGTTCAATTTTTGCTTGCTGATGTAGCAAAGAGGCTGCATAAGTGCATTTATTCACCAACCATGATCGTCAACAAAATGGTCGAGATTGATATTTGGATTTATTACAGTTAGTCACAGAGAAGGTTCAATTCGCAGATTTAGTATTTTAGATTTTGACAAATTGTCAAAAAAAATTTCAGGACAAATAACCAGCGGGTCAATATCACAACAATTAATCGAGAGAAGCAGATATTTTTTTCATGATTAAAATACAAATTAATTGTGCAGCCCTAATATATAAGTATATTTATAGTTGACGTTTCTCTTGAGTGATTGCAATGCATTCTGGCATTATCTTGTCTATGATCCGTGAAGGACACATGTAATATTTCCTTAGAATTTGGCTGAAATGAGGTGTCTTAAAAGACTAGGATGAAAGCTCGCTAGGTTTTTTTTTTTTAGTGTGCTGTTTTTAGAAGTTGAAAAATATGGATTAGTTTGATAAATTTGAAATTGTTGCAGAAAATATTTATTCTAAATTTAGATGCTGTCAGGATGAATAAAGAAAATGTTTATATATTTTGACAAAATCTTCCTGAAATGTTCCATCTGTTTAAAGATGTATTAATATTCTCTGCAAACGTGTGGATTGAAGGCTTTGTTTTAAATTAAAAATGTATCAAAGATTTGAAATGTAGTTTATATTTACAAATTGACCTTTTGTCTTTCTTTGAGTTTTGAAATTGCAGTAAATGGAATTTTTCATAGATGTCTAAACCAAAGACCTATATATAACATGGAATATTGTTGATTAATGTTGTTTTGTTTGAATGCAGACATCTCTGTTAGTTGTCCTTGCAGGACACATGTTGGCATTCACTGTACTGTATAATAACAGCATAAATGATATTGATCACGTTAAGATTGATCATATTCACACTCATTCATTTTAGCATAAATACATGTATTACAATATTTTAAAATGAATGCATATTTATGGACTCCACACCAAAATGTTGTTCTCTAATAATAATTCAAGTTTTTTTTATTTTTTTTTTATTCGATCAGTTTATTTGCTTTTCTGACCAGACATGGTTTAAATAGGCTTTTTTTTTCATAGCATTTGATCTTGTGAAAAGGCCTAGTGCATTAATGTGCATTTTTTTCTTCAGATGAGTAACTTTTTTCTTATGTTGTAATTGTCAGCATATCACACACAGTGTTGCTTTTAACCGATTGTTTCAAGAATTTTTACCTACCATGCTTTATTGATCAATACAATATTGCACAACAGGCTTTATTGATCCTATTATTTTCAGGTTCCACTGTATGTTGCCCTTATTGAAGCTGAGGATGAATGCCAGGTCTTTTAGGTGGCCAAAAGAACCTGTCATTTGTCCTCAAGCGACCAATTTCTCTCTGTAATTTGTTTTGTGGAGTTTGTTTGATGTGAACTTCTTCAGAAGTCTACTTCTGCTTGAATTGAGTGGAAATTGGATATTCTGTTTGCATCATGTCTCGATGCATCATGCGTAATGTCTCGATGCATACTTCTCACAAAACATTAGTTGACTGGGGGTCTCTGCCAAATGGAATGTATATCAGATCTTTTCTTAGAAGAAATGGCTTCATGTGTTCTCTGTGGACCCTTTGAACTAAAATCTCCAGCATCTCATGCTGCTTCCAGTGGCCGCTTGGCCGAAGCAAGAACCAGACTAAATGAACGTGGATAAATATCTCTCCTTTTGTTCAAAGCCAATGGATAATTGGCTTCACTTCTCTGATGTTTTTGTTTGCCATCTTCAGTTTTATCCAAAAAGATTTTTCATTACACTTACAAACAAGCCTTTTGCCTACCACTGTATGGTTTTTTTTATTTTAATAGCATCAATTACTTAATTTTTATCTCTGTTATTTGTTAATAAACATGTTCTGCTGTTTAAAATATGCTCATGTGTTTGGCTTGACAAACTCAGGAAGAGAAATGAAATCACCAGAACCATCATTCTTTAAGCAAGCTGGTCTTGTGTTATAAATTGTTAATGGTAGATGGTTTAAACACACTCATTAAAGCACATGTGTAATGCGGTTTTAGTAACTTTAAATAGTTGTGCAGTGACAAACCATTTCATCATTTAAGCTAATTATTTTTAGGTACTGGTAAGATTTAATTGCAGTTAAGTATTCATTTTAAGATACACTTGTAAATAATATATAAGCCAAGATGAGCGTGTACAGTGGTCAACATCTTTATGGTAATTGTAAAACTTCTAAGAACAATGCTTAATATGTTAATACCGTTCAAAAGTTTGGGGTTGGTAATATTATTAGTTTTTTTTTAAAGAAATTAATACTTGTAGTCAACAAGGATGCATTCAATTGATTAAAAATTACAATATAGACTTTTATTGTTAAAAAGAAATTAAAATAAATTCTGTTTTTTATACTTTCTATTATTCCTCAAAGAATCCTTTCAAATCACAATTTCCACAAAATACTGTTAGTAATGAGAAACCTTTCTTGAGCACCAAATCAACATTATGAATAAATATGGGTAATTAATAGGTGTCTATGACAGATGCTTTAAACAAATGACATGCAGGAAGTGTGTAACCATTGTAAATATTTTGCATTTAAAATAGCAGCATGGAGCTTGAATAGCTGCAGGATACCACTAGAATTCATGGAGTCAAATGATAAGATTTGTATCATAGAAGACCTTGTTTCACTATTTGAATATTGATGTAAAGGACAAAGGAAGAGAATTTTTTTTTTATGTTTACTGAAGTTTTTTAACATCTGTGAATGTTTTTGAACACTATCTGTCTGGTTTATTTTATTTTTAAATGTAATAATGGCATCTCGTCCACTATTTTGTGTGTATCCTTGTGATGTTTTTTTGGCCCAACTGTCTTATTTGTAAAACCTGAATGATGCAAAAACACAGCAACTCTGAGATATATATATATAGATTGACAATATATAAATTAATGTTTTCAAATGAATCTGGAAATACAGAAGCACAACCCAGTGCTGATGTCTTTGTCCAGTCCCCTGCCTAATCTATATGGTTCCTTTCTGCCTATGTCCTAGCCACAGACTGAGTCCAAGGTGAATGGTACTGCCCTGTCCTCACCCTCCACTGCCTCTCCGAGATCTGACACCAGCCTGGCCTCACTGCGTGTGGCCGCAAGCCAAACCACAGAGACAATGGGTAAATGTCCCTAACAACTTCCGTTTAAAGCTAACCCTTCAGTATTATTCCTAAAAACAGATTTAAGGTGTTCTGACATTTTAAGCAGGGCAAATAAGAAGTAATCGGTGTAATGTCAGTCTTACATATTGACTTGTTGAAAGAAACGGTACATCCTTAGCAGGATACTGAAATACACAGTACCAGTGTACAGTTGTGTAAATATAATATTCTTTATTAACTGTTAAAATAATAGAAAACCCTTCCGTTTTGGTGTTTCTTGAATTATTCTGTGTGAAAGTAAATGTAGTCATTAATACAATCCCCTCTTTCTGACCACTGTTAAAATGAAAATATTAATTTCTTAATTACAATTCATGTCAGTTAACTAGTCAAACTATGTTCAATAACTGTACTTGTGAAGCTTTCATTGTAAGACTTGGCTTGAAGCCCAGGCTGGTTTCAGCAAAGATTTTCAGAACCGATAAAAAGAGGCAATGTTCTTATCTGTGCCAAACAAAAAGGAACACAGAGAGCTTTTATTTGTGTGAATACAAAAGAAGTGGGTTTTTTTGCCCTTAACTGATAGCCAACATCTTATTTGTTGTCTTTTGAGGGAGAAAACAGTCCAACAAGGTTCCAAAAAATGGGCTGTCCTTCAGTATTTGAAGAACAAACCCCTTTTCATTTTACAAGTGCAGTCTGATGTTTATGATTCAGATTATCTATAGGGCCAAATGCCTTCCTATATTGTATTTTTCAATTAATCTAGATTAAAGATTCACCTAAAGTTATGAGTTTTTATACATACCGGGAACTGGAATTTATAGGTTTACATGCCATAAGTTGCCTTTTTAAAATGCCTTTTAATATTGAGGAATTGGGGTAGTTGACATGAAATTTCAAAAGTCATCAGTTTTCTGTAGTTTGATGTATTGTACTTGATATGAAATGATTTCACACAACATTTTCTAATTCTTGTTTAAGTTATTATATGTTGTTTTAATTCTTTAATTCTGTGATATTTTAAAACACATTCATCACAACACAAGACCATTTAAACAAACTGAAAAAAAGCAAAAGGTGTAAAACTACAGCACCTTAAACATTTTGTTACGCATATACATTATACATATTTTTTAACCTAATTTTTTTTCATCTTTTCTTATCCATCAAGTCCCCAAATGCTTAAACTTTTTTTTTTTTTTTTTTACCATATTATAACCTCTTAGTTAATCTTTTACCTCTACAACTGTTTATTTTGTACAGTTATTGTTTGTGTTTAACAGAAACCAGAGCATTAATTTATTTCTAGGTTCATTCCTACCGCGACAACCATGATTCTGATACGCTCACATGATCTCACATTTTGGTAGATAGGGTTGTTTTATAATGGCTTTCTTTTATAATTACTATTTTTTGTGTGTTGGCTTTATCTGTTTTTATGACTTTGTCAAAAAAAATTGTTGTTGATTTTTATTTCCATGTGACAAGTCTCAAAGAAAAGTTTTTTTTCCGACAGGAAAAGATGTCATCGTCTGAGACAGCAGAGAGTAGCCAGTTAAACAATGAGGTTTCTTTACAAAGATAAATTAAGAAATTAGCTTCTCTTTATTATTCAGTAAAACTATGTTATTGCGAATATTATTGTTACTTGTTCATCATTGTGTCAGGGTTTTATTCGCTGACTTTAGCTAGCTTCTTTGCACGAAGAACAACATAGTGACGAAATGCGTTTGTTCGTTTAGGGTTACTGTAGAAACATGTCGGCTCAAAATGGCTATTTCAATGTAAGGGGACCCATGGTGTGTATAGATAGAAATGGCTAATTCGAATGTAATAAAAACATAACGGTTCATTATGTGAGGTCTTTATACACCACAGAAAACATAGTTCTGTATATTATACTGAATTTCTGCCAATAGATCCTCTTAAATATGACACAATGCAACTTTGACATTTATGGAAACATTTTTATTTGTGTTGTACTGTTGTACTCTGTATGAAAGTCCTCAACATTACCTTCAATATTATCCTTTAAGTCAGTAATACAGGAAGCAAACACTGTCTCTGTTTGAACATGAGATGTCATGGGCGGCAGGACAACTTTGTGCGTTTTTAAGGTCACTTCTCAGTTGTAATTGGGTCACTACTGTGTGTTTCAGGTGATGATGAGCTCTCCAGTCCCTCCCAGGATGCAAGCACTGGATTAGAGGACGTCATCGAGCAGCTCAACAATTCCTTCCCTCACAGCCAAGGTGAGAATCCATCTACACTATCTGGTACGAGGAGGAACTAACACTGATGCAGATGGTCTTAAACTGGCAAAAAAAAGTATTAAAGTGCCCCTGCTATGCTATTTTAATGTTTCTTAATTTAATTTTGAAAGTCTCAATAGATTTACATGCATCCAAGGTCAAAAAAACACTTTAATATTTTCAAAATATACATTGCGACATCACTTCCTTTCTCACAGTATCTGAAACTGTTCGATCAATAATTCAGTCTCTCTGAACCACTCCTTTCTGAGAGCCTGCTCTGCTCTGATTGGTCAGACGGCTCAGTCTGTTGTGATTGGTCTACCGTTTACAGCGCATGTCTGAAATGAAACTTACCATTACCATATCCGAATTTCAGCTCCGGAGGCTTTCTCAGCACTTGTATACACAGTGATACAAACAGTTCATGCCTCTTCACATCCTCATCCTTTAGAAGTGCATGCGAAGTGGATTTTCTTTTGCAGTGCAGAAAACATCATCTTCTCTACATGTTGACTACAGTAACCAAACTCTTCCAGGCCTCAGCTACAACTAGTGGTTAAGGGTCAAAGTAGACGAGTTTGTGTAATTAAACTCGAGGTTCTGTGGGGTGCGGACTGGATTGATTCCATTCCTAGAGCTTCCGAACGAATGGGTTTTTAGGGTGCGGACTGACGGGGCAGTGAACCCGAGGTTACCCCGTGAGTCAGTCCTAGAGCTCCTGCTGTCCGATTTTAGGGGAAAAATCGGGTCCATCGGAGACGTCCAATAGATTTCTTAGGCGCGCCAAAAGAACGCCACAGACACGCGGTAATCACCATGGGAAAATCCCAGAGTAAAACTGGGAGTTGTGGAAAATAATACACCGGTGTTTTGCCAGATGAAAAGTTTATCTATGCATCATCTTTTTATCTCTTTTAATTTCTTTTATAACCGTTTTAATTTTCCTTGCTTATATTTTTTGATTATTTTAATTCCTTTCTGTAAAGCACTTTGAATTGCCATAGTGTATGAAATGTGCTTGTAAATAAACCTTGCCTAGACATTTGTGGACATTTCGGTTCTTTCTTTTGGGAGACAATAACTCAAATGCACTTTGATCCTTGAAGCTTTGCAAACCTTTTACATCCACAAACCGCTGTAATAAATACTACATGAAAGGTAATATATGAAGAAACATAACTGGGGCACTTTATCACTATTCTATTCATGTATTGCAGTTGTTTAAGGTGGCAGTAATTACAGATTGACAGTCAATTCAAGATGTCAGTAATATTTTAGATTATGTTTTGAGCAATATGGAGAAAAAGATGAATTGGTAACAATTTACAATAATGCATTTAATACATTTACATTTGTTAACATTAGTGAACAAGAACTAACAATGAACAATACTTCTTTTTATTCAATTAATTAATCTTATTGCAAATCTCTCAGCATTTACGAATACATTAAGATCAAAAGGTTGTCTTAAGTTATTGCACTGTAAATTAACATGGCCACTTAACTAACATTATCAAAGGTTAATAAATGCTGTAAAAATTGTTCATTGTTAGTT
The DNA here is from genome assembly GCF_051911475.1 of Siphateles boraxobius. Taxonomy (NCBI): domain Eukaryota; kingdom Metazoa; phylum Chordata; class Actinopteri; order Cypriniformes; family Leuciscidae; genus Siphateles; species Siphateles boraxobius. Next base: position 6,960,549 of record NW_027509175.1, read on the forward strand.
AATGCATTTATTAATTTTAACAAATGAGATCTTATTGTAAAGTACTACAGATGAATTTTTGATATTGTAATTTTTTCCGATCCACTGCTTTTATTCTCTTTGCATGATTAAGTTACTAAATGCCCCTTTATTTCTTATGTTTCTAATTTTCCCATGGCAAATTGATGATGGGAGATGTTTTCAAATGATAAAATATGAAAATATACCTTTTAATATACCTAATGAGTCTGAGTTATTAACCTTAAACAACTGAGAAATTATTGGGTATTATTGATGTACATTCCTTACTTCTTAACACAAGTGTTTCTCTTTTTAACAGTGACTCTTAACAGTGTGTGTTTTGGGCAAGCACAGAATCGCAAATGCACAATAATAATAATCATCATCAGAAAAGATTATATGGAAGCTAAACAGCTTGTTCTGGTAAACAGTGCTTGCTACAGGACACATTCTGTTTAGATTCAGTCTAAATGCCTATCTCTACTCCACCTTTACTGATATTTCTTATTTCCTGTTTTCCTCTGTGTCTAAGGAGGCGGACGGCTAAACCCATGAGAGGTTAGTATTGTTACTAACTATTTTCTCTGTTTACTCTTTCCTGTAAAAAAACTCTTATCCTTTTTATTCTTATCCACTTTACACCATAATTTGAAGTTAATGTTCAAGAATGCGTTTATTTGTTAAATAAAACTAATATTTTGAAATATTACAACAATCTAAAATAAATCCTCACCTAAAGGACTATTAGGAACACCTGTTCAATTTTTCATTAATGCAATTATCTAATCAACCAATCACATGGCAGTTGCTTCAATGCATTTAGGGGTTTGGTCCTGGTCAAGACAATCTCCTGAACTCCAAACTGAATGTCAGAATGGGAAAGAAAGGTGATTTAAGCAATTTTTGCCGTGGCATGGTTGTTGGTGGCAGACGGGCCGGTCTGAGTATTTCAGAATCTGCTTATTTACTGTGATTTTCACGCACAACCATTTCTAGGGTTTACAAATAATGGTGTGAAAAGGGAAAAACATCCACTATGCGGCAGTCCTGTCGGCGCAAATGCCTTGTTGATGCTAGAGGTCAGAGGAGAATGGGCCGACTGATTCAAGCTGATAGAAGAGCAACTTTGACTGAAATAACCACTCGTTACAACCGAGGTATGCAGCAAAGCATTTGTGAAGCCACAACACGCACAACCTTGAGGCGGATGGGCTTCAATAGCAGAAGACCCCACCGGATACCACTCATCTCCACTACAAATAGGAAAAAGAGGCTACAATTTGCAAGAGCTCACCAAAATTGGACAGTTGAAGACTGGAAAAATGTTGCCTGGTCTGATGAGTCCCGATTTCTTTTGAGACATTCAGATGGTAGAGTCAGAATTTGGTGTAAACAGAATGAGAACATGGATCCATCATGCCTTGTTACCACTGTGCAGGCTGGTGGTGTTGGTGTAATGGTGTGGGGGATGTTTTCTTGGCACACTTTAGGCCCCTTAGTGCCAATTGGGCATCGTTTAAATGCCACGGCCTACCTGAGCATTGTTTCTGACCATGTCCATCCCTTTATGGCCACCATGTACCCATCCTCTGATGGCTACTTCCAGCAGGATAATGCACAATGTCACAAAGCTCGAATCATTTCAGATTGGTTTCTTGAACATGACAATGAGTTCACTGTACTAAAATGGCCCACAGTCACCAGATCTCAACCCAATAGAGCATCTTTGGGATGTGATGGAACGGGAGCTTCGTGCCCTGGATGTGCATCCCACAAATCTCCATCAACTGCAAGATGCTATCCTATCAATATGGGCTAACATTTCTAAAGAATGCTTTCAGCACCTTGTTGAATCAATGCCACGTAGAATTAAGGCAATTCTGAAGGCGAAAGGGGGTCAAACACAGTATTAGTATGGTGTTCCTAATAATCCTTTAGGTGAGTGAATATATATATATATATTCAATATATATACTCTGTCTCTGTATCATACATTGATGCTACATTGATGCTGCTCAAGATACATTTCTTATATATATATATTAGAACTGCACAATTCTGGATAAATAGAGAATCATGATTTTTTTTCTGTTTTAAATAGAGATTGTGGTTCTTCCACGATTCTGAACAGACAACTGAGCAAAATAACATGATTTTCTAGAGCTTCTGGCAAAATGTTAAGTACTGTGGTCTATTTAAAATAAATCAAGTTTGAATGAATGATTCAATGACTCACTCATAAAGACTTCACTTGCTTCATTACTGGATGAATCAGCATTTTCTAACAAATCTCTTAAATGAATGATTCGTCACTTGTCGAAGTCACTTGTCGCCACCTGGTGTCATAACAATGTAATTGATAGAATCTTTGTTTAAAGTGCCAAGTTTCTTTCAAAAGGCGATTTACTCTGTTTTGATCTCTACCCTAGACATCTGTTTTATATTTCATCTATAAACTTTTATCCCATTACTTCTGTGATAATACGTACACACAAATAATGATACTGTGTGGTTGGAAAGACTGTTTCATACCTATATATGACAAGTGCTCTCTCTGGGTCAGTTGTGGTGCAAACGCAGTTCTGAATGTTCCAGTGTGATTTTGTCTGGTTTAAGAGACACAGGAGAGTCATTTTCATTGAAGAATAAGATCGCGTTGGTGTTTGAATTGAGATCGCAATTTTTTTTTAGCGATTAATGGTGCAGCACTAATATACATCTTATTATTCAACACAAAAAACCCACATTTACAAATTTTTACTCTGGTGAAAATCTGCCTTTCTCTGGTCTTGATATCAAATTAACTGACTAACACCAATGAAGGAAGGCCATTGAATGCATTTATATTTGGTGTCGACTTATGCAGCGATATAAGATTGTGCAAATAAACACCCAAACTCTTAAAACGATCTGAAATTTGTATTCAGTCTGTTCCTCTACACTTAGCAGTTTTACATAAAATGTATTGTTGACTTGCGTGTTCAGACTCTGACATGAAATCTGTTTTTTCCGTCTCCCGCAGGTCCTAATGTGGGAAGTCTTTTCCACATGGTTGATAACATTGGACATGCCATGGAGTCGTTGGTTAATGTAATAACCGAGGAGCAGGATTTAGACTGATTATGTCTTCTCCTCGTTGCATGCTTTTGTAGTGTCAACAACTGGACAGGATATGTTTACAATGGGAATATCAATAAAAATCTATTTTTCTGAAGGATCGCGGTTCCACATTGTAGATTTGATCTTTAGTAGTTTCAGTAGTTTCTTACGGAGAGTCTAGAATTGTTTATTAATAAAAAAAAAAGTTTTTTAAACTTCTATGCAATTGTACAAAAACAGAACGAAAGGTGCGTGATAACATGTAACATTGCGTGCCATGTCTTTGTACAAAGTGGAGCGCATTTTAAAAGTGTTTTATCTAAATGGGTGACTGAGTATATGCAGGGGTGCTTTATCAACTAATTTTGTTTGTAACAAAATAACAAATGCATATTAAAAGGCAAGTCCATTATCTGTGTATGTGCGTTAGCGTGTGCAAAAAGAGTGTATGAAACATGTCTTTGTTTGTCTGTATGTTTGTTCTGTTTTTTCTGTATATAAGCCGGCCCATTCAGCTACTGCAGTCATCATGAAAAAGAAAACCGATGCCCTGATTAAAGGCGCAGTAAGTGATTTCTGAGAATCATTGTTTATATTTGAAATCATCCCAAACAAACACACCCATCCCTTCATTGCTCCGCCACCAAATTGCACAAACACACAATGCAAGAGTGGATGTCTCTTTATCATAGCAGAAGCAAAGCAAAATAATGCTGCTTGAAAAATAAAGCGAAGATGACGAACGAACGACAAGGAAGGTCAAAAAATGAACATCCAATACACGAGTAAATACAAGCAGGAGTTCGTTGTTAATCAACTCTGTCCATTTCCGGCACTGGTTCCTGAAGTCTTTCATTAACATGCTTCCTAAAGCTCTTGCCTGATCCTAACCCTTCTTTTTCCAGTGAACACACAAGTGTGTTGTGGCGCTAGGTCCGATCCACTTTTCAGCAGCGTTTCTCAGAAATCGCTTACTGCACCTTTAAGGTTAAATACTGTCTACCTCACAGAAATGCCCGTCCTCCATGCTCTGTCCTTGTTTATTAATGGATCAATAAGAGTCGTGATCATAATATTTATGAATTAACGACAACTTCCTGGCCCGAATATAGTCCACAGTCTCCTGCTAGAGACATGATTAAACCCATGTACCAGAATGATAATTTATCTACTGCTTGAATCGTATGGTGTTAGTTATATTTCTGTAAGTAACAAAATAAGAGAAAAAGATTTTTGACAGAATTAGGGTGTTTAAGCGTTAAGTTTGAAACTAAAGACAAATATCCTAACGATTAACCTCTAAGAATCATCACCATCTTGTAATACTGGAATGAATCATACATGAAGGGCCATGTTGTCATTGTTCTAGTTATACAATGTCTGACTTCAAATTTTCATCTGAGTTTTTTTATTGACGTTGACATCTAAAAATGCAAGCAAACAGCACGGTTTACAGATATCCACATGAGATGATGAAACGATACAAAATATGCCGCTCTGCATTGTTCTTTAACACATCTGAGTTTGTTTTTGTCTTTTTATCAAACCTTTATGCTTTGTGTGAACAAATATATCGAAATAAATGATCATAATGTATATGTATGCACAATTTATGACCGTTACAATTACAAAAGAGTTTTGCACCTTGGGAGATGAGCATGTCCAGACTGAGTACTGCATATTTATTTCTGAGATGTGCTGTTTGATTCTCACTGTTGTTCTGAAATCCTACATTTTATTTGTAATTACAAAAGGAATATTTTACCAGACAATGAAATGTAATTGTGGTTTTCTTAACTTGCCACTGCATTAGTTGATAAAAATGGAAACGCATAGCCACCATTTGTCTGTTTCATTATGGATTCACTTTGCCAAAAAGCAAGTAAATGGTTGCATTGAAATACGCAATATCTCTTATGAAAATGTATAGGAGAAATTAAATGTTAGATATTTAATTCAAGCTACCGTGTGGCTTTAAAAACAAGCATGATAGTTTATATGAAATGCACAATAAATAGACAAAGTAAAATAAAATTACATTTAAAATTCTTATCTGCTTAAGAATTCAATCTATAAATTTAGAGCGTTAGTTTTTTTTTTTTTTTTTGTCAGTTGACCAATGGAAATATATCACATAATTTTAAACTTAAATGCTTCAAAAAGACAACTGAATGGCGAGGTAAGTTACACAGTAGCCACTCGGGGCAGTGTTGAGTCTGTTAACTTCCAAAACTTCCCTGTTTTTCCCCTGCTAAGTATTTAACTGTCCCAAGAATGAATGTCACAATATTCACACACAATAGAAATTGACTTAAAACGTGACTTTTTATTTTAAAGAAAAAATATAACATTTTTAGAGTCTGATAGAGTTTGTCAGTCTACATAAACATTTAAATTTATTTCAGTGTTGACATCAGACAAAATAAAGCAAAATACATAACACAAATAAATACCATTTAACTAACCAGCAGAATTGCTCCCAGTCCCAGCATTTTTTTTTTATCATTACACGGCTCTGTGGAATACTTGATTCTGATTGTTCTGATGTTATTCTCCCATAAAGCCAAGTCCATATTTATATAACTAAAGGTTTCTGTTAGCTGAAAAAGAAAAGATATAGGCACAGATGTTTGTGTAATGGGATTGGGGAAACACTAGGGATTCTTTCTTTGACCGTTGTGCTAGCGGTGATATGTAACGTTATTAAAAATATTTTTGCAAGGATGTGAAATTTTGTCAATACATGGGGTATTTAATTTAATATTAATATATGAATGACATTAGTCTGTTACTAAACAAGTTTTGTGGTTGTTTTTTTAATCCCCGTCTCAAAGAGGAAGCAGTTGAGTCATATTGCTCCTGCTTCCTCTTGAGCACATGACAAATGAACTGAAGTTTAAAAGCTCCCCGACTCGACTCTGCCCCATCAGTGAGTGATGTTGTCAGTCATGTTTGTGAAGCTCAAGGTGTTGGCTCTCGTATTCTTTGTGACCAAGGATGTTCACCCCACCTATTCTGGTCAGTATTATTTGCTGCTTTATAATTATTGCTTTTAGGTAATATTTTGAAATAAAACAATTTTTTGTTTGTTTTTTGTACTAAATCATTTTTGTTTGCAATTACTGTACTTATTTTTATTGACAGTATTAAGACTGACCTTTACAGATACTTGTATGATACTATAGTGTATTAATATTGTACTAATATTAATACAATCAAAAAATAGTATTTAGACTTTTAGTTAGTAGAAGGTCTATTGGGGACCATCAAAATAAAAGTGTTACAAAAAATACTGCACATTTTATAAGTAATTTTGCACCATGTCAGATAACTCTAATTGGAGTATTAGTAGACTGTCAGCTTAATATCTGCTAACACTTTATTTCTATGCTCCCACAACAGACCTTCTACTGACTAGAAGTAACTGTGCAACTACATGTCAACTTATTCTGCTAACCCGAACCCCAACGCCTAACGTTAAACTACAGTCTACTAATACTCTATGACAGAGTTAGTTGACATGTAGTTGCAAAGTCAGTTAGTAGAATGTCTAAAGTGGACCATCGAAATAAAGTGTAACCACACTTTTAAGTTGAAACATTTTGTCTTGTCATCATAATGTTGATAATTACATTAACTTAATATTGTATGTAATTTAAACTCAAATTTCTGTTTTAATTTTTTAGTAACTTAATAAATTGATAACTTTTGGAAATTAGGCATGTGAATTTATAGCTCCCTGCATGCTTATGATGTTGAAATGAAGTATCATTGTATTTGTTTTTTAGTGAATGGGATATACCTGTTAGTGTTTAACGTTGTGTTTGACATCTAAAAGAGTTCCTGTAATGTTGAAGTTTTTGTGGTTACCATTGTGCTGAAGAGTAGATACATGAAGGTAAACACTACATTGACTCTGTTAGCAATGACTGCTATAATGCTAGTGACAAGTAATGTTTTACTTGTTCATACTGTGATAGCCGTGGATTTTAAATGAAATAGATAAGATAAATTGATCCAGGGCTACAACTCAAGTCATTTTTTTAAAGTTACAAATTAGGTTCTTCTAACTCTGTAGTTTGTTGGATGAACTTAATTTCATTTGAAGTTGCCAAAAAGATTGATACATTGATCCAAAAGATTGAGTGTTGCATTATTTTATTTTTATGTTGAAACAACACATTATTTTTAGTGTCCTTTGTATTAGGAATAGTGTAGTTTTTTTATAAATTACATTTTTCAAGCAAAACATTCATAGTTTTTAAATGGTAAAACAACAGACGTGTTCAAAATGATTGAAAAGTATTCTAACACTGATTGTCTGGTTGTTAAAGGTTAGTGGAACATTTACATAACCTGTGGTTACACTGCTGCAAGACACCTGTGTGAACTTTTAAAGTTAATTCTGTGAACAGCATCATTTGTTTCTTCAGAAATGTTTTTTAAGTGCAGTGGGTTTCTAACTGGGTCATCATGACCCACTGGTGGCTAGTAGAGAGAGAAAATATATAGCACGAAGTCTGAGTAATGTGGCCTGTTCTTGCAATGTCAGAAATATGAAAAATGGAAAGATTGTTGGGGGGTCGTAACTTGTATTTTCATATATCTGACATGATGCACCACAACTGTCAAATTATAATAGCATTGGGCCTATTGTATTGAATGTAACAATATGAAAAAAGATAATGTCAACTAAAAGAGAACAAATGCATTTCCCCCCTCATATTTCACTATAGCAAGTTTTGGGTGTCGAATTAGATCATACTTCTCTAGGTGGGTTTTAGCATGAAAAAGTTTGGGAACCCCTAATCTAATGCAATGACATTCATACTTAAACATCCAAATACTTTATGGCCCGGTTTGACAGACAGGGCTTAGACTAAGCCAGGATTGTGCCTTAGTTAGCTTTTATAAAAGTGCCTTAGCAAAAAAAAACATGACTGGTGTGCATCTTGAGACAAAACAATGAAAGTAGCATATTTTAAGATATGTCCGTGCAAATTCCTTTCAGTTAAAACAGCTCAATCAAGCATTTTAGTGTGGGACTAGCTTAAGCCTTGTATGTGAAACTCAGGGGAAATATTACATTATTAATTCTTTATAAAATTCTCTTTATAATGTATTACTGACTGTGGTGATACTCTGTTTTACTTCAGAAACAAAGCTGGCTGGACCCCAGAATGTGAAGGTGACCTCCATCAATATGGGTGCAGTTATTAAATGGACATCTCCACACAATAACATGAGCAACGTGACATACACGGCAAGATATATGTAAGTACACTCGAAATACTTCTTAAATACTCAAACATGGAAGAAAAATAGCAAACAAAATGCTTGCAAACTAGCAACAAATGCTTGCATGCCATTATAAAATATACCCATCATAATGTGTTTGATTGTAATGACAGTCACTGAACTATTGTTCTACTGGAATCTGATACTTCTGAGCTTTTGCAGAAGTTGAAAACAATAGGTTTATTCTTTACCTGATAACATATTTAACTAACATACTTTGTGTTTGTAATCGGCCTTCTCCTTGCAGCCTGAGAAATGAAATCGCTTCCCTCTGTGTGAACACCAAAGAGCTGAAATGTGATGCAGGAGAACTGCCAGCTATATTTGGGACCTACATTTTCCAAGTACGGGCAGAGGGTCAGGAGCTGTTCTCTGAGTGGGTTAATGCATCCGCATTTTTACCTAATAAGCACAGTAAGTGTGAATCTGTATTTGCAGCTCTTAGTTTGCGCTATACGCTCTGTTGATTTAAAGGTACAGTAAGCGTTTTCCGAGAAACAATGTTGAAAGTGGGTCGGAACGAGCGCCACAACAAACTTGTAGCCAATCAGCAGCAGGGGGCGTGTCCACTCATGACGGGGGAGAAGAGAGAGAGTGAGCGAGAGGGAGATTTGAAGAAAGACTGTAGAAAGAAAGATAGCTGAGAGACATTACAAAAGAGAAAAGCTCCAAGGAATATCACTGGAAATAGAAGGGTTATGATCATGCAAGATTTTGTAATATTAGAAAAGCTTTCCAGTGCCGGAAGGCCTGAAAACTGACACAGATGTTGTGTTGATGCTCCTCATACGTGAGTAACATTGGTTTTGAGTGTGTGCTGCTGGCGATTAACAACGAACACCTGCGTGTATATACTTGTGTACTGTATGTTCACTTTTTTGTTCTTCCTTGTCGTTCTTTGTCATCATTATCTTCAATAATTCTCAGAATCACTTACTACACCTCTAAGTCAATATCAAATTCATATGTAACAATTATTTAAACTGCTTTTCTCCCCTGTAGGTATCATAGGACCCCCTACTGTTCGTCTTGTCATCCGAAATAATAACTTGATTGATGTTCATGTCCACCCCCCAGTGCTGAAACTGAGCAAACTTTCAAAAAAATTTTCACAAGTGACCTACGGCATCAAATATTGGACTGAAGACCACGAAGATGCGGTATAAAAATGCTTATAGTCTTATCATTCTGTTCATATGCATTTCAGCTTGAATCCTCAGACATATTTGCTGTACACTGTAAACTTTTAAACTAAGGGTATGTTTAGACAACAACGATGTACTAAAAACAGATGACACATGTTGATCCCGGTTCACACGGATCTGCGAAAATGACTAAAAAGGCTGTATTATGCTGCCAGGCCAATAGTTGGCGATGTCACTTTGTCAAGAAACACTTCTTGAAAACGTAATATGCATGCATGCACGAACAGATAATACGCATGACGTCACCGTTTTCACACATTCACGTTTTGTTGTTTACACAGAGACGGTAAAGGCATCGTTTATAAAACCTTTGAAGTTTGCTTTTTCAGGCCACCAAAATGCCGTTGTTGTGTAAATGAACGGCCAAAAGCATAAAAAAGCATTGCCTGAAATAAACAACCGAAATAAAGTCAAATATATAAAAAGAATTAAACAACTTTTAAAATGCTAAAAACATTTCTCATCTTCATTTAGCTGAATAACTAAAGCTGAAATAAAAATTATAGAAAAAATATAGAAATATTAAAAAACAATAACGTATACAAATGACAAAAACACAATAATATTACTAAAGCTTTAACTAAAATTAAAATAGAAAATTTACTTAATTTATTGAATGAACTACTTTAAATTATTAATAAAAACTATAATAGTACCAAAATTATGCTAAAAGCACTGTTAACAATATAATGTTTTTTTAAAGTTTATGTTAGATTGATGAATAGACCATTTTAAGTATGCATTGCTTTATTATGAACAGCCCTACTGAAAAGAAATAATCATTACATATATAATATAAAGAAAATTATGTGTGTTCACAAAGTGTGTGTTCAAACTCTCTGATATATTAACATCCTTGTTGTCAAATGGGAATATTTGATCTCATTTCAATTTAAACATAATTTACAAGCCACAAATAAATAATCCATATCTTCAAATAACCATAAGAGTATCTGTGTCCCTGATAGGCAGTAGAGAGGAAGGTTATTGAAGCCAGCAAAGATGTCAAACTGACTATTAAAGGACTACATTCACGGAGCAGAGTTTGTGCTCAGGCAAGGGTGCTTCACACAGGCTTCACAAATTCGGGACAGTTCAGTGATCCTGTGTGTGTGACCAACATACCTGGTAAGTGTGTCTTCATCTACACCTGTCACTCATATCAAGAGATGTAACGTGTATAAATGTATGAAGTGTTTGATGTTTTACTTAAAAAAAAATAATAATCAGGCATCTAAGGGATCATTTGCAGCCAGCCATGTTATTTTGGAGATAATATTTGTGACACTAGCACAGGATATCAGTAGATTATAAAGTGTAGCGGATATTATACAACAATATATTACCATAGTACTCTGTGATTGATCAAAATAAAGTAGAATACAGATCAGAATAATCTATTCCAGACAGCCCTGCAAGATAATGATACAGCAATAATCATGTAATCTATTCAATATGAATAGAATAGGTATAAAGTAGTTTATAATATAGTTATAGTATATTATATAAAACTATATAAATGCATAGATAATATTGTGCTTTACAATATGATATTTTCTATGAACAATATATGCCTTCATTCAAAGACTGCAGATAGATACAGATCTCATCTTCTGTTAAACTTAAGAACCAACATGACAGTGGTGGTGGTGATGATGATGATGATGATGATGATGATGATGATGATGGTGTGTGTGTGTGTGTGTACACAAAGTGACACCAGTGCTCACCAGCTGTGTGATAGCTGCTGCCGTCATTCTTCCTCTGGGAATCCTGGGCGTCTTGTTCATCTATAAATTGTACAGATACCTGTACCCTAAAACCAACCTGCCAGAACATCTCAAGGTATGTTTATATTTTCAGTTTTCATTTTAGTTTTAGTTAATTTACTACTTCAATTAGTCCTACTTTATATTAGGTTTCTTTAACACTTAAATCTGCTATTGAGGTGAGATACGGGTAAGGTAGGGACAGGTTTGGCTGGTATGGATAGGTTTAAGGGTGGATTAAAGGGTAAGGGAAGGGTCAACCGTGTAATTATAGATTTTGAAATATAAGTACGTTGTAAAAACATATATGTACACAATAAGTGCATTGTATCAAATTATTAATTTATAGGTACACTATAACTTTTGAAACTGTAACTGCATGCATTGACAATTTATCTGTTCAATAAATACCATACTCGCCTGTTAAGTAATAAAAACACCATCTCCGCTTATCTTTTACAACTTTTCAAATCACTCAGTCTCGCCATCATTTTTTTAAACGGGTGATTCCCTGTACCCGGAGCAACTTTTCTCGATTTACGAATACGACAAGACATGCACGGGCGAGTAACGCATGTATGCAATTTTCCACGAAAACCATCCTTTGGCATTTCTAAAATATAAACACTTAAAACGGGCTATACAGTCTTACCCTGATTTATAAAACGGATAGTTCCGGTCCTTGATTCTGATAATATATATATATATATATAAATATATAAATATATATATATATATATATATATATATATTAAAATGAATATTATTATGGAGTAACCGTTTTATAAAAGCAATAAGCCCCTTGAAGCCGTTTTACAGTGAATTTAGAACAGCTAAGTGGCATGGTTAGGCACGACGCAGAGCGGAATCACGGCTTCACGGGGCTTATTGCTTTATTACCCCCTATAGTAAATCAGGGTAAGACACAAAACTTTTTTGGAAGAAGAATTGATGATATATTGACTCTTTTTTTTTTAACAAAAGAAAGTTACATATTGTACCTATAAATGTTAGTACATTGTATTTAAGGACACTTAATATAAAATTGGAGACTTCAATTTAACATATAGTTATTTTATTTCAGCTTTACTGAAATTTAATATATATATATATATATATATATATATATATATATATATATATATATATATTTATATATATATAGTTTTAGTCAAGAATAACATAACTGTTTAAATCATATTTTTAATACTGGTTCCTTCTAGAATCTATTTGTACCATCATTTTGGAATCCTGAGGCAACCCAATATTCTCCACACCAGAAAGAACAGCATGATCAAATCAGTGCCATAACTAAAGACCATCTTTATGAAGCGCTCGGTGAGAAAAGCAAGATCTCAGAGGACAAGGACTCTGGGTTAGTCTGTGATCTCGGCCCAATACAAGAGGTGGAAGAGGACTACAAACGGCTCATACACATGAAACCTGCACCATCATTTTACCCTAATCATCTCTACCCGTTCTGCTCCAATAACACACTACTGACTCATTTAAATCAACCCCACGTTGGAGGCTCCACTAGCACTCAACCTTGTTACTACAACGTAGTAGCTGAAACACAAGCTCTTTGTTGAAACACACTGAATGTATTTGCTGAAGTCACCAACAAGCTGAAATGTATTTACTTAAGAATAATCTAATTTTCTGCAGCAAATATTAAATGTATATAGGCCTATATATATATATGGTGAAATGGCTGTCTGTTGAATGTATATAATTTCTTGCATAAAATGCTGTTTAGCCTACTCATGCTATTAGACCGAATGTAGGCCTACTTCTTGAGAAACGTTTACTATCATTATATGGTTGAATTGCTTTTATTGTGAAATGTAAAGTGAAACAGAGTTGGATTTCTCTTCCTTGAATTAAACTTCTCTGTTAGCCCAGTTAATTAAGTTATAGCACCGTTTTATGATGTTAGCACTGAGCTTCACGCATGCATCTATGCAATAGTTAAATGATATTTGTTATAATTTTACTAAATATAATTTAGGTCTATATTTTGTAAATTATTTGGTTTCATGAAATAATAAAAAGTTTTTGAGCAACTTCAGAGGTATTTTTCCCCCATTATAAATAAATATATAAACGGACCCTATTCACATTTCGTCATAATTGCAAATATAATATTTGTATTTCCACTTTAGAAATACTGATACTCCAATACAGGAAAAAAACGTGATCAATTTCCCACGACTTTCCAAAAGAATATTGATTACGTTTGTCAGAAGAGAGAAATATGTCAAATCCGTTCGCAGTTAATTCGTGTTTTTGTCATAAACTGACAAGGTAATACAACACAATATATAACGTAATAATAAATGTTTATTAAAATGTTTTGAACAACTGATTGCGGTGTTAACTATTGGTCTATAATAGTATTTTCTATAAATAATTTTTTGGCACTGTTTCTAGGGGAAAACGTTTTTTTTTGGAGGAGGCAACTTCAGATGTATTTATTATAATTGTTTATTTAAAAGAAGTAGGTGAAACAACCTAGAACGAAGGAAAAAACAAGTTAAACAGATGAACCTTTGGTCTTTTTGCTCTTCGTAAACTCTCTTGTTGTCATGGTGACGGGATTGTTGACGTGACTTCAATGGAGGATCAGTAAGTAGGTAACGTTACGTTGTTTGAGTTTCTAGCGAGTTTTTTTGTCAAGTGCGTTTTGAAATATGAATTTCGTTTAAGATATAATTTAATTAACAAACAAACGAATACCAAACTATTTAAAATAAAACAATCCTTTTAATGGCGACGTTGTGTGTTTTACAGTGTCGTCAACTTCCGGTAAGTTTTAATAACAAACCATTCATTGGAAATTTACTTATATATTATATAGTTCCTTTTATAGTTATTTGCTCTAATATAAATAACTGATTTATGTTGAAGCTCTAAAATTAAGCAGGAGAGATGGTAACTTATATATTTATATAAATTACACATATACATAAACACCATGTATAATAATTATACACGACTTTGAAAAATATTGTTTAAAAGAGTACAAGACTATTGAATGTCACACTTAAAGATACTGCTTAACTGCTTAAAATGGCATGTCAACTATCCGCTCACAGGTGTAGATTGTTTGTAATGATCAAGAATCTCTGTAAAGTCCAGTTGGCATGGAGGTGGTTCATTCAGCCTCAGAGACTTTCTCCAAGAGTGTGAAGAAAAAAAACCTACTTCCTCTAAGTCAACTGCTGGAGGACACCAGAAAGAGTGGAAATGTCCCCCATCACCTTCTGGAAACTAGTAAGTAACACTGCTGTTGTTGTTTTTAAAATCATATTTATTTCTTAAACATTATATATTTTAGCAGGCCACCAACAATCATTGTATCTTATGAAACTACAATAATTGTAGTTTCATAATACACTCCATACATATTTCATACACTCCAGCACGTGATCTCCACTCCTCGGAAGCTGGCCTTTTAATTGTTCCACTTACTCGTTTAAAATCCATGGATGATAGGGCTTTTTCTTCGAATACTCTGAAACTTTGGAATTCCCTGCCAGCTGAGATTAGGCAAGATGAATCCCTTAGTGTTTTTAAATCATCCCTTACAACTTATTTGATTAGGGTAGCTTTTATATAATTGTTCGTAATTGCCATATTATTAGTATTATTAATCGAACATTTCATAATATGTTTTTATTTGTGGGGGGGGGGGGGGGGTCTGTCATTAAAGCATTGTTTGTATAATTGTATGTTTTATCATGTTTCTATTCTTGTGAAGCTGAGATGCTACTTTTAAAGGCGCTATAGAAAAATAAAGTTTATTATTAAACTGATAAACATTTGTCATTTCACATTAATGTATAAATGTGTCTTTGTTTGTTATCTTTCAGGGGTGTTTGCCAAACTGAAGAGTAACAGTATAGTTCAAGCCGAACCATCAGAGCTGCACTTCAGTGGCTTTGAAGTAGGAAAGGATTATAGGAAAATCCTGGTTGGTTTATTTTTTTACTTTGGTCATATTCTTGCTAAAACCGAATAGAATACATTTTTAGTGTGAACTTTTTTTCCGGAATGTTTCATGACTCATGTAATGGTTATATAATGTGACTTGTTTGTGTCATTGGCCTGAAACAAAAACAAAAAAGTATTATTTTATTCTAAAGACTTGACTGGAGACTCCGTTTTCTGATTCACATGACCAAATGTCCACTGATAGTACTCTGCGGTCAGTGGGAAACATCTCATGAGTTGTAGTTGAAAGCGACATTACAGAAGGGGAAGAATATGGGAGGAAGTATGATGTAATGACAAATGCTGTTTTTTTTTTCCAAGAAACTTGTCAATGTGTCCTCTGACGTGCTCAGTGTCCACATTTTACCCCCTCAGACAAGGCATTTCCAAATTAAGTACACCAAAAAGGTAACCATCAACTGGCTTACAAATATCACTTTTACAGAGAGGCTTTAAAAATTGTCTATAATATTCCTGATTATTTTAGTTTCATGAACAAAACCTGTCAAGAAATGCTTGGGCTTTATTTCTTTATTATGGTTTTATTTTATTATTATTATTTTGAATAAATGTTATTTTGCACAAAGAAAACAAGGCTTATTTTATGATCATTAAGATTATGAAATTCTCTCATACCATGATGTTCAAAATATCAGCCAGTGCTGATTGAAGGCCCTGTTTTAAATGCAGTGCCGACTGGTTCCGGGTCTGGCTTACACTGTTTCAGTGCTCTTCCGGCCGGATGAGTGGCGTTACTTTTCTGATAACATCAGGATTCATGGCAAGGTAAAAACATGTTTTTGTATAATGTTTGGCCATGCAAATTCTGAAAGGACTCAGAACAGCTATGATAATGTCTGTGTTTTGTGTGTGTGTCAGGGAGAGGAGAACTTACTAGTTCCTGTTCATGCGTATCCTGTTATCAATGATCTTCACATCCCATCTCACATTAGTCTTCCCCCAGTGCCACTCGGGCAGAGGTATACAATAATAATCATATTACACCAATAACGTGTAAAATAACTGTGTGATAACATTGTTGTTATAAAATAACTTAGGTAAATGTAGATACACACTATTGTTCAAATGTTTGGGGTCATTTAAAAAAAATAATTAATATATATTTTAACAAAGATACATTACGTTCAATCAAAAGTCACAGTATAGACTTTTACATTGTTAAATAAATGCCGTTTTTTTTTTACTTACTATCCTGACATACTTCTTTTTTACATACTATCTTTTTACTTACTTACTGTTTTTACTATATTTTTGAAGCAACAAGAGACATCATTTGTAAGAGACATAACTTTTGCTTTTATAGTGCCAGTCATGTGATTCCACTAGGCTGCAGTTGTCCAATAGACTTTGAGTTCCAAGTGCACTGCCTTCAGCCCCATAAGTCCTTCACTGTAAGACCACTGTCAGGTAACCCGTTTCCTTCACAATCGACATATCTGCTGTTAGAGAGCAATGGAAACCAGTATAAGTGCATAAATACTGATAGAACTCTAGTTGGTGATCAACCATATACTGGACTTACTTTGTATTTCATAGACCGTAACATCAATATAAATAACAGATGTTATCCATATGCTAATCAGGGATCATTCCAGCAAATGGAAAGACCACGTTAAAAGTGACATTTACACCTCTGCGGTATGGTACAGCTGACATCACACTACAGCTGATCATCTCTCAGTTCAATTCCAAACCTGTCATCTGGACAGTGACGGGTTCCTCATCTCCATTCCTGCTGCTCAGGTAATACAGCAGGAAAAATAAAAGATTGCAATGCACTAAAAACACTTATTACAGCTTAGTAACCAAATAGGAACATGCTATGTTATTTTTACAATAACATTTACATCCTAAAAATGTCAATGTTATTGTAAAAAAGTAAAGTGTTGTGTAAATGTCTGAGTTCAGACGCTTTTGCAAAAACATTAATGGTACTTTTGTTCTCTATGGCTCAGTAAACCTGATGGAAATGGTGATGATGATGATCATTTTGTTGAAGAGCGGAAGACTGCTGATGGAAAATCTCTGGCTGTTACATCCTATCATAAGCTGAAAATATCTCCTTTCTTGGAGAAGGTTAGAAATTATATTATTGTTTTTGTTTTTATTTATATTTCAGTGCTGGTTTGGAGGAACAGCCAAGCCATGCTGTTTACCAGCAAAAATTCTGGTCATCCAGCATGGTCCTTTGAGCAAGGCAACCAGCACCCAAAACAGAAAGTTGTGCTTGTCTTTTCAACTGGGTCTAAATGGTTTTAGGCTGTGCAGATGCGGGAATTTGAATTAGCTGAGGTCAATTTCATTTGGGGCCTTTTAAAAACAGTTGCAGAGAGGTTTGTGTGAGATTAAATTACAAGTTTAATTTTGTTGTTTGCACTGAGCTTACTGAATTGAATTAGAATTGACTGCATACCCTTTCAGCCGTCAAATGTGGGAAACACATACACGGAATTACAATCATAAGGCAGCAAAGATTTTAGCTGTGGTATTGTTTGATTTTGTTAGATTTTTTAAATTTCTATATTAAAAACTCTATTTGCAGCAATCATATAGTGATTCATCATGCATACAATCACATTATTCTGTTTTTACTCTTATAGGGCAGCAAAAAGAAGAGCAAACCTGATCAACAACTGCAGGTTTCCACCACAGATGTCACCACTCATGCAGGACTGGTTAAAATGCTTCTCCAGCCACAAGACAAAATAAGATACAAGGACCTCCAGGAGGGTGAGAACACCACAGTACTCATCCAGTGGGCCTATGAGGTGCATGTTAACAACTAAAACCGTGGAAATGAAAGATTGGCAAAGGCAGCAACTGCCATGCTGGAATGCTGATGTACACCACCAGGCTTTTTAAATAGCATTGGTCAACCAGCTTCTAAGACCAATGTTTTTGCCCCTGCCCTGAAGGCCTCCCTTTACTTGATGCAATTTATTTTATTTTTTTCGTTTGGAGGTGAAAAGAATTTCGAAATATACTGTTAGCGAACATCCCGACACTGCCCACACTGCTGAGAGCGAACTTAGGATGAATCTGAAATATGTGCGCTTTCCTCTCAATAACAAAATAAACACACACAAAAATAACAGCGGTGAGAAAATAGCAGTTAAAAAAGCATCTGATCATATTTTGGCCTGATTTTGTTCTAAATGACTTCACACCAGTTCGTTCTTTGTTT
Organism: Siphateles boraxobius; assembly: GCF_051911475.1. NCBI lineage: Eukaryota > Metazoa > Chordata > Actinopteri > Cypriniformes > Leuciscidae > Siphateles > Siphateles boraxobius. Next base: position 6,979,121 of record NW_027509175.1, read on the forward strand.
TCGTTTGAAGTATATCTTAATGGCGGTTCACCAGTATTTAACCAGCACTAAAAAGCTCAAACTTGCCTTGCATGGAAATTGTTGCTGATGTGATCGAATCTGGTCCTTTCAGCAGAGGGGAGTTTATATAATAATAAACAAAGTTCCATTTAATTCTCCTTTTTGCAACTTACCCAACCTGAAAATGGCCTTTTACAGTGGTGCTTTTCGTGAATTCTAAGGCCATTCTTTAGCTTACACTGTATGCACCACTTTATTTTGTGCTGCCCTCATCAGTCATCACTCTGTGTGTAATTCTAGTAAAATCTGATGACAGAAGTAGAGATGAAAAATGTCTCTCTACTTTTTTACCTGACTCTCAGAAACAATTCTTACCCACTGTGTGGTGTGTATGATGCCAAATATGTGATATATCCTGAATAACAAAAATTATATTATAGACTGACTGTTATGGCTGAAACACATATACAGAATTCAATTTTAAAAGATTTGGATTGGATTTGTAAAACAACATACAACTAATCAAATATGTAATGATGTGACCAGAAATCACAGTTATTTAATTCAAGATACCCGTATGTTTTATTTGTTGAAGCCATGTCTTATACCAAGGTTGCAGACCGGACAAGAGAGATGAAGGAAGCTGCATTTTTAAAGAAGGTCCAACAAAAGGAGGAGAAAGCCAATCATATCCGCTGGTGTGTTGCTGCATGTGATTGTATAACATGTATGACAGATGACATATTCTGATTTTACATACAATATAATAAAGTGAACTGCAAAACCCTTAAAACTAGAGTGTTTTATCCTTAGGCAAGTTGATCTGGGTGACGACCCATGTTCAACCAAACAAAAACTTAAAATTTTGAAGGAGCAAGATGAGGCAGTTGCTGCTTTCAAAGTAAGCCAGTGAATTGGTTTGATTCATATTAAAAAAAAAAGAGTCACTTTCCACTGATTGCTCATATACTTAATATGTGTGTTTCAGCTAAAATACAGTGGTGAGTCAGTGGCCTCTTTAAGATCTTCAACGAGACTTTCCTCAAGGCGAATTTTACGAGATGCTGGACAGGTACATGCAAGTCTTTCTTATTGACATCTACTCTACTCTTAGTTTAGGCTCTGTCCTAATTTACATGCTTATATTAGATGTATGTACTTCACTGATGGTAAGAAAGTACATAGTTTTGAGTAAGTAGCAAGAAAGTAGAACAATCTATAACAAAAATTGTGTATTGATCCCATTTGTCACATACAGTTAGCATGTAAATGTTAGCATCTAGCAGAAGTCATTATATTAAAATTCATATCTTTTAGACTTATTCAACAGCTCTATGTTATAGTTCCCAGAATGCACTGCTGATTTCATCAGGTATGGTACTGGCCTGCTGGAGGTCAGACAGAGAGCACTCAGACTCTTCCAGCAGGCTGCTCGAAAGGTAACATAACATATAACTGAACCTTATTAATGTAAATTAATTTGAATGTTATTAAACTATTATTTAAAGCATTACTACGGTGCTTATTTTAAACTCACTGTGCTGATTATCTATATAAAACGTGTGACAGTATTAATATGTATAATAATGTTACATTGTGTTGTGTTTAATCAAGGTTGTTCTTCAATGTCGTATGAACAAGAGGCTTGTGTCATTAAGAGAACTTGTTCGCAAAACCAGGAGTCTGCAGGGAGATAAAGAATCAGGTTGGGATTTTATTGTTATTATTTTAATTAATACTTGTATTAAGAAAGGACACATTAAATTGTATAAAAATGACAGGTTTTACAGGGTTACAAACAATTTCTTCATCAAAGACTTTCAAGATTGGTAATAATAAGAAATGTTTCTTGAACATCATATCAGCATTTTAGAATGATTTCTTAAGGATCATGTGACACTGAAGACTATTTCGTAATTAAATCGTAATAATATTTCTTTATTACTGTTTTACTGTATTTTTTTATAAATGAAATGCAGCCTTGGTGAGCATAAAATACTTCTTTCAAAAACATTATAAAAAGCCTATTTATATAGTAACAGAGACTACAATATATAATATATGAATTAACTATAAACTAATAGTTTGCAAATTAATTGTAAGTACTTTACTGTATACTTATCAAAAAGTGTTACCAAAATGTTTTGCATACTCCAGACTTTTGTACGACTGTGTATATTGCTGTTATGTTGTAACAATCCATATCACCAAAATAGATATTTTTTAGATATTTATCTGTTGTTTTGTTGTAGTTGGGGATGACAAGCCACACTTTTTTAAGCTGACACCAGAAAAACTTCTGCCCATTTACTTCAATACATTTCTACCTGAAGACCAACCTGACGAACTTGTGAGAGACTGCTTATGGTTATTGTGCAGAGCTTCTGTATAATTCTTGTATGACACAATTCTATGCAAAAACTAATGTTCAATATTTTCAGTTACTGTAGTTTCAATAGAATTGAAACCTCTTAAAGAGGTGCATTTTGTTCGACAAATGGCAAAAAGTTTCAGTTCAACATTTGAGATGTACAATATCAGGGCCAATTTTGTGACATTCAAAGCAGTTTTGTGTTGTGGCTTTCAGGCTGTGAATGCATTGGGCCAAATTCCTGTAAGAATGCCTAAAGCAGATATGAAACTCAGGACTCCATTGTTCGATCTAAAGGTACGGGAAGAAAGCACTTTATCGTCTGGTAGGAAATTTTTTGCCATGTAATTTTTCTTAAAGTTCCTGTAAAAGCCCTCTTTTGGCTTGAAATGTCAGATGTGGTTTTGTAATATGTATAAATTTATAAAAATACAATACAGTGATGTTCTTATGTGAATGTGTGTGTATGGTTGAGTGGCTGGTGAGTCACACAAATAAATAAATACACTTTATTTCATTGGTCCACTTTAGACACTCTACTTACTAACTTAGTAACTACATGTCAAGTAACTCGCAGAGTATTAGTAGACTGTTAGTTTAAGGTTAGGTGTTAGGGTTCAGGTTAGCAGAATAAGTTGACATGTAGTTGCACAGTTACTTATAGTCAGAAAATGTCTGTTGGGGGAGCATCAAAATAAAGTGTTAGTAGATATTAAGCTGACAGTCTACTAATACTCTAATGACTGGTAGTTCCAAAGGTACTTGTAGTTAGTAACAAGTCTGTTAGGGGACCATCAAAACAAAATGTAGCGATTAAGCACACGGTCTTCTAATACTCTAATGAGAGTTAGTTGACATTTAGTTGCGAAGTTACGTGTAGTTAGTAGAATATCTAAAGTGGAACATCGAAATAAAGTGTTACCAAATCAGGAAATGCCACATGAAGGCCATTTACTTATCCAAAATGGTGCTGAGTTTATAAATGACAGTAGTACTGTTTTAATGATATTTAACCATACATTTTATCTCATACATTTTTATATTTATTTTCCCGAGTTTCCCTTTAAAACATGATTCCTCGTAATGTGATCCTTTTAACAAACCAGCCAGTATAATGAAAATTGTGTATGTCTATTTTTAAGGTTCCCCAGCATTACAGACTGATGGGTTATCAGCCATTATCTGTCTATGATGCAGCAGCAACATTCGTTCCTCCTGACCTGTGTCGGACATTACGCACCGGAGCACAGGTAATAAAATTATTCATTGTTATATTTGTTTACATTAAAATAAATCTGGAAACAAATCTAACTATTGTGTTCAGTCTAATCGTCATTGTGTTGTTACAGGATGAGCTGTTGCCTGTGGTGACATGTCCATCTGTAGAGCTCAGTGATGATGAGGAAGATAAGAATCCAGAGGATGATGATGGATCACATCAGGATTTAGGTCCCACACTTAGTTTCAGTGCACCTGAAGCACTTCTCAGACTGCCCAACGCCCACCCTCTCCGGATCTTTGTATGTTTTTTGAGCCACATATCATTATATCTGCTGAGAACATTATGCCTATGCTATGAAAAAAGCAGGGTTGTTATCATTAGCTTAAAGTAGAATAATTAAACAACCTTTTCATTACCTGAAATAATTAATTAAAATTAAAATTGCATTAAAATAAAATGTATTTTATTTTATTTTATTTTAATTTAATTTTATTTTATTTTATTGCATTTTAATTTAATTTAATTTTATTTTATTGCATTTTATTTTATTTGCATTTTATTTTATTTTATTGCATTTTATTTTATTTTAATGCAATTTAATGGATGGTTTAATGCAATTAAAATGTATTTTATTTTATTTCAGCTAGTTACCAAAAGCAGCATTTCTCAATTTTATTTAGTTTCACTTGTACTAAGATAAATTTAACTGATAACCCTTTAAAATAAGGTTTCATTTATTAATTTTAGTTACCTATATATTAGTTAACATGAACTAACAATAGTTCTACAGCATTTATTAATCTTAGTTCATGTTAAAAATTTCAATGTTTACTAATACATTTTTAAAATTCAGAATTGTATTTGTTAACATTAGTTAATACATTCTGAACTAACATGAAGAAACTATAAACACTTAGATTTTTACTAACAAACGTTAACAAAGATTAATAAAGGGTTTCAAAAATATATTGCTCATTGTTAGTTCATCATGTTAGTTAATACGTAAACTAATGTTAACAAGTGAGGCCTTATTGTAAAGTGTAACTGAAAATAATAAATAACATAATTTAATAATAAATTATTAAATGCTATAAACTCTCTCTCTCTCTCTCTATATATATAATTTTTTTTTTTAAATCCTGATAAAATGACAAAAACAACAAAATTACTATAACCAAAGTTGAAATTCAAAATATAAATAAAAACTATAATTATGTATTAATGATACTAAAATTACACTAACTGTACTTATTCACAGCTCTATAACCTGTTGGTTCTGCTTTTGTGTTGTTGTTTTTTTACATCTAAACTTTTGAATTATTTAATTCTGACATATCATACACATGTTTGAACATGGCTCAGTCTTACATTGTTTGAATTAATATAATCTTTTTTAATTTTATTTAGAATCCTGCACCAAGCGTATATGCCTTCAAACCAGCTCCACTTTACCTGGAGTGTGACCTGGACTTTCATTTGTGTCCACTGCCACGATACACTGTCCCTAAGGGCAATGTCGTGGGTGTGCATGCCCCTCAAACACAGAAAAAGTTTCTAGATAGAAAGGTTTGTTGAGACATTTTTTTGCACATCGTTCACAAAGAGCAAACTCTTATTCAATGTGGCTTTAAAATGAAGTTTTATATCATAGCTGGTACTATATTACTGTCTGAAACGATCAGCATCCAGGACAAAATAATTTGTTTTATAATATTTAATTTAATGTTATTACTAAATATACATTCATCCTGTAAACATTTGCTTAAAAATATCAAATGCAGGATATAATCAAAGGGATTATGATGTGGAAGAAGTTTCCCTGTATGGCCTTAAGCACTTTATCCAATATTTCGACTCTAAGAAGCCACTGCGCCCCACGCATGTAAGTACTGCGCGCACTCATATAAACATTCATTTGTTGGCTTACCTCTTATTTACACATGCAATATTGTTTTATATGTAGGTGTGACCCGTTCAGTGTTGTCCTGCTGCCTGTGGAGGCTCCTCCAGCTCTTCAGGGTCTGCCCGACAGCATCAGAGACGAGATTCAAGCTGGAGGGTAAATATAGATTAACGCCAGCCTGAATAAACCCTCCATTGTTGATTGTTTGGGACGCCTTTACAGATTCATGCTGGTTTGATTTCTGTGGCAGGTCTGAGAGCTTAGATCTTCGTCTCACTCCTGAGATGATTGAAGCAGAGTTCGGTCTGTCTGCGAGATCTTCAGCTACATCTGTTAAAGAGGATCAAGATGAAGGCAATGGGTTGGTACATTGGGTTTTCAAGTTTAACATTTTGGCTAATTGAGAATTGCTAATTGTCTTGTGCGTTATCATGCCCAGCATCATAATATGCCTGCTTCCATACTACAGTATATGGTTGGCAAAAAACAGTATGTGAGCAAAGTAGTTTGTCTAAATTCATAGTATTCATAATAAACAGAAGCTGAAAAGTACCCAGATGCACATCCACTGGACTCTTTAATATCCCATGGGGCAACAGGAGGATTTATGAATAGTAGTGACGCGAGGGAACAGACGCTGTAGGTCACATGATAGTGACAACATGGCGAATTTAATACATCTGAATTTAATTCATACTACACACATTCATACTATATAGAATGCACTTTTTAATGGTCACGAAGGAGGTTTTAAACCAAACGTAGTACCTACTAGACTGCAATTTCTGTCGTTTTGAGGTTGACATATGGTTGAATAGAAAGATAACCTAAATCTTCTCTGTCTGCAGAACTCCAATAGCACCAGTCGCCTCTGCAGGAACAACAACAAGGTGAGCACCAGCACTTTAATCATTAATCCATCATATAATCCTCCTTTTGACAGGGTAATCGGAGAAGTAAAAGCTATAAATCATCAGTTCATAAAACAAAAAGGGAGTTCTAGCATGTAGGGGAAGTTGATTCCACAGTCCGGGCATGAGAACAGCAAATGGTTTGCTTTGTTGTGCAGGTTACAAAATGAAGATGACATGAGATAAACTTTCTTCCTCTCTTTAATTTTTGGATCACAGCGACACACGTGAGCAGCCGCCGGAGTCAACACAGAACAACAGATTGGAGGCAAAAGTGCTGGGGAGATTAAAAGAATTGAAATCTACAGGCAGAGTCAGCTGTGCCTCATCATGTGACAATAAATAGCACTTTATCTTCAAAAAAAAAGGAAATGGACAGTGAAATGCAGTGCTCGCTCAGGTAAACGTGCAGATTTTAGCAAAATACAATGACAAGCCACCAGATGGCATTAAATGTCTGACACATAAAACTCAGCAACTAAAAAGATGTTATGGTCAATGTTTGTATGGAATCTCTTTTTTTTCATAAGTTCAATTAAATATTTTTTCTAAACTTATTTCCTTTATCATTCAATATGCTTTCTTATAAACCTAAACTACAGAAAAACACTTCATCAGTCAAGGGTGTCGTTTTAAATGGTAGATTTTCTTGCACATTTATTTAGAAACAACTCATATGAGCAAAATTTTGGTTAAACAAATCAGAAATAGTACCAATTGTTTTGACAAGTTACCATATATAACAGCAGTCCTCTATTTGACATGAATTCCAAGTTTGTGCAAAGTATATTTTTTATTTTAATAAATTTGACATAACGTTACTTTATATATACTATATACTATATAAACTAAAAAAATGCTTTTTGGCAAGTCACCTTTCTTTAATTACAACAGTCCACGATTTTTTGTGAATTCCAAGTTTGTGCAAAATATATTTTTTGTTTTAATAAATTTTACATCGTCATTTTTTTTTAAATCTTAAAATCTGTTTTATATTTGGAAAAAAATGATGTATGGTCTTTTACTTATAGCCCGCAATGTATGTTTTTGGCAGATATTTTCACTAACATGACAACTTAATCCAGCATTTCCATGTGTTCGATTCAGTGAGACATTGATTATGAGGAAGAGTGATGATGAGGCTTTACAAGCTTCCGTTTTACACGCTCTGGTTTGCACTCAAGCAAATGCCAGCCTGGGTATATTCTGTCTGACAGTCTCTCATACACAACAGTTTTGCTGCACTGCTCTCACCTCCACATTCACCTCACATTAGCGAAACGCTGCTTGATTCCTGTCCCTGAGGACACTGGGAGAAAGGCAGACTAATTACCACGCTGCATTGCATGAAGTTCATGGTCATTGACACCTGACAACTGTCACGTCATTTGCATTACAAGCTGTTTTTGTAATAATGATTGTGATAATTCTCAGCTGCTTTCCATAATCAACATCTCTCAAAAATGTATCTATAAAAAAACCACAAATATATGATTTAATGCATGAAAACATTTGAAATAAGTCATTGAATGCCTCTGTACATGACAAAAAAATATATTTTTGTAGTATTCAAAAAACAAAACAAACAGTAATCATTAAAAACCACGCAAAGAGACACTGATACTCATTTTACATTTCAGTCTGTTTTCCTCTCAGGAGTCACAACTGCAGGGTTTGCATTTCCTTAACCAACACAGCTCCTTAACTAGCCTTTAATGTTTGGTAGATCTAATTGTTGGTCTACCGTTCCCAATGGACAACACGCACTGAAGTCATAGATTGTCACATTAAGGGCAAGTCTGAACAGGATTATGCCCACAACAACTGCACAGTTTGATTATTTGGATTAATTGTTGATAAAAATACATAAAAAATTCTCAAACAAACCAATAAATCCACAGTGAACAATGTTAGGAAAATTTCTAAAATATTTTTATTTATTACAGAACATATACAGCAATTTTTCATTAGCTGAATGAAAATAGAATATTCATACAAGAACAGAACATGATGGACTAAAATGGGGAGCCCTCCATTTTATTCTCATGTAAAAAATAAACTTAAAAACCCTCGATTTTATCACATTACAGGATGTTCTGCTTTGGTATTTATGTTCACTTAGTAAAAGCAAAGCTTTGTTATAGCAGATAAGACAGCAAGGCGTGGGAACTTTTACATCAAAAGTGCAAAACTGAAAGATATTGTGCATATGTACTAATGCTGGTTAAAAACCACTTACAGCTTGACATCTCACAGAGAGTATATCTGCACAACCCCCCCCCCCCCCCCCCTTAAAATTCACAGTACTACCATTTTAGGCATCACACTACCTGATATTAAGACACTGCTATACTCGACGGCAACAGCATCAGGAAACAAAATGACCAAAAAGAGATGATGATCTTGGTGCATTGTTGTCCAAAATTACTTCTTAGGACAAACCTGCATTAGTGAGGCTAAAACAGTCTGATCTGTCATTGTTTACGCGCCTTTACAAATTAGGTTTAGGTCTTGTAAAATGCCAAATCTCTGACTGACTCGTCTATAAATAGTACATGTTGCTGCTGTGCTATTTTGAGATCGACCGATTCCTCTCGAATGATGCCAAATTTCTCTATATGGGTAAATGTGTAATCCATGTTCCTGAGACATACTGTGAATTCAGTCTATTTCAGCATAAAACTATTTGTCCTTCTTATCCTCCACAACCTCAGATAAATCCTCCTCCCTAAGAGTCTTCACTCGGGCCTCCATGTTGGTGATCCTCTGTTTGATCTTTGTCTGGCTGGCTGTCCAATCTGCCATAAGACGAGCGAATTTAGTCTGCATCACGTCTAAATTTGTCTCCAGCGTGGAGACCTTTTCCTCCAGGTCCTTCGGGTCAGCGCCAGCATTGGCTGCAGCCTCATCGATAAGATTGTCTTTCATCAGAATAGCCCTACCTTTCTCCTCTAAAGCCTTCTTTGCTTCTGGGTACTCCGTTAATGCTTCCATCAAGTCATCTTTCGAGAGTGCGAACAGATCGGAGTATCCCACGCTGCGTATGTTAGCAGTCCTGCGGTTGCCGGCTTTACTTCCTTTGATGCCGAGGATGCTGATCTCGCCAAAGTAGGCACCATCACCGAGCACCACAAACTGCGTAACGCCATCATCCGCCACCACAGCTAGTTTGCCTTCTTTGATAATGTACATCTCCCGCCCGATGTCGCCCTTCTTGCAGATGTAGTCGCCAGGACTGAAAACCTGCGGTTGAAGTTTGAGGACAAGCTCAACTAGAAGCCCTGCCTCACAATCCTGGAAGATACGCACCTTCCGAAGGGTTTCCAGATGCACGTTGATGGCGATCTCCGCCTTGAGTTTGTCTGGGAGGTTCTTGAGCACTTCCTTTTCATCGCAGGTCTTCTGTTCCGTCCAAAGGTAGTCAAACCACTTCACGACACGGGCCTCCAGATCTTTAGTGACCTTTCGGAACTGCATGTACTGCTTGATGGAGTCAATCTTGGCCTGGAACTCTGCGCGGGATGCATTCATGTTGGAAATCATGGCACCGACGTTACCAACGATGGTGGCGAAAATGAGCACGCCGATGAGAAAATCAGAAACGACAAATAAATACTCAATGTCTCGGACAGGCGGTGGCGTCTCCCCGATTGTGGTGAGCGTGAGAGTGGACCAGTATAAGCAGTAGATGTACTTCCTGGCAAGACGGCCAAACTCAGGGTCACTGATGTTGGGATACACCCAAGTGTCTGATCCAAAGCCGATTGTTTTTGAGATGGCGAAAAAGATGCAGCCGTTCCAGTGGATGATGATAAGGATGTACAGGACGAGATTGCTGATGCGAAAGATATTGGGGAAGTTGGTTCTGGTTTCAGTGCGGTCAAAGAACTCAAACAGACGAGCCATTTTGAAAAGCCGGTTAAATCTTAGTTCGGGATTGTTGTACCCCACTTTCAGCATTATTATGTCTGTCGGTATCATGGAGAACACATCATATCTGAATTGCGGTGACTTTTTATAGTGTTCCCACAGCTTCTTAGATTCTCTCACCAGTAAACCTTGCTCCAAGAAACCTGTGAAAACAATTACAACAAGTTACATACATTGTTTATTAGGGATGCACGATATATCGGCCACCATATCGGTATCGGCCGATATATGTTCAGTTTTAATGTTATTATTATTGATCAAATAAGAAAATTTGGCCGATATATTAAAGCCGATAAATAGATTATTTTCTTTCAGTTGAGACACTTCAGATGTGCACTGTTCGCCTTGATGGTTTTTAATTGCTTGAAATATGACTGGAATCACTTCAAAAAAGTACAACATGAGCAGCGCAAGTCTGTCATATAGGCTACATAAAATTATGATGAGAACATTATAATAATTGTGTGCTTGGGACCTGGCTTTTAATGGTTAGACTTTTGTTTTTGTAATCAGGCTCTCAAAAATGAAATAAAAATTTGGATTTAGATTTATCTCCCAATATATCGGTTATCGGCTTTCAAATATAAAGAATTATCGTTATCGGCCAAAATGTTCATATCGGTGCATCCCTATTGTTTAAATTATAGGATGTTATTTTTTAGCACTGACAACCACAAACAGAGAAAATTAGAAGAATAATCTCACCTGTCCTTGATCTCACAAATGTGTCAAGATAGTAGATGACATCTGATGAATAGTCCAGAACTATCCATAGGATTGTGTAATCATCCTGCAGCTCATTAAAACAGGATCTGAAAAAAAAACCCAGATCAGAACAGACCGAATTTAGCATTACATCAGAGCTATCACCACACAACAGCACCAGAATATTCTTTGAAGTACGAATTATTATTATATTTCACTGCACTGACACTATTGGATGAGAACTGAACTGAGCTGGACGATGACATCACTGTTTTCTGCAGAACTGCTTTATAAATTAAATGAACTAATTTAATAATTGATGATCTTTACAACGGAAATGAATCGACACTGAACCGTCTTCAGCTGAGCAATGACAATGTTTTCTTTTAGAGCCGAAATGAACTGTTTGCATCACTGAATCATTTTCCTGTTAACACTGTAAAAAGCTGCTTTGAAACCATCTGTATTGTATAAAGCGCTATCTAAATAAAGGTGACTTGACTTGATATATTTCAGCATATAGTTTTCTTGTTTGTTTGATAATTAGCTGTGATATCCCTATTATTTTAAATATTTTTTTATATTAATATATTTTAATAATTAGCATGCAATATCATGGAACTTATAATAAAATTACCTGGTAATAAGCATCATTAGATTGTAGAAGGCAGGTATTGCTACAATGGTCAGCCAGTGGTAGTACAAATCTGTTGCTGGGTCCATTATCCATACATGTTTTCTAAAAAAAAAAATGTATACAAAGTTCAGGACTGAACACAAAGACCTACATTTCATTGCATTTAATTTAGACGAAATACTCACGGTTTCTCCTCTTCCTTCTTTTTATCATCCTTTTTCTCATCTTTCTTCTCATCTTTTTTGTCATCTTTCTTTTCATCTTTCTTTTCGTCTTTCTTCTCATCTTTCTTCTCATCTTTCTTCTCATCCTTTTTTGGTTCTTCTTTCTTCTCATCTTTCTTTATCTCCCTGTCGTCCTTTTTGCTGCATTCAAATGATGAATGATATTTAGTATGTAGCTATTAGCATAGTAATATTAGTAATGTACTTAAGCACAACATGTAATAATATTTAACTTTCCCACATACTCATCTGTATTGTTGCAGTTGTTCATATTCAGTGTTGCAAGAGGCCAATTATTTGCATTGTTGTTGAAGCTGTAAAGACAACAATATCGTTAAATAGTCGAATTCCTGTAATTTGATTAGGGATAAAATATGAAATACTAAAACATTATGAAACGTGCACTTCATAATTAAAAACTACATTGAATCTACATTTTCGAATCTACAGATTTACAATTGGATTTAAATGGATCTGCTGAATGGATTCAAATGGAGTTAAACGGAGCTGAAAGTACTACATTGTTTTTGGTAATTGAAAGCATTATCAAATTTTGTTGTTCGAATACCAGGACCGAAGAAAGTGAGAGTGTGACAGATAGCAGAGGATTATAAGGTTACCATCCGCACATCCTCTCTTGCTTAAGAAACACACTTAATCTCACCATAGATCAAGAGACATTACATTAGGGCTGATTATGTTTCCTCTCAAAGTTTTTTTTTTTTTTTTTTTTTGCACAATTAGTCTGTTGAAAATGTGGAAATTCACACCTTCTCCAGAAAATAAAAAGTATATACACTGCCGTTCAAAGGTTTGGGGTCGGTAAGATTTTTAATGTTTTTAAAAGAAGTCACTTCTGCTCACCAATGGTGTATTTATTTGATTAAAAATACAAAACAAACCCAGTAATATTGTGAAATATTATTTCAATGTAAAACAGCTGTTTTCTATGTGAATATATAGTAAAGTGTAATTTATTCCTGTGATCAAAGCTGAATGTTCAGCATCATTACTCCAGTCTTCAGTGTCACATGATCCTTGAGAAAAAATTCTAATATGATGATTTGATGCTCAAGAAACATTTCTCATTATTATCAATGTTGAAAACAGTTTTTTTCAGGATTCTTTGATGAACAGAAAGTTAAAAACAACAGCATTTATTTGAAATAGAATCTTTTGTAACATTATAAATGTCTTTACTGTCACTTTTGATCAATTTAATTCCTCCTTGATGAATAAATGTATTGATTTATTTTATTTATTTCCCCCAAAAAATTAAATAAAAATTCTTACTGACCCCAAAGTTTTGAACGGTAGTGTTTAATGTTACAAAAGATTCTATTTCAGATAAATGCTGTTCTTTTGAACTTTCTATTCATCAAAGAATCCTGAAATAAAAATGTAAATAACTGTTTTCAACATTGATGATAATGAGAAATGTTTCTTGAGCATCAAATCATCATATTAGAATGATTTCTGAAGGATCATGTGACACTGAAGACTGGAGTAATGATGCTGAAAATTCAGCTTTGATCACAGGAATAAATTACACTTTACTATACATTCACATCAAAAACAGCTGTTTTGAATTGAAATATTTCTCAATATTACTGGGTTTGTTTTGTATTTTTAATCAAATAAATGCAGCCTTGGTGAGCAGAAGAGACTTTTTTTTAAAAACATTAAAAATCTTACCGATCCCAAACTTTTGAACGGCAGTGTATGGCAGCAGCTTTTTGCAAATTGCACTAAGTGCATATAGCGACAGATGCCATTTACAGTGTCAATCATTGTTAGATGCTGTTTATACTTATTTATATTGCAAATAGTAGCAGATATTTTTTGCACCTCAGTGTATTGTAGAATATTATAAAACAGATAACAATATATTCAGTTTATCAGAATAGCTACATTACAAATAAATATTCAGAGGTATATAGCCTACTTGTTTGAGATATATATATATATATATTTCAAGTTTAAACAATTGGTTTGATCCTAGCATGTTTGGCTAAAGGAATCCCCAGTTTTAGCATTTTTACCTCCCTGTCTCAATGAGAAATCTTCTGTTCAAAACCACAGGCTCTTTTTTTTTTGTCTTAAAACAGCTAATCTAGTTTATGATTAATAAAATCTAAAATGGATGCTGCCTTCTAGGAGCATCACTTGTCCCTGTCCCTAAAGCCCTACCCTACCCGATAAACACTTTATTCCCACTGTTAAAAAAGCATTTGGCACTTTATTTCCACTTTTTGAATATTTTCATACTTTTTATTGCAGAGAACAGAAACTTGCGCTCTGCAAGTGAATGCCGTCTTGTGGTGCCATCTCAAAGATGCACAAAATCTCTTTCTCTGACCTTTCTCTGGTCTGTTCCCTGCTGGTGGAATGATCTGCCTAACTCGACCAGAGGTGCGGAGTCCAAGAAACGGCTGAAGACGCATCTTTTTCGGCAGTACTTGATCCATTAATACTAACACTTTATCTTCTATTCTATATCTATTATCTTTTTTTTTTTTTTAAAGTACATATACTGCGTTAGATTAAACTGGGAAGGGTCATAGCACTTGCATATTGTTGTCCTATTGTTAGTTTAACTGCTTCTATTGTTCTAATTTGTAAGTCGTTTTGGATAAAAGCGTCTGCTAAATGAATAAATGTGATGTAAATTTAAAAGAAATTAGCTGATATGCGATGATAAAATATAGAAGAATAAGTTCGTAAAAAGACCAAATCGAATTCATGTCGCTCGCGTCAAAAGCTAACACCACCCGCCTAAAGGCCGGGACACATCAAGCAGACGCCGGGCCGTTTTGGAACGTCGGTCGCTACGTTTTTTTTCTGTATGTTCCGCACCGTTGGCTCTAGGGTTTTTTTTTGGTCCGATTCAGCATGTTGAATCGGTGTCTGGCCGTCCGTGAGATTGAGAATGAGAATTTGGATGGGCTGTTCAGCTTAGCAAACGAGTCATTGCGCGAGAATAATAGCGCAAAAGTGATGAAAATTAGCAAAGAAGTCAAAAAAATACCCACGAAAGCTGTTATAATTTTATGTCATCTTACATGAGCATTTAATGCACACATATTTTCATAATAACATGAGATGACTGGAATGAAGAATGTGATCATTTTTGATTGATGTTTATGGTTTGCATATCTGCAGTCCTAGTTTTGGTTTTGCCTTTAGTCCTTTTGGTGTGTTCAGGCGCAGCTTTTTGGCCGAGACGCAGCCGGCGCAAGGCGACAACACAATCCGCTTTCATCGTCGCTAGTTCTTTGTCCCTATTTACACCTGGTATTAAGAAGCGTTTTGGTCGTTGGATCAAAAGTGGATGACGCTAAATACAGGTGTCAACGGGGTCTAAAAGTTTTGAGCTTGCAGAGGTAGTCGAAAGTGCATTTGACCGGATTGCTTTTGTAGTGTAAACGCTCATGTGGTTGAAAATGTATGGGAAGCGCGCTAGCCAGATGGGATTTAAACTTCGTTGGCTGGAGACCCAAGTTTAGTTTGAAGACAAAAAACCTACCGAACTCAATGTTCTCTCACCATTCCTGATTTCTAACACGCACCCGTTGCGTTCGGCTTTCTATCAGTAGAAATAAAAGCTGATGCGAACGCTGCTTCCCGTATTTTCTTCCGTTGTTTCCTTTGCGGTCATATGTATATTGCGCAAGCTTATTTTGTCCATTAGTTTGAAAGATCTGAAAAATTGCCCATACATTTACCCGCCCATAGACCCTCACTTTGAAGAATTCAGGACAGAAGTGGTTAAAAGTGGACAAAACAGACAGATTAAAACACCAGGTGTAAACAGGAATGTGTCTCCTTCGTCTACTTGTGATCCGATCGACCGAAACACATCTTAATCCCAGTTGTAAACAGGGCTTTTGACGTCGGCTTGGTGTGTTCCAGGCTTTTCTTGCTACGCCACTGATCCTGTTATCAGCAGGATTTCTTTTGTCATTTTGTAGGGCTCAATCAGACAATGGTGGGCGGAGTTAGTGTAAATAGCATCTGCCAGCAAGGCAGACTATTTGCACTTGGTGTAAATCAACACTCCAATATAATACTCTATAAAATCACTATACAACTTTATAAAATCAGAATTGTGAGATAAAAAGTCGTGGTGGAAGTTTCAATAAAAATGCATGGTGATTACTTCATTTCCAATTCAATTTTTGGAGGCCACTGTGCACACGGTTGTATTTTCACTCACTTCCTCTTGCGCAGTTGGTCCGGTCCTCTGTCATCCCATGATGTATCTTTTTGCATGTCTCCAGAATCGCTGCATTTAGAAGCTTTACATTTGGTAGACCTTCCTCCAAACCTCGGAATGAACTGGCACATCCTAAAAGTGAAGGTATTAAAGGCTTTTTAAAATCACTTATGATGCACAAACAATTCTCAAATCTCAGAGCCAAAGATCAAATCACCTGCCCATTAGTCCACAGGGTGGCTGATCACTGCAAAAGAGACAAACATACAACAAATAAAATATAAGGACTTAAATGATTTCATTGAATGTGAGAATTGTTCTAGATGCAAAATAATGATTGATTTGTCTATATATGTCTGCAGTATATCGTCAGACCTTTCTCCTCTCTCGATCCATTCAATAGCTGGCTCAGGAGTGAAGGCGGATCTTTGTGAGGGGTATGACTGTTCTGTGCAGATTTTAGCCATTTTCTTTCCTGTTAGGCCATTCACTGCAATTGGATCACATCTGGAGCATTTGTGAAATCACTCCTGTAAATTGAAATGCACTTCCATTAGTGAACATACTTCCACGTGCACAGTGGTTCTAATCCATTTCACATAAATAGTCTTCAAATTCATGAATAAATAGTATTACAGCTAATTTTAGTAGGGTTGAAGTGATGCATTTTCACATTGCAACACTTTGACAATTTTTGTCCCAAAAAGATTAAAAAGAAATCCTTGCTCTATTTTAAGAATGGACAGAAGGATAATGGATCCTATATACATGCTAAACAGATGCAAGTGTCTGCTCTATAAATACACACTGCAGCTTAAATGCCAAGTGGGATCAGGAGCATCTTCCAGGAAGATTAGCTGTTTTAAGACAAAAAAAAGAGCCAAAAAAAAAGATTCCTTTAGCCAAACATGCTAGGATCAAACCAAGTGCTTAAACTTGAAAAAAAAAAATATATATATATATATATATATATATATATATATATATATCAAACTAGTAGGCTATATATCTCTGAATATGTATTTGTAATGTAGCTATTCTGATATAGAATGCCTTTTTATTTTTCGATTTTACATCTCCCAATTCTGACTTTTTCTCACAATTGCGAGAAAAGTCATAATTGCTAGATAAATTTGCAATTGTGAGAAAAAAGTCAGAATTGTGAGTTTTTATCACGCAATTGTGACTTTATTTCTCGAAACTGCAAGTTTATATCTCGCAATTATGACATCTCTTGGGAAATTTTTTGTACACAAATCGAAATACCTAAAGATAAGACCAATGTTCTGTGCATTTCATGGTGAATTTGTTTCATACACAAAAGCCCTCAAAGTGATAAAAAAGAAAAATGCAATTAGTCTTTTGTCCACTATAGAAGAATATGATTTAAAAGAAAAACCTTAGCCCCTAAATTTATTTATTATTATTTTATTATTATTTTTTGTATTTGTTATTTCATGCACCTGTCTGTATGCATTAATCTGTCTGTTTAATGCAAATAATAATTATTATTGCCTTATTGTTTGTACATGAATAATTGTTCAATAAAATAAAAAATAAAAAAACTCGCAATTGCGAGTTATAAAGTCCAATTCTGAGGATAAAATGTCAGCTCATAATTCTGACATTTTACCTTTTTTTTTCTTGTTTATAACAAGCAATTGTCTTATAAAGGCGGAATTGTGAGATATAAAGTCAGAAATGCGAGATATAAACTATAGTCTAGATATAAATTTGATGGATAAAAAAAAGAATTCTGACTTTATAACACCCAATAATGCGAATTTATAATGCACAAATCTGACTTTATAACTCGCAATTCCGAGTTTATATCTCCCAATTCTTACTTTAAAACTCAAAGTTAGTTATAAAAAATTCGGAAATGTGAGATAAAAAGTCGCAATTACACTTTTTATTATTTGCGGTAACAAGCTTCCATAGTAGGCTAGTCGGCTCTAGCTCCACACCTTGTTTCCAATTTTACCCTCTACTATTAGAGAGAAACCCTGAGCGTTTTTGAATAAAACGGTGCTTTATGCGCAAATGTTTTATAAGCTCCGACATTCCGATATTGTAGTAAATTCGGAACCATTGATGGAAAAATAGATAGTAAACATGTTGTTATAGGCTACTATATTATCATATCAGCGCTTTTGGAATTCAGCTTGACCAATTAAATTCGAGGACCGAAACTACAAGAACAGACAAACAAACAATAAATAAAGGAAAGTGTTGAAACAAGGTGTTAGGGAATTCAAAAAATTAAGTAGCCTAACTAAAATATAAAATACTACAACAGAATCACACTAATGTTTGCCTTAGTTGCTTTACCTGTAGCATTTGATGAGAAACTGCGTGACCCCCCGAAGCAAATTAATCCACAGGACTTTCTTCTTCACATCTGCGAAATCCTATTCCACATGTCCTTCAGGTTCAGTATGTTCACATGATTTGATCTTCACTGCATAAAAAAACGCAAAGGCTGTGTCCTGTCGAAGTCAAAGCGCAAAGTAGTTCTCGAGTGGATGATGGCACGTGTCTTGCCCTGCCTCGCGCGCACCTGCCAAGAAAGGTGACAGATTTTAACCGCGCTCGCGGAGGACATCCAACTCCTCCTCCACACAACACACCTGACCACTTATAACACTGAAAGGATGCCAAGACTTTAGAGTCCAAAACACTCGACCCGAGTCTTAGAACAGAGGAAGAGTATAAATAAATATCGTGTTTGCACAGTATTTTGATCATTTGGAACCAATAGCCTACCTAATGGTATGAAATTAGAATCCTCTATAAGTCAAATGGGATCTTATAGATGAACAGTATAAACTCTGATTCTTAGAGTCATATTGCATATTATATAATATTTATCGGAACATTACTGTTTTGGAATAAATGTAAAGGCAATATAAAAATGACTTAAAATTCCTTCTGATGCTTGGTATACCTGTCAGTTTATCATATTGCTAATCATAACGGTCCTGTTGGGAACTTTAGATTTAAGATTTACATTTTTTGTGCCATCCTGAAATTCTTTAAGAAAATATTCTCACAATTCTGACAAATATAAGCCTATCTATTATTTTATAAAGAGTTTAGATTATATTGATTATAGGCTACTCACCACCATCAACATAAATAATCATTCTGATATTTGTACAGTATGTGTATGTATTAAATTGTTTCAGTATTTCATTTATTTCAGTGCAGCTCGTCATTATGAATCTGCATGCTTCTCTTCTTCCCGGGTGATCAATATTGTGTCCTGGAAGGTAAACCATGTTAGTTGAATGTGTTAAATAATTTAAGAAGAGTTTATTATGCCAACTCCGCTTCAGTTAATGGACTTGCAGCTGTACGGTCACTGGCCCGTCACAAAGGGGGGCTTGCTTTCAGTTACAGTAGCAAGGTGTCCATGATTTAGGTTAACAAATAAAAAAAAATTTAATTTTTTTTTTATGTCTGTGTATTTTGCTGTTTAATCACCTTACAATGATGGCAACACATAATACTACCAATATAGCTTATGCTCTTTTGCCACCTATAACCTTTGTTAACGCTTTCTACACTCTCCTCCACCCTCAAAGTGAGTCTTACTGGCTTGTGCCATAAACCTGTAAGCATTCCTCTAGGAAACCTCACACACGGCTGCTTTACCACGGAAAGATCAAGTCCTGAACAATTCCTGGAATCTGCTTGGTTTAGACAGGCTGTTGAACAGAAGTCATAATCTGGGTTTACCCACTAATGCTCTTTCTTGGATCCAGTGTTAAGAAGCTGTCAGACACAGTTGAAGAGAGACATCTGTCTATCTATCCATCTATCTATCTATCTATCTATCCATCTATCCATCCGTCTATCCGTCTATCCATCCGTCTATCCATCCGTCTATCCGTCTATCCATCCATCTATCCATCTATCCATCTATCCATCTATCCATCTATCAATCTATCAATCTATCCGTCTCTCCGTCTCTCCGTCTATCCGTCTATCCGTCTATCTGTCTATCCATCTATCCATCTATAAATCCACCTATCCATCTATCTATCTATCTATCTATCTATCTATCTATCTATCTATCTATCTATCTATCTATCTATCCGTCTATCCGTCCATCCGTCTATCTGTCTATCCATTTATCCATCTATCCATCTATCCATCTATCCATCCATCTCTCCATCTCTCTATCTATCTATCTATCTATCTATCTATCTATCTATCTATCTATCTATCTATCTATCTATCTATCTATCTATCTATCTATCTATCTATCTATCTATCTATCTATCTATCAATCCATCTATCTATCTATCAATCCATCTATCTATCTATCTATCATCCATCCATCCATCCATCCATCCATAGCTTTCATAACATAAGACTGTAAATGCATTAAAGAACAAGAACAATTGTTTTCTCTATTTTTTTATTCAGATTTTTTCTTTTTCTTTTTTTACATATTGTGAGAACATAAATATCTAATCATTATGGTAAAATCAAGACATGCAATAAACAGTCACATAGCACTATGGGTTCACAATCCTGTTAATTTGTTATTTATCTCAGCCAGATCATTTTCTAAATGATGCCAACTATAATCTAATTTTAATTTTGTTATATGTGGTTTTGTGAGGTCCATAATCGCTCAACATTGAACTGTCCAATTAAATCGAACTAATTTGCTTGTTTCAGACTGTTGTAGCTAATGTCTCAGAAAGTAAATCTGTGTTATAGCTACTATCTGTCTTGTTGAATGTTGTGATTATCATTATTTCAGATCTTTACTCGTTACTGAAAATGTCTGATTTGTTATGACCCCCAGTGTGATTTTTGTTGCTTATTACAGACAGTCATTCTCAGACAACACTTTGAGATGAGATCAATCAGATTATGTTTAATCTTTTGATGTCAGACTTCAAACAAGTGTTGCAGAGCAGATGCGAGTCTCTAATCACTCTCAAATGATAATGAAGTAATTCCATTGGAGAAATCAATATGAAAAGAACTGTGTAATACAACATTTGTACAAGTAGACATTTTTCCTATTTCAGTTAAAAATAATTTGATGTGGTCTTTTCTTTAAGGTTACTATCATTTTAAAATAATTTCAAATTGAATATTGTTCAAAACATCACAACAACAGGTATATTTCGTTCCAACTTGGTCTGCTAATCGGTCCAGTAGTTCATATTTGAATGAATTAGAAATAATTACAGATATTTTTCTCTAATGGTACACCCACTGAAATTAAAATCCGTACAAAAAAAGAAGGTAACACTTTATTTGAAGGTGACGTAGTTACACGTTACTACATGTACAGTGCTTGGCATAAGTGAATACAAGCATGCTAAAGTTGACTAAAAGGAGGAATAACCATGTAACTACGTCACCTTCAAATAAAGTGCAACCAAAAAAAGGATAAAAATCCCAAGTGTTTAGATTTACCAGATGTGTATTTCAGGGATTTTCCTCATAAAAACACAACATATGAGAAAAGAAGGAATCAGTACATGTTCCAATTTCATGTCCTATAAAACAAAGCTGTTGAGAATGCTAACATGAAACATCTCCAGAGATGGGATCTTGTTTACTGGTGACTGTTGTCCTGATCTAATTGCTGTGTGTTTAATTGTTTCAGTCCCCTGACTCCTTACCCAAGTTATTTCCTTTATAATTACTGAATGCCTCCTTAAAACTGAAAATAACAGCTGTAAAAAAACTATTTAAAATTGTCCTTATTAAAAATTGTAATACAACTAAATGCTAAATGCTCAAATCTTGTTGAGCCAGTGAAGTCTGAGATGTGTATGTCTTTTAATTCTAAATGACCGATATATCACATGCTATAAACTACTGTTCAAAAGTTTGGGTCGTTTAGATTTTTTCTTTGTTTTGAATGTTCTAAGTCTCTTCTGCTCAGCAAGGCTGCATTCTTTTAATCAAAAATACAGTACAAACAGTAATATTATCACAATTTTAAATAACTGTTTTCTGTTTTAATATTTTAAAATGAAATTTATTCTTTTGATACAAAGCTGAATTTTCAATCAGCATAATTCCCCTGCAGACTGGAGGAATTATGCTGATTTTGGCACGCATGAAACATTTATCAATGTTAAAAAGTTTTGCTACTTTTTTAAAAAAGGATTATTTGATGATTTTGACATTCAAAAGAACAGCATTTATTTGAAATTAAATATTTGTAACATTATAAATGTATTTACTGTCACTTTTGATCAATTTAACCTGGCCTTACTGAATAAAAGTATTATTTCATTTTAAAATAAATCTTACTGACCACATATATTTGAACTGCGTTGTATATATGTCATAGCTACTACACACTATATAGGCCAGCATGTACTCAAGATGTTATGAATTCCCCAAGTCTGTGGAAATGATCCATGATGTCCAGCATATGAGAATACAAAATTATAATAACAATAATAAAATCCTAAAACTTCCTGTTGATTTCCAGGTGCAATAAAAAGATTTTCAATGTGGTCTCAGACTTTTGGACCCCACTGAAATAAGCTATATTAGTCTACCTGAACTGCAGCTCAGGACAACAGCACAAACACAAATATAGCATGCACGCCCCCTGCTGGTCATCCAGAGTGTTGGGTCTTGCGTCTCTCAACTTTCTCTTCACAATATCCCACAGATTCTCTATGGGGTTCAGGTCAGGAGAGTTGGCAGGCCAATTGAGTACAGTAATACCATGGTCAGTAAACCATTTACCAGTGGTTTTGGCACTGTGAGCAGGTGCCAGGTCGTGCTGAAAAATGAAATCTTCATCTCCATAAAGCTTTTTAGCAGATGGAAGAATGAAGTGCTCCAAAATCTCCTGATAGCTAGCTGCATTGACCCTGCCCTTGATAAAACACATCGGACCAACACCAGCAGCTGACATGGCACCCCAGACCATCACTGACTGTGGGTACTTGACACTGGACTTCAGGCATTTTGGCATTTCCTTCTCCCCAGTCTTCCTCATAGACAGTATAAGAAGTGGACAGAGCCATCTCATTGGAACTCAGTTGAGACAGTTGAAGCCCATTTTTAGCGATTTTTTAGCACTTCCGTTCCTGACG
Organism: Siphateles boraxobius; assembly: GCF_051911475.1. Classification (NCBI taxonomy): domain Eukaryota; kingdom Metazoa; phylum Chordata; class Actinopteri; order Cypriniformes; family Leuciscidae; genus Siphateles; species Siphateles boraxobius. The sequence continues at coordinate 7,002,334 of NW_027509175.1, forward strand.
CGCAGACTCAAACCAACTCAAACTAAGCTTGATGACGTGAGCAACCTGTCTGACAGACGTAAATCTTCTAGTAGCTGTGCGTGAAAATTGCCAACGTTAATCACTTCATATGTATTCACTTGCCACATACCGAATTATTTCCAATTCCCCAAAAACGTTGTTGAAATATTCTGTCCCGTTGCTTTTATGGACTCATTATCTATGGGCTTCTCCCTTGACGGGACGTCCCCCCGATTGCCTGCGAGCTTCTCCTCCTGTCTATACGGTAATGTCTCTATTGTGTGACAAAAAGTCGCATGGTTACAACACAATCGTTAGCCTGTTTTTAACAAAAACGGCTTCTACGGGGCCATAACTTAAGATACAAAATAATGGAGCCTTTTATACATTGTCGTGTTTATTTAGAAATAAATAATGGACAAATGAAGTCTTTGGACGCCTCATATGTAAAGTTATTCGCTGTCAAAGTGACGCCAAAATGAATGGGAGTCAATGGAATGCTAACAGCAGGTGAAGTTCTGCTACAATGGCGGCTCCCGCGAGGCTTCAACTTCCGGCTGATGGATTACCCCCTTGGTCTTCCTCCAGACTCTGGCACCTTGATTTCTGAATGACATGCAAAATTTGCTTTCATCCGAAAAAAGTACTTTTGACCACTGAGCAACAGTCCAGTGCTGCTTCTCTGTAGCCCAGGTCAGGCGCTTCTGCAGCTGTTTCTGGTTCAAAGGTGTCTTGACCTGGGGAATGCGGCACCTGTAGCCCATTTCCTGCACACGCCTGTGCACGGTGGCTCTGGATGTTTCTACTCCAGACTCAGTCCACTGCTTCCGCAGGTCCCCCAAGGTCTGGAATCGGTCCTTCTCCACAATCTTCCTCAGGGTCCGGTCATCTCTTCTCGTTGTGCAGCGTTTTTTGCCACACTTTTTCCTTCCCACAGACTTCCCACTGAGGTGCCTTGATACAGCACTCTGGGAACAGCCTATTTGTTCAGAAATTTCTTTCTGTGTCTTACCCTCTTGCTTGAGGGTGTCAATGATGGCCTTCTGGACAGCAGTCAGGTCGGCAGTCTTACCCATGATTGCGGTTTTGAGTAATGAAATAGGCTGGGAGTTTTTAAAAGCCTCAGGAATCTTTTGCAGGTGTTTAGAGTTAATTAGTTGATTCAGATGATTGGTTTAATAGCTCGTTTAGAGACCCTTTTCATGATATGCTAATTTTTTGAGATAGTAATTTTGGGTTTTCATGAGCTGTATGCCAAAATCATCAGTATTACAGTTTTTTTCGATTGCTAATGAGCACAACTGGAGCTACATGTGCAAAACTCTAACTACAGTCTGCACAGCAGCAGTTCATGTGGACCAAACTCTAGTTCGTTTTTCATTGCTTGAACACGGTTTTCAAAACTCTACACACTTATCCCATGACTTTAACCACAACCTGCACAACCCTGTGGATTTACAGCACTTTGTTCAAATGCTAACACACTGCTGTCAAAACTGTGAACCACACATTCAAAACAGAATAGATTCCAGCCTTGTGCCTTTCAAACACTGCTAATTGCAATTTCAGCTGAAAGGCTAAGCAGTGTCTTGTTTGTTATTTGTTCGAATTACAGTATGTACTTTTAGTTTCTATCTTTTTTTTTTCTCATTACTGTAATTCCGTAAATGGACAGACTATTGAAGCAAACTGCTAATTTTCATTTACCTTAAAGAATTGTTATGTTCTAAAAATTTAAATAAATCACGTGAAAGAATGTCACTCTTTTCTTTGAAGAAAATATTACTTTGTATGAAGTCCCTGAAATTGTTCAAACTGTAAAGATGTAAAGTGTGTATTTTCTGTATTGGTGTTTGATGCTAGTGTTTTTACTCTCAGTGTGTTCTGAGTGACAGTGTGTGTTATCTCAGTGAGGGTTGTGCATAGTGTTTGGCTGCACTGAGCCTATTTTGAGCCATGTGTTAAGAGTTGTGTTGCTTGGAATGAGTTTTGCAGGTGATGTGAACTGTTTAGCTCAGGTGACTGTTGGTAATGCAGACTGTAGTTAGAGTTTTGCACATGTGGCTGCAGTTGTGCTCACTGTCGTTTAGCAATCGAAAAAAACTGTAAAACAATAAAAGACCTGAAATATTTCAGTTGGTGTACAATGAATCTAAAATATATGAAAGTTTAATTTTTATCATTACATTATGGAAAATAAAGAACTTCATCACAATATGCTAATTTTTTGAGAAGGACCTGTATATGAAATTTAAATTTTTATCATTACATTATGGAAAATAATGAACTTTATCACAATATGCTAATTTTTTGAGAAGGACCTGTATTGTCCTACATAAGCGGCTATATGCCAAAATTACCAAGTCCTGATCCACTTTTGCACTCCTAATTTTAAGACCTTTGTGTTCTTTGCTCTCCTCATATGCATAAGAAACACTGGCTCAAATGAACTATATTATTGTGAAATACGGTTAATTAATTAGCATTTGTGATGTAAAGCAAGGTCTTTGGAGATTCAGACTCATATCCGCCTAAAGTAAAGCCAGACTTTCATCCATCTTTCATAGGGACTGTTCACTTTTGGACCACATGGAGGAGAAAAGGCCCTGTCGTCGCCTCCTCTAACCCATCACTACGTCTCCTCATAAACACGTCATGAATGTGCAGTCTCCGAGTAATGAACAGCTGTATTGACATTTCTCATTTGTCTGAGTGTGCTGTTGTTGTTATTTATAAACCGCCTTAATGTGTGTGTGCTTGCATGAGCAGAACAGCTATTTTATACAGTTCCTCTGTCATTGTTCTGACTTTGCAGCATTTTATTGAACGATGAAGCAAAGAGAGCAAAATGTCTCATTTTAGGGCCATATGTCCACTCTTTAGAATGAGGCCATGCAGATGACATAGCCTATGGTTTAAAAGGCACAAAAAGTACAGTGCTCTGGTTACACGCATATGAGAAAGATTCACATCAGGATGGATGGCATTTATTGCCATCAGTGCATTGGAAGAGACGAATCATGCTCCCATGAATCATGATGATGTATGCATGCTTTTTCAATTTAGTGTCTGGTAGTGGTGATTTCTCAGAGGAGTAGACAGCGCCTCCTCAAAAATCTAATCATACAACTAAATGTATTAATTTCTTAAGATTGTGATATAAAGTCTACTGTATCATGATACGCAAATTTCTAAGGCTTCTGAATTATCAACATGATAACAACATGATAAAAAAAAACTGTTGTAAACAACCTGTACATGCCTTCTGTCATCTGATTGATACTTTAAACTGTTTTAGCAAGTAAAAAGGCTTTTAATATATATATTTAAAAATATCCAACTTCAGGTTGTGACCGGTTTACTGTGAAATCAGATTTTCTTTTTTTTTATATATTTCAGGATGAACACTTACTGGACTGAAGCAACTTAGGTTTAGGTTTTGTAGAAAAATCATGTCAAAATGTAAGTATCAAATATGATCAATCATGCGTGTGAGGAATGTTTATTTATCTATTAATCATCATTGCATTGCATTATATGTTTCGCTCCACACAATAAAAACTTCAGAGCTTTTTGATCATAAAACGAAGCATTTCAATTTCATCTTACCAAGACATATGATTGGGAGAGATAGAGTAACAACGGATATATACCAGCAACTTCTGTTCCGAATTCACCTGTCCCAGTTTCATTTGCTCCCACCCATTTACCCTCCCCTTGTAAATGAAATTTCCGAACTAATTCAAAAATCCAAATCTTCAACCTGCAGATTAGACCTCCTTCCTACTGGTCTTGTAAAGGCCACTGCCCCTTTTCTGTCCCCTCTCATTACAGACATCATTCACTCTTCTCTTACCACTGGAATTGTTCCTCCTTCTCTTAAAACAGCTGCTGTAACTCCAATTCTTAAGAAACCTGGTTCAGATTCCAACAACCATAATACTTTTTTTTTTATCCTATTTTAAATCTTCCAATCATCTCCAAAATTCTTGAAAAAATAGTTGCTGCTCAACTCCATACTCATCTTTCCTACAATAATCTATATGATCAATTCCAGTCTGGTTTCCGTCCTCTTCATAGCACAGAAACAGCACTTCTTAAAATCACGAATGACCTTCTCCTAGCTGCTGACTGGTTTACTATCCATTCTCCTTTTGCTTGATTTGAGTGCCGCTGGTTTTATGGTTTTATTCATATCTCTCAGGCCGCACTCAGTTCATTCAGTTAAAATCATCCACCTCTCATTTAGTCCCTGTCATCACAGGAGTGCCCCAGGGCTCTGTCCTTGGGCCCCTGCTGTTTATTATTTATCTTCTCCCCCTTGGTTACTTCTTCTGTAAATATCGGATTTACTTCCATTGCTACGCAGATGACATCCAGCTCTATCTTTCAACCAAACCTAATTCAAAACTTCCACCATCTTCCTTTACTAACTGTCTTGACATAAAATCCTGGTTCACTTCAAACTTCCTCAAATTATAAATAGCAATAAAACAGAATTGCTTCTTATTGATACAAGATCAACATTAAACAAACTCCATAATTTTTCTATTCCCACTGATAGCGCCTTCATCTCCCCCTCCCCTCAGGTTAAGAGTCTGGGTGTCATCTTCGATAGCACCTATCTTTTACGTCTCATGTTAATAATGTTACCCAGTCTGCTTACTACCATATTCGAAACATCAACCGTCTGCGTCCTTTCCTCACGCCTCACGACACTGCCATTCTTGTTCATAGTTTAGTCACTTCTCGTTTAGATTACTGCAATTCCCTTTTGTTTGGCCTCCCGCATTAAAACCCTCAAAACACTTCAAATGGTCCAAAACTCAGCTGCTCGTATTAGCCTATCACCCGTACCCCCTCTATTCATCACATCACTACTATCTTACAACAGCTCCACCATTCCCCATGGATCCCCATCATTTACCGTATAAACAATAAAATACTTTTCACATTTTTAAAGTCATTCATAATCTTGCCCCTTCATATCTTTTTGACCTCCTCCATATACCCCCACACCCGCTCGCACTCCTAGATACTCTTCTTCCATCCATTTTACCGTTCCCCGTGTCCACCTTGTTATAGGGAGCTCTGCTCCTCAGCTCTGCAACTCGCTTCCACCGGATCTCCGTAATATTGATTCCCTCTCACATTTTAAATCCAAACTCAAAACCCATCTGTTTAGAATAGCTTACTTCCTCTGATCACAACTGCATTGTCTTTTTTAATTGCATTGTATTTAATTGTTTTTACTTAAATATTATTTTTGTCTTGTTGATGATGTATGGTGACCTTGAGTTTCAAGAAAGGCGCCTATAAATAAAATGCATAATAATAATAATAATAATAAAAAGTTGTCTGCTTCAGTGTTACAACAATGTATATAACAGATATCAGCAACCACAAACACTATAGATATATATTTGTCAGGCATTAAAGAGTTAATATGGTAACTTGATATCATAAGGTAAACAGTGTTTCCTTTGCCTTCAACTAACAAATGGGGAAAGGTAGAGCGTGGATTTTTGCAGCTGTGTGTTAGTGTCTGCGTCTAAAAGATTAAGACTTTCATGCTTCATCGATCCTTTGGCCTGTTCACTTTGCATGGGGTAACTTGTATCTTTAGAAAGGCACTGTTTGTTCCTTTTTTGGTTTCAGAGTGAGTTTCAATGATATTCGTCCCCCCGTGAAGGCTGCTGATAAAGTTCTGCCACGATCAGCATCTGTTTAGCTTTAAAACAAATGTCATCAAAATCCCTGCTGATTCGGATTACAGCACGAGACGAGACGGAGAGGGGAGGTGTGTGTGTGTGTGTGTGTGTGTGTGTGTGTGTGTGTGTGTGTGTGTGTGTGTGTGTGTGTGTGTGTGTGTGTGTGTGTGTGTGTGTGTGTGTGTGTGTGAGTGAGTGAGTGAGTGTGTGAGTGTGTCTTACGCGGCTTTACAATAGGTGTGACTTCAGTAATATCAAGCAGAAAGGAAAACCTAAGTAAACAAACAGGACAAAAATAAAAGGAAATAATAACTTTATGAACAAAGTAATCTATTTGTAGACTGCAATTCTGACTATATTAGCCTAAACTATATTGTCCCCGGACGTTAGCCATATGGCAAAACCTGACTGGGAATGTCCTCAATTGGAAAAAACTAATCATGCATAAAACAAATACAGTTTTATTTTAATTCTAAAACTAGAGGTATGTGATAGGCTATGTCCTCGTTTAGATTAGTTAAACGTGTTTGTAAATATTTAACTGTTTGTCCTCATCTGACATTACAAATTTGGACAATTGAAGTCTATGGTATGCCCTTATTCAGTTAGCAAAGTAAATTTGTGTGTGTGTGTGTGTGTGTGTGTGTGTGTGTGTGTGTGTGTGTGTGTGTGTGTGTGTGTGTGTGTGTGTGTGTGTATGCGTGCGTGTGTGTGTGTGTGTGTGTTTGTGGTGAGGACAAAAGGCAGGAACATAAGAGCATGTCTGAGCGTGGAGAAACTAAAGGGCATTTGAAGGTAACAGTTCCGGTTAAGTTGTAACCCAAGATTGATTATATTCATGATGTAAGCACTAGACCTTCCCAGAAAAGATGAGGTTTTATAAATAGCACAGGTGCATGCTCAGCATGCTTTATACAACTGCCTGTATATTTCATATTCTATTTATGATCTTGTTCAGTGCTGACACACGTGAAAGGGAACAACACTCTGCCCAGGCTCATTTCTTTGGGCTGTTTAAGATCAGAGTCAAGCATGAGAGCTATTGATTTGTTTTACAAGAAGTGAATGCACCAGATAACACATCAAAAGCTAAAACATCTTAATCAAAGCAGAAGAAGATACAAGATCTTTTATTTGTTCAAATCGACAGTTAAGCATGTGTAGCAGTACTGGTTACATCTGTCAGAGTCACTATATATGAGGGGGAGTGCCCCTTTAATTGCGTCCTTCTGCGACATATAAGGGCGTCGCAATGAGTGTGCGTTCTCTCTGTGGCATTGAGCGAGTCACCGTGTTTCCGGTGGGACGCGGGACACATGCATGTTTGTAAGGGTGGACGGAGGAGCTTTGTGGGATTCCTTCAAAGTTGATCCGTTTCATGGACTGTGTGTGATGCGCAGCAGTTTTGGTGCCGTTTGAATCGCACAACAGGTGCGGGCCAATGTGCAAGAGGCGTTATAGTGGGCTGCTGTTTTGGGTTAGCTAAACTTTTGCAGATACTCGTTATTGGCTACCTGTATTGACATCGACTTATCAGCGTGACTTTCCTGTCGGTTTGAGGGAGACCGGTCCATACGGGTTCGCCTGCGTACTGAATTAGCAGGCGAACGAAATTAACTCTGTTTCAGTTCGCTTGGTGCATCGACACGCTGGGTCCCGTTTCATCGCTTCATTCATGGAGTTCCGAACGCTTTCGCTGGATCAGCTGGACTGTTGATTATGGGCTCCCAAAAATTGGTTGTCGGGGTGACCGCACGCGGCACCACGAGTTGACGAGCCAAGCTGAATTGGGGCGATCAGTGGCAGAAAGATAAGCGTCTCTTCCCGATTGTGGTGGTGGGTTCTTTTGCCTGAATGCTGTGCTCCGAATACTGTGCTCCGAATACTGTGCTCATATTGAGGTGTGACGTATGATTGCTGTGTCATTGCTGCCACGGGAAGCCAGCGCCCAATTCTGAAGCATGGTCTGTGTGTTATTTGTGTGGATTCTTCTTTTTGATTTTTTGGTGTCTTGTTAAATAAAATTGCAAGACTTTTGATGAGAAAATAAAGTTTTTATTGTTTGTACTCAACCCAAGTCTGATACCTGACTCTGTTAGAACGAGCCTGTGAGCCTTGCTCTAGTGCGAAGGGAAATTCCCCGGAAGTAGGCCCCGGGGTGGCGTAGTCGGTAACTTTATAACCGCCCACCTCACTTGTGGTCCAGTTGTCTGGGCTAACGTGTAGGTTGAGCAAAATTTTCTAAATTTTAGTGCATCTTTACTCGGGTCGTCACACTTGGCGCCAGTCGGCAGGGTTTATTCAGCTGTTCAGATTCAGACTTGGGGAGTTTTTTTTGTATGTTTGCAGAACGTTGGTGACTGTGCAGTGGTGTTTTGACTAGGTGAGTGCCCTTTACAGCACACTTATGGACAACGAACTACAAGAGATGAGGGATCTAGTAGCCCAACTAAGGGCAGATAATGAAAGACTGCGGCAGGAGCGGGCGACTGTGGAGCAGCCCGATCCTGGCGCAGCTTCTACTAGTACAGCGCGGCCCGTTACGCCTCGGTCAGCTGATGCGGGTGCTGGCATGGTTGAACGATTTGTGTTCATTCCGAGAGACAGACGCTCTCCAAATTTTAATGGCAGGTCTGGTATCCGTATTGATGAGTGGATTGACGAAGCCAGAGCGTGTATGCGTATTCGTAATATGACGCCGGCCGAGCAGGCCTTTTTCCTGTATGATCATCTTGAAGGGGAAGCCCGAGACGAAATTAAATATCGGTCAAGTGCTGATAGGGGTGATCCAGATAAAATTATTTCTGCGTTGCAGGAAGTGTATGGTTGCGCAGAGTCATACGTCACACTACAAGAGACATTTGTAGTGTGCATTCCATCGTTCAATGCTCATATTGAGGTGTGACGTATGATTGCTGTGTCATTGCTGCCACGGGAAGCCAGCGCCCAATTCTGAAGCATGGTCTGTGTGTTATTTGTGTGGATTCTTCTTTTTGATTTTTTGGTGTCTTGTTAAATAAAATTGCAAGACTTTTGATGAGAAAATAAAGTTTTTATTGTTTGTACTCAACCCAAGTCTGATACCTGACTCTGTTAGAACGAGCCTGTGAGCCTTGCTCTAGTGCGAAGGGAAATTCCCCGGAAGTAGGCCCCGGGGTGGCGTAGTCGGTAACTTTATAACCGCCCACCTCACTTGTGGTCCAGTTGTCTGGGCTAACGTGTAGGTTGAGCAAAATTTTCTAAATTTTAGTGCATCTTTACTCGGGTCGTCACACTTGGCGCCAGTCGGCAGGGTTTATTCAGCTGTTCAGATTCAGACTTGGGGAGTTTTTTTTGTATGTTTGCAGAACGTTGGTGACTGTGCAGTGGTGTTTTGACTAGGTGAGTGCCCTTTACAGCACACTTATGGACAACGAACTACAAGAGATGAGGGATCTAGTAGCCCAACTAAGGGCAGATAATGAAAGACTGCGGCAGGAGCGGGCGACTGTGGAGCAGCCCGATCCTGGCGCAGCTTCTACTAGTACAGCGCGGCCCGTTACGCCTCGGTCAGCTGATGCGGGTGCTGGCATGGTTGAACGATTTGTGTTCATTCCGAGAGACAGACGCTCTCCAAATTTTAATGGCAGGTCTGGTATCCGTATTGATGAGTGGATTGACGAAGCCAGAGCGTGTATGCGTATTCGTAATATGACGCCGGCCGAGCAGGCCTTTTTCCTGTATGATCATCTTGAAGGGGAAGCCCGAGACGAAATTAAATATCGGTCAAGTGCTGATAGGGGTGATCCAGATAAAATTATTTCTGCGTTGCAGGAAGTGTATGGTTGCGCAGAGTCATACGTCACACTACAAGAGACATTTTTTTCACGGCGGCAACATGAGGGAGAAACTTTGATAGAGTTCTCCCTGGCTTTACTGCGGCTTTTTGAGAGGGTGAAAAGCCAGTCGCCGCACGTTATTTCTAATAGCGATATCGTTGTGAGAGATCAATTTGTTGAGTGTGTCTCCGATAATGCGCTTCGTTGAGAGCTGAAACAATTGATAAGACGGCAGCCCACTGTAACGTTGTTAGAGGTTCAGGGTGAGGCAATCCGTTGGGAGAGAGAAGGAATGCCAGGTGGTGTCAGGGGTCGAACTCAGTCGGTCCCTTTGGTGAGTGAGTTCCAGTTTGAGGTCCGGGGAGGTCCTGAGCCAGTTCGGGGAGGACAATTGTTCGAACTGGGTGAGCTGCGAGAGATGCTGCGTCAACAGCAACAGCAGATAAATCTGCTCACCCAAACTATGACCCGTAACCAAAATACCTTTCCCCGTGGTCGTGCGTCTCATTCAACTCAATTGATCTGTAGAAGGTGTCAACAACCAGGTCATTTTGCACGGGAGTGCGATGGGGAACGTTGCCCCCCTCGCCCCCTGTCGCGCCCTCTTGTTGCCCCCTTGTCCAGCGAACCAAGGCCACTTTCTGGCCATAATTCTTCAAAAAACTAGATCCTACCGGGCTTCGGTCCACACCTCATTGTTAATATTGGTGTCCAGGTACCCTGTTTGATAGATACTGGCTCCATGGTGTCAACCATCACAGAAACCTGTTTTCGGTTGGGGTTTGAGCCATGGGGTCAGGATCGCCTGCGGTCGTATCATTGGCTGCAGCTCCGTGCAGCTAATGGGCTTGAAATTCCATATATCGGGTATCTCGAATTAGATATTGAATTGTGCGGTATTACAGTCCCTGATTGTGGGGTGTTGGTGGTCCGTGATCCCTCCGGTGGTGGCACTGATATTCCGGGTATTTTGGGAATGAATATGCTCGGTCGCTGCTACCAGGAGCTCTTTGGTCGTCATGGATCCACTTTATTTGAGCTGCCAGTTGTGGCTCAGGATGCTGAGATTTCCCAGGCATTTCAAGATTGTCAAAAAGTCACTTATGCCTTGGATCGTAGTAGCAACGCTAAGGTAAGAGGGTGTAGCGTGTGTCGTATTCCAGGCGGCACTTTGAAATTTGTGCCTGCAACGTGTTCGCCCTCTCTTGCGGCCAAAGCAGTGCTATTTGAGCCCCCCCGAGACGGGTTTGCCTGCGGGATTATTGGCTGCACCCTCTTTAGTACAGGTAAATGGAGGTACTGTTTTGGTGCCCGTCGTTAATGTTGGTACTATCGATGTAGTGCTTTACCCCACTACAGTTATAGGAAAGTTGGGAGAGATACATTTGGTGGGTCTACCCAGTGGTCTGACTGAGGTTTTATCGGTGACCGCTCGGTGGCCTCCTGTGGAGCCTCGGTTAGGTTGGAACCCAGAGACTTGGTTGATTTGGGGGGGTTATCGATTGAGGAACAGGAGCAGGTTAGGGTTCTCCTTCATGAGTACCAAAGCGTGTTTTCAATGCACGAAGGGGACTTGGGCTGTACTAACCTTCTCTCTCATGAGATCCCCTTGGTGGATGATATCCCGGTCCGTCAGCGCTATAGGCGTATCCCGCCGTCCGAGTAGGAGTTGGTAAAGACCCATATTAGCCAGCTGCTTAATGCACAAGTAATTCGGGAGAGTTGCAGCCCATATGCCTCTCCAGTTGTGTTGGTAAGGAAGAAGGACGGTAGCCTGCCCATGTGCGTAGACTACCGTCAGCTTAATTCCAAGACATGTAAGGATATGTTTCCGGTACCTCGAATCGAGGAGACATTGGATTCACTGGCAGGGGCCCACTGGTTTTCTACTTTAGATCTTGCCAGTGGGTACAACCAGGTCCCTGTCTCTGAGTCCGATCGTCCTAAAACCGCCTTTTGCACGCCCTTTGGGCTATTCGAATGGAATCGGATGCCCTTTGGGTTGTGCAACGCACCAAGCACGTTCCAACGCCTGATGGAGCGGCTTTTTGGGGATCAGCGGCACCAGGCTGTCCTGTTGTACCTTGACGATATTATCGTGTTTTTTCTCCTCTGTGCAACAACACCTGCAAAGATTAAGGATGGTGCTGGACCGCTTAAGAGCCGAGGGCCTCAAAGTAAAGCTTGAGAAATGCGCGTTCTTTCGTGAGAAGGTAAGGTATCTGGGGAATGTAATTTCAGCCCAGGGAGTGGCGACGGACCCAAGTGAGGTTGAGGCCGTAGCCCAGTGGCCTTGCCCTGGGACCGTGTCAGAGTTGCGAACCTTCTTGGGCTTCGTTGGCTATTATAGGCGCTTTGTGGAGGGGTTCGCTAGGCTGGCGGCCCCATTGCACAAAATAGTGGCCGAACTAACCCGAGGTAAGTCTGGTAAGCGTAGTCAGGAATTGACAGCTGTGTGGTCTTCACAGTGCGAGGAGGCATTTCAGAGTTTAAAGAGCACACTTACGACCGCACCAGTCTTGGCGTATGCAGACTTTACACAACCTTTCATATTGGAAATTGACGCTAGCTACGCCGGGCTTGGAGCGGTGTTGTCGCAGGAGGTTAATGGGAAGGTTAGACCAGTTGCCTATGCTAGCCGTGGCCTTCGGCCGGCTGAGCGGAACACCGCCACATATAGCTCTATGAGGCTCGAGTTTTTGGCCCTTAAGTGGGCCATGGCCGAGAAATATAGAGAATATCTGTTAGGGCATAAGTGCGTTGTACGTACCGACAACAACCCATTGAGTCATTTGGCCACGGCCAAGCTGGGTGCTACAGAGCAGAGATGGGTGGCTGAGTTGGCCGCATTTGACTTTGAAATCCAGTACCGGGCGGGTAGAAACAACCAGAATGCTGATGCACTGTCTCGCCTGCCTTCTGTGGAACATACGATGGACAGTAGTGATTTGTCGGGATTGATTGTGCCAGAGCTGTTGAGGCGGGCTGTGAGTATGGAACTGGTGCAGGCTACCACGTCGAGTGCCATTCAGGTTTTGCCGAGTCGTTCGGCACTTGACCTTATGGCCCTACAAGAAGCAGACCCCGTTATAAAGGAAGCTTTGAGGTTTTGGAGGAAAGAGCAATACCCAGGGCCGCAAGAGCGGAGACTTCTTCCTAAACCGGTGACTACGTTCCTTCGACAATGGGATCAGTTAGTACAGCAGGAGGGCCTATTGTACCGTAAGGCTTTCCGTACTGATGGAGGGGAAGTGGTGCTTCAGGTTGTAGTTCCAGGGACTTTGCAGCCTGAGGTCTTAACGTCATTACATCAGCACCATGGACATCAAGGCGTTGAACGCACTCTCGAGCTGGCACGGCAGCGGTGCTACTGGCCGGGTATGTCAGCTGATGTGGCACGATGGATTCAGAGGTGTGAACGGTGTCAGCAAGCCAAAGATGTGGCACCAGTTGCCCGAAGTTATATGGGGCATCTATTGGCTTCCCGCCCGAACGAAATAGTGGCTATCGACTTTACAGTGTTGGAGCCAACTCAGGCCGGCCAGGAGAATGTGTTGGTAATGACTGACGTGTTCAGCAAATTTAGGGTGGCGGTTCCCACTTGGGATCAGCAGGCCACGACTGTAGTCCGGGTCCTGGTGGAGGAGTGGTTTTTCAAGTTTGGGGTCCCTGGGCGGATTCATTCCGAGTCTAACCTGCTCCAGCAGTTGTGCAGTCTCTACAATGTGGTTCGGTCTCGCACCAGTCCGTACCATCCGGCCGGTAGCGGCCAGTGTGAAAGGTTTAATTGGACCCTACACAATTTGCTGTGAACCTTGTCCACCGAGAGGAAAAGGGACTGGGCATCCTGCCTGGCGCAGGTGTTGTTTTGTTATAATACCACTCCCCACCAGGCCACTGGTGAATCTCCCCACTTTTTAATGTTTGGGCAAGAACCAAGGCTACATATAGATTTCTTGCTTGGCCAGATCCGAGAATCTGTGGAAGGTCGAGTACACCGGTGGATTGAGGAACACCAGGCACGGCTACATGTTGCTATTGAGGGTGCTTTCTCGAGAACGGCTGCAGGCTGTGGCAAGGCGGGACACGACCAACGGGTAAAGGCACTGCCATTGAGCGAGGGTCAATTGGTCTACCTACGAGACTATGGGGTTAGGGGTCGCCACAAAATCCATGATCTATGGAGTTCCACTGTGTATCGGGTAGTCAGAGCCCCTCGGACTGGTGGTTCGGTGTATACAGTGGCCCCGGTAAAAGACCTGAGTCTAGTTCGGAAATTTCCATCGTTCTGCATTGAAGCCTCGAGCCCAGGAGGAGGCACCATCGGTTGATCTCCCAGAGAGCCTGGTTGAGTCACCGGTGCCCTTGGAGGCCCAGGTAGAACTAGAAGATGGTGATATGGCCTATGTTCCGCCTAGGGCCCCTTCGTTGGCTGGTGAAAGGACCGACGTAGGGATGCTCTCATTAGAAGAACTTGCCACTGCTGTAACTTGCAGACTGTAGCAGTACTGGTTACATCTGTCAGAGTCACTTCATATGAGGGGGAGTGCCCCTTTACTTGCGTCCTTCTGCGACATATAAGGGCGTCGCTATTAGTGTGCGTTCTCTCTGTGGCATTGAGTGAGTCACCGTGTTTCCGGTGGGACGCGGGACACATGCATGTTTGTAAGGGTGGACGGAGGAGCTTTGTGGGATGCCTTCAAAGTTGATCCGTTTCATGGACTGTGTGTGATGCGCAGCAGTTTTGGTGCCGTTTGAATCGCACAACAGGTGCGGGCCAATGTGCAAGAGGCGTTATAGTGGGCTGCTGTTTTGGGTTAGCTGATTGCTGTGTCATTGCTGCCACGGGAAGCCAGCGCCCAATTCTGAAGCAAGGTCTGTGTGTTATTTGTGTGGATTCTTCTTTTTGATTTATTGGTGTCTTGTTAAATAAAATTGGAAGACTTTTGATGAGAAAATAAAGTTTTTATTGTTTGTACTCAACCCAAGTCTGATACCTGACTCTGTTAGAACGAGCCTGTGAGTCTTGCTCTAGTGCGAAGGGAAATTCCCCGGAAGTAGGCCCCGGGGTGGCGTAGTCGGTAACTTTATAACTGCCCACCTCACTTGTGGCCCAGTTGTCTGGGCTAACGTGTAGGTTGAGCGAAATTTTCTAAATTTTAGTGCATCTTTACTCGGGTCGCCACACAAGCATTTGTAGCATAGTTTGCTGAGTCTGTTCACCCCCACAGCTGTTAACACACACACACACACACACACACACACACACACACACACACACACACACACACACACACACACACACACACACACACACACACACACACACACACACACACACACACACACACACACAGACAGACAGACAGACAGACAGACAGACAGACAGACAGACAGAGGAAATTAACCTTCCTGCTTAGTCAAGCTTAATATCACATTCCACCTACAGAATGATTCAAGAAGACCTCTCTGTGGTCTATTTATTCATTGTTGCCTTCCTGACACCAACGTCACTCTCGAAATCAGCTCTGTTCTTGTAAGTCTGGGGTTGGTCTGTGAAAACAGAAAGTATAAAAATATCATTCTTATATAAGGCTACATATGTCATTGTACATGTTAAAGATTTCCGGGTACATGTTAATTGAAAATGTAAGCTAAAGCTTTACAAAAGTGCGTGGTATAACTCATAATATGTATTTTACTCATATGTATTTTACTCATAATATCTCTTGGCCGAGGATGAGGCGTCTAACCCTCATCTCTTAGACGAGGTTCCCAGTGTCACCACCGTGGCCGCCCGAAGGGTCGTCTCCGCCATGGCCACCCGAGGGGTCTTCACCCCCATGGCCAGCCGAAGGGTCAGCTCCGCCATGGCCGACCGAAGGGTCTTCACCCCTATGGCCACCCGAGGGGTCTTCACCCCCATGGCCACCCGAAGGGTCAGCTCCGCCATGGCCACCCGAAGGGTCTTCACCCCTATGGCCACTCGAAGGGTCAGCTCCGCCATGGCCACCCGAAGAGTCTTCACCCCTATGGCCACCCGAGGGGTCTTCACCCCTATGGCCACTCGAAGGGTCAGCTCCACCATGGCCACCCAAAGAGTCAGCTCCGCCCTGGACGCCCGAGGGTCCGACAGCTCTGCCCTGGATGCCCGAGGGTCCAACATCCTACTCCGCCGTGGCCACAACCGCTGCCTGTTCCGCCCTGGAAGCTTCCTGTCCTGTGCAACCACGCCCTCGTCAGCCTCCAGGGCGCCCACCCTCCCACCCCTTTGGATGTTATACGGCGCGAGGACGCGCCTTCGGGGAGGGGGGGGGGGGTTCTGTCACGGTTCACCGTCTATCTCTGCACTACATTCCCCAGAATCCTCTTTGGCGCACCTGCAATTACTCTCCCCTGAGTATTATCACCTGCACCTGCTCACAATCAGCAGCCTCATTAGCAAGCTCCATAAAAACACTCACCACAGCCTCAGTCTTGTTCAAGCCTCCAACAGGAACAGACCATTACCCATTGTCTCCAGAAGCCTCTGATGCAACCTGTACACACCAAGTAACGTATCCTCACCTGTGAATTACTAACCTCTGTATCCTTGTTCCGCTGTCTCCAGAAGACCTGCCTGAATCCGTGTTTCCTGAGTTCCTGTATTCACCTGAGTTCCTTGTGTTCACGCTGAGTTTGCTTGCTCGTGACAGCATCTGAAAGAGATAAGACAAGTATTAATGAACTGTGACTGCTTGACATCAACTAAACCTGTAGAGTACTTGCTCACCTGTAATCTGCCCCGCACGTTGTGCTCTTCACCGAATCTGCACCTGAACTTTGCATACTCACCTTTTGCACTTGTGGCACTGTTAATAAAACTGTGTTTGGATTCACTTACCTCTGTCTCCGTGTCTGTATCCTGACACATAGGAGGACCTGCAACATTGTTATTTCCCCTAGCAGTGACGATCAAAATAACATCAGGACACACTGTTCACAAAGTACTTAGACAAGATCTGTGGGTTATCTCAGTTAGATCGATGTCTTATTTGCCAAAGTGATTCAAAAAATCCATCCTGCAAATATCATGTATGCGTTATTTTGAAATACTATCATATTTCATTTGCCAATACAGTGCAGCTTTGTCATGTTCACCAGCAACATGAAAATTGATTTATTAATGCACGATTCATGATTGAAGCATTATTTCTGGCAGGCTAGCTATTACCACTAAAAACAAAAAAGCGTTTTAATTATGCTTGTGAATCAACTGACAGTTCTGTGGTTATGATTATGTTGTCCAAAATAAATGAAAAGCACTTTGAATCTCTTGAAAGCTGTTCTGTTAATTTGTATTATGTAATTACAATGCATATTCCCTCTTCCTGTCTTCTCTCTCACACACAAGCACATATTCTGAAGCAAGTATTTTTACTCACTGCAAGACTCATGTTGACATCACACACCTGAAGATATCAGGTGGCTCTGCTTGGCGCACGCAGATCCTCTTGGGTGAAAAAGCACATTTTTAATTCATCAAGGCCTCATTATTAGTTAATCACCATCAAAGATCAGCCAATGATATGGTGACAGAGCAGGTAGAATTGTTTCCAATTCCTAGGTGTACCAACACCTAAAATTCAGGGGTGTGTTCAGTCTTCAGTTACATTTAACCAGCAGCCATATCACCCTGTAGCCCAAGACTGGTTGCCCACTGAAGCTAAGCAGGGCTGAGCCTGGTCAGTACTTGGATGGGAGACCTCCTGGGAAAACCAGGTTGCTGCTGGAAGAGGTGTTAGTGAGGCCAGCAGGGGGTGCTCACCCTGTGGTCTGTTTGGGTCCTATCGTCCCAGTAAAGTGATGGGGACACTATAAGAGCACCGTCCTTTGGATGAGACGTTAAACCGAGGTCCTGACTCTCTGTGGTCATTAAAACCCCAGGATGTCTTTCGAAAGAGTAGGGGTTTAACCCCAGCATCCTGGCCAAATTTGCCCAGTGGCCTCAGTCCATCATGACCTCCTAATTATCCCCATACATTCTGATTGGCTTCATCACTCTGTCTCTCCTCCACCAGTAAGCTTGTGCGTGATGGGCGTTCTGGGGCAATATGGCTGCTGTCGCATCATCCAGGTGATGCTGCACATTGGTGGTGGTTGAGGAGATACTCCTTCCATGTAAAAAGCTTTGAGTGCAGAGAAAAGCGCTGTATAAATGTAATGAATTATTACTATTATTTGGATTTGCTCCTGCTCTTTTCTGAGACTCACAATCATCCTGTGAAAATGTATTGTTGTGGAAAGACTAATTTAATATATATATATATATATATATATATATATATTTATTTAGCGGAGCACTGGTGACCCTTTGTTATATATTAACAGCAAGTAATATATATTTTTTACATATATTCTTGACAAAATATAAATAATTATAAAGCTCAATGTCTTAAGATTGAATACCCCCCCCCCCCCCCCTCTGTTTTGTTACAAATATCTTAGACAATAATAATATCATAGACAATGATTTCTTTTTTTCAGAAGGTATACAAAATCAATAAATAGACAAATGTCTTGATGTAGAAAGACTTATTATACATATTGTAATCATATCCAAATGTGAGAAGAAAAGTAAATTTTGAATATATGTTAGAAAATGTACAGAATAAAAAAAGAGCACAAGTTTAGAGTCTCATCTTTATTTTGGTTAGTCTTTTCCAGTTTAGTTTCAAACATGAGAGCTTGTGGGACTCGTGAAATTTGACATTTCGGATGTTTGACACTGATTGCGCACACCTACAAAACATCCCGATGGACAGGGTATTGCATTACTTCTGATAGAATCTAAAATAACTTTAATGGCTTTGGCATTATTAACATTCATGACGAGTTTCTGCAGAACATGAGCATGTGCAAGAACAGAATATTTAAGGTCACCACTTAATAAATAGTGAAATTTAAAACATTCGACCACACCATGTGACGTCTTCAATAATGAGAAGAACGACAAGGCAAGGAAGAAAACAAAGTCGTAAAAAAAAAAAATCAAAGCTAGGGTCCCTCCACACGTGAATGACACTATAAAACCAAAGGTAACATCTACATTCAGTGAAAATGAATCATCAAAGAGAAGTACAGTACATTCTTCCCCCTACATTGTAGTGATTTTAGGGGGAAAAAGGTTCATTACCCACCTATAATACACCTAAAAGATGCAAAGATAGAACATCAATACCCCCAAAAGGCAATGTTAAGAGGCCAGTGTATCCCATTAAGTAACTATACATATATGTAGGCACGTTTGACAAATGAAGCTGAATCACACACATGGCGTGGCTTGAAACAACCTACATATGCAACTACTGTGCACTTTCTAAATATAGGGAAATCACACAAGGCAGCAATACAATACAAGAGGGACAAAACAGTGCTGGCTACATCGGTAGAGGAAATGTAATTTACAATAAAACAACATGTCCCTTTGATCGTGGACAGTTCTCATTCGGTAGTAGAATAAATTTTCTATGCTATGGCTAATCCTCCAGGCGTTTACGTTCTAACCCTAGACTGAAAGCAGAAAGCTTGAAGTAAAGAGTACAGACAATGTTAGGTCCCACGTGTGTAAGATGGTGTGTTGTTTTAGACTAGCGTTTTTAAATATTCTTTTATTCGCTTTTTTGTATTTTTTTTGTTTTGTTTGTTTTGTTAATTAATCTCTCCTAAACTAAAAGGAGGCCGCTTTCTGACATGAGACACTTGTACATTCAAAAAAACATCCCCCCGGTTAAAAAGCTGTGGAAGACCGGTGAGAAACTTCTCTCTGGTGCCTTTGTATCTCAAGTCAGAAGAGGGGCCTTAGTTTGCCTTAAAATAGGGAGAGAGAGGAGGTACTCTGTTCAGAGGTCATGATTTGTGGACACCGAGTTTAATATCGAATCGTCCCTGGTAGCGATCCTTTTCGTTGTAATAAATGTTTTCCCCGTACACTTTGCACTCCACGCGGATGTCCGTGTTCAAGGTGATGTTGACGAACTGGATGGCCACCAGGGGCTGTAGGTAGTGAGGGTGCAGGAGTTTCCCGTAGTAGGGGTAAAAGTGAAGGGGGAAGCCTTCTCCGATACCGTAGTACTTCACCTCGCCGAGCTTACCTGCATCCTCATCTTTCTGCAGGCAAGAGAATATATGCCGTCGTCGGTTAGCAACATTTTTACTGTTTTCTAGAGGAAACACGTGTACTCAGTGCAGTGGCCAAAGGATCGCTCACCTTGTTTGTGCAGTGGATAGGAATCACATGGGACTGGACTTTGTGCTGCGCCTCCTCTGGAATGCTTTCATTTGACGCCGGTGGCTAAAAGAAATTTTTTTTTTTAATAATAAAAATGATATGACTTTTATATCTTACATGCGACATGCTTCTCTGCAATGATGAATTTTATGAAGGAAATTATCAATAATAAAAAGGTTTTATTAGTTAACATTACGTAACAACTTTAGTTAACATGAATGAACAATACGTCTCTACTGCATTTATTAATACATTATTAAAATAAAATGTTGTATTTGTTAACATTAACATTAGTTAATGCACTGTGAACTAACATGAACAAACTATGAACAGCTGGATTTTTATTAACTACCATTAACAAAGATTAATAAATACTGTAACAAAATATAGCTTATTGTTAGTCACAGGAAAATAATTGCACATAAAGTAATTTGTAAGAAGAATAACAAACAAATACTATATATATATATATATATAGTAAGTACTACTCAAGTAATTTATAAAGTAACTACATAAAATAAAACGGGTCAGTTGATATGTAATAATGCATAATAATATGTAAATGAATTTATATAAGCATTTACATAATACTGTAAACTCAAAATATTGCTAATATATTATAAAAATAAAATGAAATGAAAGTTCGCAGAAATGTTATCTAATATTTGGAGGCAAAAAGTATTTCAAAACAAGATCTTGCAAACATTTTGTGAATATTGTTGGATGTTTTTAACAAACCTTTGGTCTGAAGTTCACAATCCTGTTGAGCTTGACAATCAAACAGGGCTTCCCCTCTGAAAATCCAAAATCACGATCTTCGATGCCAGAGCAGGGTCCTAGCCAAGACCTCGAAAACTGGCATGCCTTCCTGACACCAACGTCACTCTCGAAATCAGCTCTGTTCTTGTAAGTCTGGGGTTGGTCTGTGAAAACAGAAAGTATAAAAATATCATTCTTATATAAGGCTACATATGTCATTGTACATGTTAAAGATTTCCGGGTACATGTTAATTGAAAATGTAAGCTAAAGCTTTACAAAAGTGCGTGGTATAACTCATAATATGTATTTTGCTTTTTGTAGGCTAATGAAACAAAACGTTCCTGCCGAGAGAACATCCATATACATTTGCGACTCAAGTAACAGAAGAAAAATGTGTAATCTGATACCTCCACAGTCCTCAAACTTCATTTGGTCCCGCTGCTTTTCGATGTCATAGGGTGCTAGGAAATCTTTCATGACTTTGGTGTATTTCAGGTATGTCTCCATATCATCCGTAGAGAAGATCAGCTCAGCCTTGTCTGAACGCGGGAAGTGACTGAGCCCTGTGCACAGATAAATGAACAAAAACACATGAAATTCAGACATATTTACATTCATTTTGGAGGAGACATATTTGTCAGACAGTACATCCTTTGAAACTTCTCTCATTTGACTAGCTTTGTCTACCCTTTTTATGTCAGTCCTGAATTCTTTGGAGTATCAGCATTCATTATTGGCAATTCTGAGGAATTCAGTAAATTTTTCAGAATAATTTCCCATCTAGCAATCTCTAACAGCTGTTTAACCTCCCCAAAATGTTAAATGATCCACACAAGAATTTAGCTGCGTCTGAAATCGCATATTGTCTAAGTAGATACTACATTTGGATTTTTATTTATTTCGCAACCGTTAAAAAAGTATGTTATATTATGAATATGGGTAGAATGAATGAAATTCGGACGTACTACATCCGCCATGTTGTTACCGTCACATGACCTACCAGCTTCAGTTGTGTCTCTTCACTTCCATTCACAAATCCTCTCCCGTGGCCTCATGGGATAGTAAGTGTCCATCGAATGCGCACTTCAGAGTCTCGGTGGAAGTAGTAGGTCATGCGGTTACTTTTCACACTTTTACTTTTTATTCGGACATACTACTCTTTTGGCGTACTGTTTTTCTAGAGGAAAGTATTCTATTTCTTGTTTGACAAATACCTTTACATTAATTTGGCAAATCTGAAAAACATCAGTTTCCAAATTTCATGGCTGTCCATCTAATAATATCACATTTAAGGATACAATTCAGTTTACAAATGCATATGTGTTTACTTTTTTTGATGGAATAAGCAAAATAATGCTGCATTACTCAATACTTTATTTCATTTTATAATTCTTAGAATGATATATCCTCACAAAATAACTGCCTTTTTATAGACATGAAATTATGCAGGAAATATTAGCAATAGTTAAAGACTAGTGATATTCATGTGCATCTGGCAAATGGACAAAGCCTTTATGGAGCATCTGTTTGATAACTGAAGTGGTTTTGCATTTTAAACCGATTTGTCTCTTAAAAGTGTGTGTTATCTGAAAGGTGTCTGTTGTAGTTCTCAGTCTCAGTTTCCTCTTAACTTCTCATGCCTTCTGTTTTACCAAGAAAGCATGTAAAATGCTGTGATGTAAAACGAACACAGATGATCAATTCCCAAGTGCCCACCGCCCTCTTAGCCCTTGATCTGTTCCCTGAACCCACCAAATGTTGAAAGATTGATACAAGCCTTCAAGCTTTAAACTTTAAACAGGAACTGTGACAGCAAAAGGAACAACGTGTCCCAAACCTCATCAACTAAGGGAACCAGAATCACACTTTATATCCAGATTTTCAAAATAACTCATTAAACTTTCATGCAGGCTAATGGAAACAAAAATATATTTGTTGTGTTTTTTAAAAAAAATTCGCTACCAGGAAAATGAATTTAAAAAAAAAAATCTTGTATACATATGCGCATTCATATTTTTGTTCAATACATTTTTCACTTGCATGAAAATTTGACCTAATACCACAGCCATTGTCTAGTAAAAGCAAGTAGCATATTATAGTTTTTCTGGGCTGTAACTAAAAAATTATAAATTATAAAAAAATTGGACAACTAAATTTGTTAGAAAATCACTTAAAGTGATAGTTCACCCAAAAATGAAAATTCTGTCATCATTTACTCACCCTCAAGTTGTTCCAAACCTGTATGCATTTCTTTCTTCTGCTGAACACAAAAGAAGACATATTTGAAGAATGTTGGTATCCAAACAGTTGATGGACCCCATTGACTTCTATAGTATTTGTTTTTCCATTCTATGAAAGTCAATGGGGCCCATCAACTGTTTGGTTACTGACATTATCTCCTTTTGTGTTCAGCAAAAGAAATAAATTCATACAGGTTTGGAACAACTTGAGGATGAGTAAAGGATTTTTCAGAATTTTCATTTTTGGGCAAATTAAAACTTCCTGATGGAATAGATAATACTTTGACATGTGAAAGAAAAAAAATCATTAAGTCTTCTAATAAATATAATAAATTGAAAAAAGGCCATTATTTTATAATGAAAATGAGTAGAGTGTCATATTTTTATGTTTAGCCAAAGTATTATTCTTTCTGTTTGTAATTTTCGACTTTTTATTTCATTTGGCCCTCTTGCAGTTCCATCATGAACCCCTAGGGCTTCACAAACCCTTTTATAATATTTCAGCTTCAGCTTAAAATCTAACAAAAATCTAAAGGTTGGGACAGCGTTTACCTGGAGGAGCTACTCTGTCCTGCCAGGTGGGTTTGTAATCGTTCAGGGTGAGGAGGAGAACCTGGATGGTGCCGATAAAGATCCCGGCCAGACAGCCATAAAAGATGAGATAGAAGAGGAAGATTTTTGCTGTGAAGAGAGAGATAGATGAGAACATATTTCAGCATGCGGATGAGAGCGAGACATTTCGAGTGGCTATTCCGATGTTGTTCCTGGCACTTTTTTGTTATAGACATGCTTTTGGTTTTTGATCATTTTATATCTTAATAGATGGTTGAAAATTGCAATGCAATAAAGCAAGTATCCAATTCCAAAAATGTTTACTAGCTAACGTCATTATTACTAGAGCTTATGTATACATATAAAACCATTATTTACTAAATTCATACATTAATGAAAGATTATTATTGAAAATGACTGATCCCAGGAAGCTCACTGATGCTACATTAAACAGGCGAAACTGCTGACACCATACCACCCATACAAATGTCCTCAGTCTGTCCCCAGGAAATATATATGCGCCAGCATGACAGGATATGATGAGTAATCTCAATGTCTCAAGCATCAACAATGTGTAGGAGCATCGCAGTCCAGTAAAACCAGTAGGGTCATATCTTAAGTTTTTCCCAGACCAGTCAAACCAGTCTGTCCACTTTTATCCCAAAAGAATTCACTGACAGCCTGTTCGGCTAATGCAGATTTGAATCAGACCCAATGATTAGACTGTATAAATCATTACAGTGCTAAACTCAATTTCAATTGCTCATGCGCAGTTAAGCAAGGGCACAAGGTGTGTTTGGTTTCCAGTGGTGCATAAAGCAATGTCAGAGGGTCACCTGGACTAAAGCTCAGCGAATGTCAACGTACTAGATGATGTAACGGCCATCAGAAATCCTAGGAGATACACTGACATCTGCAAGGTAATTATGCATAGCATTGCTAAAGCACGACTCATTTTGGGCATCCATCTCTAGGAACTTCTTACACCTAATAGCTCTAGCATGGATTTTATGTCCACACACAACTGGCTAGACACATTCAAGGTATTTTGAGATGAAATTATATTAACTGGAAGGCAGATTCAATTACTTACCAAGACGACGGTGTTAACTTTAATCATTAGGTAAGCCACATTTTAAAACTGAAACCATGGAGTTTATCAAATATAAACTGTTGCTGCCTCAAATACATGACGTCAATCTTCAGTGCAACCTTAGATGAATCAGTCAGACCCCAAATACTAGGCCTTTCACCTTGAGTCACCTTGAACAATGATGCATTTTTAACCCTTTGTATGTGAATCAAATTAATAATGACAAGTGTGCTAATTAAATGACACGCTGATTGATATTATGGCAAGCACAGAGAAGAAACAGCAGCTTTTATACAAATACAAGCCTTTAGCCTTCTCGTTATTTGTTTGATTATTTATTTTTGAGGAGGAAAATAATATTATTTGATTTCATCTAAGCATTAATCAGTAAAAAAAAAAAAAAAAAAAAATCGAACTGGTAAAAAATCTGATGCTGTCTTTTGTTGACCTTTTGCTCCTCCATCAGCGTCGAATTCATACACAGCATTCATTATACATTCATGCATCTTTCTCTTTATGTAGAAAAACGAAAAACACATCAAGCCTGTCTAAAGACCGAGGGGTCTCATCGAAACAGGTGGGAGACAGAAAAACACCAACAAATGAACCGACGTGTTCAAGAATGATTTGAACTCTCAAAATACACCCGTTAACACGGCAAATCGTGCGTTGAGTCCGTATATAGATATATGACAGTCCGTGAGACATTTGCTGCAAAGTCAAATCAAACAGGTTGCATCGTGACCAGACTGGCAGTCTATCAGTACCTGCTGCTATAGGAACGGCGATGACAGGCATCACAGCACTGTCCAACGTGCTGAAATAACGCGATACTGGCGATATTAGATCTATAGGTTATACTTACACCAACTGGAACCGGTGCGCCCTAGAAATTCCTTCTTCTCCGAATTCCATACAAAGTTCTTCCATCCTCCATCATCTTTATTTTGAGAAGGCATTATGTACTTTAAGGTTGTGTTTGTCTCCTTGAGCAGAGAATTCCCTCGTGTTTCCTTTCTTGCCTTCTTTGCTAAACTACTCCCCTTTCCCGGAGCACTATGCCCACCGTTACATGGAGCCGTACCCGGCTCTCTCCAAGGTGCCCCGCGTAATATATCCAGCGGAGCGCCCAGGTCCCGCCCACAGTCGCCAAGAACAAATCACAAACAGAACCTCCAATGACGTAACACGGTCGTGCAGCTCACGAAATCAGGGTGGGAATCACTTTACAATAGGGCTGCGTAACGAGACGTAAAAGCCGCTGTAAGAACAGGACAGGTTGAAAGGGAGTGATGTAAAAACGCATGACGCACGCGTTCAACGCGTAGAAGTGGGGAAACGGCTCTAGGATGCCCAAAGGCGTTTTTTTTTAAGGATGCTGATCCGGCTGTTATTTTTAGACAGTACCTATGCAGATGTATGAACATATACCCGTGTGCCTGAAAATGTTTGTCATAAAAAATGGTTCCTTCAGTTCCCTTCTATTAAACTTGTCATAATATTTTATTTCACTTCTTTGATAATTCTTAACTGTCAGTACAGGATTTCACCTAAACACCACTTTCTACCTTAAGGCAGTAATTAGTTTTCAGTTGGGTTGAAATTTATAACAGTGTAAATTATTTGGAATGAGTAATAAAAAGGCAATTAAACAGCAGTCAGAACAAATACAAGAAAAAGTGCACATTCATGTGCAGAGAATAAAATAAAATATGGGGTGAAAAAGTAAAAAAAAAAAAAAAAAAGATTTCCCCATCCCCCATTTTCCTCATGGAAATGAACTAATTTTAAGGAGAGGAAAATTGACTAAGCAATATTTTTAAGCTACCATAGAAGCACATTTGAACCTCACTGACTTTCACAATGAACTGCTTTGTAAGAAAGGTCAGGCTATTGCTTCCATTGAAGCACAAGATGTTCTTTCATTCTGAAATCATGCTGGAGAACAAACTCTTGTTTATGGCATTTGAGTGCTGTGCTAATATTAAAGCAATAGAGAGACTTCACTTAAACTTTCTTAAACTATAATGCTGATAACATATGTACGAGACAGAACATATGAACTCTGACCAAGATTAATAATTATAGAATGAAATGTAAAGAGCTTGTGTGAGTGAGTTGTGTGAATGCCCATAAATACTATAAGTTTACTATGAGGAAACACATCACAACAATACCATACACACCATATAAACACATGCACATGCAGGAGCTTAGGAATATGAAATGCATGATTTGAAAAGATAAAAAAAATTGGAAGGAAGTTTCTAGAAGTGAAGTGACAATGATTAATACACCCCTTTGCATATGTATGTGCATATATGTGCATGAAGAGCCACCACCCACACACACATGCACCCTTGAACAACCACTGAACCACCTTGGAACAGTGTTTACATGTATACAGAGCGTAGACTGAATCACAAATAGAGCACACAAAAGAGGCAAAGCTGTCAATGTCAAAAATGTCAAAAACAGATTTTTCAAGATCACATTTGTCAACCTCAAGGTGAGTTCATAAGGAGACACTACGCTAATTCTCTGTCAGTCCACATTATATGCATTTATGGCTGATTTTCCTGAACACACAGACAGATTTCGTTCTCTCTAAAGTGTAACACATGGCATTGTCAGATTTACAGTTAATGCCAATATTTTAAAGCCACATTTTAAATGTGAATTTGTCTATGAGTCAATTTG
Source organism: Siphateles boraxobius (assembly GCF_051911475.1). Taxonomy (NCBI): domain Eukaryota; kingdom Metazoa; phylum Chordata; class Actinopteri; order Cypriniformes; family Leuciscidae; genus Siphateles; species Siphateles boraxobius. The sequence continues at coordinate 7,029,478 of NW_027509175.1, forward strand.
GACTCCATTATATATAGATAAGTATATATAATGATAAGAACCTCACTGCTCTTCATCTAGTATGGATTCTACCAGCAATGTTGGCCTGATATTGATCATATTATGGAAGAGTCTCATTAAAATAGAAATACTAATGGAAAAAATGTCTGGCGTCCCAACAAAGAGTTGTAGATCAGAAGATAAGGCATCGCCACAGCAAACACTGACTTCCTCTGCTGATGTTCCAGGTGATTTCAACTTTAGATTACTAAGCAAATAAATGTGAAGCTTAATATGGAAACTGTAGTGTGCACTTTTAAAAATAAAGGTTCTTTTTGGGCATCACTGGTTCCTTGAAGAACTTTTAACATCCAATGAACCACTAAATGTACTTTATAAGGCAAAAATGTTCTTTAGATTACTAAAATGTTCCCCACATTAACACTTAACAGAGGCAACATGCACAACAGGATACACACGCTTTAATCTCTTGTAGGAGGCATGAGAATTTTTCCTGCAATTCTGTTACCAACATCATATAGTTGAGTCTGTTTGGACTGGAGTATGTGGGTCACATGACTTGATTCAACTTTTCTTTGCTCGTTTTGTCAGTTTGACCTAAAGCCTATAGTGCTGGACATTCTGTAGAAATTGTACAAATGTTAATATTCACATGTAAAACATGATATTATTTCGCTTAGGCCCGGTTTCTCAGACAGGGCTTAGATTAAACCAGTATTAAGCCTTAGTTCAATTTAGTGCATTTAAGTAGCTTTTTAAAAAAAGTTTTTTGTCACTGAGTCAATTTGGACTCCATTATATATAGATAAGTATGTCTAAATTAATTTTGTGAGGTTGAATATCCTGAACATTATTTTGTTTAGTGCAGCACATCACTAAATTCAGAGTGGATGTTAAGTGGATTACACTATTACACTGTTAATATCTTTTTAATAATTGCAATCTAAGACATGCTTTTTCATGTTAAGCAAATGAGCATAGTGGTTGGTGTATTACATTTGAACCTCACTGCTCTTCATCTAGTATGGATTCTACAAGCAATGTAGGCCTGATATTGATCTACTTTACTCATGTTATGGAATAATCTCATTAGAAATAGAAATACTAATGGAAAATATGTCTGGCGTCCCAACAAAGAGTTGTAGATCAGAAGATAAGGCATCGCCACAGCAAACACTGACTTCCTCTGCTGATGTTCCAGGTGATTTCAACCTCAGATTAAAAAAAATAAAAACTAACTAAGTTTCTCACATAATAAAATTTCTTCTGAAATCAATATTTCATGTCCATTTATTTATTGAATTGGTCGCTGCAAAAAGTAGGATAATGTACAATCAGTCAGTCATTACTGGAATACGATTGCCTTATCACCCTGTCCGGGTTTTATTTTTTTGCATTAAAGACCGTCTGACTGCATTATCCCTTACTAGATTACCCTTGTTATATAATATCTCTAGGGCATCAACCACATGACTTATCTTTTGTATTTTCCTTAACAAAAGAACATTAGTGAATGTGGCTAATTTGAACGTGTGAGCACTTCTCTTCCATTATTTAATATTAATTGGATGTCCTGAAGTTGCTTAAAGGTTTCATCTTCCAAACACCTCCGCAGGACCCTCAACATGAATAAAAAAAAAATTCAGAGTATGAAACAGGTTTGTCTCTCCATCAAATAAGGAGTCTCGTCTGTCACCTAAGAAGACATTCGCTGAGTCACTGCCTCTGTTGCCATAGCAACTAGCTCAGCTGTATCTATGTGCGACGAATTTGGACTTGCAGGAGCATCCAGAGAGCTGCATGAAACCCATCACAACACTTCAGACAGATGTTTTTGCCGCTTTCTCCCTCCAGCCAGTATGGCTAAATATAACAGGATTCCACTTCAGGACCTCATTGTTGCATGCTTTGTCTAAATGCAGCAGTTATAGCTGCTAAAGGTTTAATATAGAAATTTCATACTTAATAGGATCCATTAATGCCGGATATGCATGCACACTGTCTAAACCCTGGGTTTACAGGACATACTAAATATTTTGCTGAATTTTTAACAGCATCCAAGCACTTTTGGGCATTTTAATTTAATTGATTTAATTAATTATATTTATAACGCTACACCAATTCAATTCACATTTGTTTGTATATCGCTTTACACAATACACATCTTACACAGCGTTACAGAAAATGCATGAGTCCACATAACAATTTAGAGTGATCTGTTATCAGAGGTATCTATCTAAGTTATGTATTTCAAAAATGTACAAATACAAGTTAATGCAGAGTTTGCATCATCTGAAGTCTTTGCGGGAGTTGGCGTCGTCTTTTCATAGGTGTTGGGGATCTGAAATCTTCATTGCTGGATCCAAAGTGGAGCTGACAAACTCTCTGTAGTTACCTCAGAATGGGTATCCCAAGATAAAACAGAGAAGCGAATAGAAAATAATTAGCGTAGCTGCTGTTCATAACGTTAAGCAAGAATAATCATGTGCATTTGATCTGATATAACTGTATAAGGTTAGGAGATGCATTATATGAATGCTAGGCTAAAGAGGTGAGTCTTTAACTAACTTTTCTACACAAGAAACAGATAGGATGTTCCATAGCTTAGCAATGTTTATGAGGTAGTTGGAAAAACAGCTCCAGGCTGTTTTTGTATCATATGAAATATGATTTTCGAAAGACAAGATGCTATCTAATATAACATACAGGTCTTTAACTGTAGAGGAAAAAGTTACAACACATCCTTCCAAATGCAAATTGTATTCTATGAGATACTGTGTACAGTTTTTTGGTCCAATAAGTAATACCTCAGTCTTATTTTATATCTTTAACACACTCTGTCAACTTAAATAATTTGGAGAATTCATCTGGTTGTGATGAAATAACTGAGTATCATCGGTATAACAGTGGAAATTAATTTCATGTTTTCTTATAATATTACCAAGTGGTAGCATATATATTGAAAATAGCAGAGGGCCTAACACAGATCCTTGCGGCACTCCATAATTTACTAACATTATCTTAGTTTTTCCCCATTTAAGAATACAAAATGGTAACAGTCTGATAGATACGATCTGCACTACCTTAATGCCTGTCCCTGAATACCAGTGTAATTTTGCAATCGATCTAACGAGTATTTTTGTGATCTATAGTGTCGAACACAGCACTAATATCAACTAAAACTAGTATTGAGATACAGCCTTGGTCAGAAGCTAGAAGTAATTTGTTACACCACACTCTAAACAGTTTTTTACAGCCTTTTTAACGAGTTTTTTTCAATTGCATTTTTTTTATAAATAATGTAACATTATTTAAAGGAGGCAATACAGTGGTATAAAAAAGCTGTTATATAATACTAAAGGGAAAAAAATCGTGTAGGTTTAAAATGGACAGTCATATATGACCTTTGTACTGTCCACCCACGAGAGGTGTTTTCACGACAGATTCTTAGATAGAGAGGTTTGTGGTGTACAGAAATGGTTTGTATATACCGTAAAGCTGAGTCAAGCAGTATTAGCATGTGTTTAAGCAACATTTCCTGCATGATTTTAGAGATAATAGAACATCCGTAGCCGTCAAGGACACCACTACCCATCAGTCCCCTACCAGCTAGCTTTGTTGCAGTATTTACTGTTGCGGTCTGCCAATGCTCAGCTTAGCCTCATTATTGACTGACCCAATGCTCTTCCGAGAATAACTGTGTGCGATTCCTTGGAAAGTTTGTGGAACAATACGGTTTAAATACTAATAAGACAGAACGTGACAGCAGGTATTTTATACATTTTCCCAAAAGGTCAGTTCATAGACAATTCTGATTTTGCACATCACAGAAAACTTAGAGCCGCTTTGTTCACCTGCAACCGAAACAGCAATGATGTGCTATAAATATCTTTCTAACAAAACTGCTGAGTTGTCAGTTGCATGACTCATTTATGTCTCATCATAGTAAACGACTACCGCAACACATTCATTTTGTTCTCCCCCAGGCCTCTATTGAGGAGATATGGGTTGAAAACAGTCAAGAGAGTATATATATGTTCTAGTTGAGTGACCTCACTAGCAGGGCGTGTGTATGTTAAGGTGACCTTGTCCTGAAGGTTTCCTGCAGACCTCCTGTTCACACTCTCGTCGTCTGCTGGTGGTTTCTGGTCTCTGCATCCATCACTAGACTGAAGGTCTACTGCTAAAGCAAGGCAAGGGTAGCAACCTAAACTGTCAAATGTCTGTGAAAACTACAATATAACTATGAAAACTACAACGCTACTAAGTTTTGACAAAACCAAAAAGTTTCATAAAATGACAAACCTCACATTTCAGCCTAAAAACGGCAGACTAAATGAAGATGAAAATTTATTCTCTGACAGTAGGTGGCGCTTATGTATGGAAGCCCATTTCCGCCAAGATAACTGCCACTTTTGTAAATCATATTATGAAAGTAACAATTATGACAAATCAAGTCTTATCTATTAGATGCAAAGTCAAAATTATGGCATACCAAGTCATAATTATGAAAAGAAAAGTCGAAAGTATGACTTAAAAAGTCATCATGATATTCAAAATCAGCAAATTTTTGATATACTAAGTCGAAATTTACATAAAACTTAGTAGCCTATTTCATAATATCAACTTTTTATGTACAAATTTTGACTTAGTATGCTATGTAATAATTATGGCTTTCTATGTCATAATTTCTGTGATTTACCAAAGTGTGATTGTTTTTTATTATGTGGATGAAATGGGCTTTCCATTGAGGTTCATACCTGAGCAAATTTCAAAGGCAGCACAGATTATATCTTTCTCTGCCTACGAGATCCCACAGTTCTGTTCGGCAGGATGAAGCAGTTAAAAGTAGTACATTTAATTTTACTCTTATATTATATTTATTTCCATTTAAAATATTTTCCATCTACTAAGGACATTTACTAAGGACATAAGCATTTTTTATGGTGAAATAAGCATTGTAGTCACTAAATATTAGCTTAGTCCTCTCTAAAGCTGACTTGATCTTGTTTTAGATCATTGGACATAACTGTATGGTACCTTATGAGAAACTTTATTCACTGAACACAGTAAGTTGCCTTGGGTTTTAGACAGCCTGTATCATCCGAAATACATCTGGTAACTCACCTTTTCCATTCATCTCAGCCTGCAGGGGAATATATTTGTGAGCGCCCTCCAGTGGTAGGCTATATTATGTGCAGAGTCATGCAAGGCCATAGTTTAAAAAAAAATTAAACAAAACTCCAAGTGCATAATTATATTTTGTGGAAGCTTGTTTCAGCCACTTAATAAAAAATAAAACTAGTAATTGGTCATTATTACATTTTTCCCCCTCAAAATTGCGTGATATAAACTTGCAATTGCGAGTTATAAAGTATTATTTTAAAAATATATATATATTTTTCCGTGCCGGAAAAAAGCATAGTATTCAGCATTTAACGCAAACTTTTTCTCAGTGCATGATGTCTTCATTTGATACAATGTGTGATCTGGTACATGATGCATTGAAAAACAAAACAAACAAAAAAAAACATGTATGTTTACAACAGTTTTTTAAATCACCATGCCATAATAGACTTGTCCTTCCTCTTCAGAACAATTGTGTGGGTACTTGTTGAAACCACAAAGGACTCCTATAATAATACAGGAATGCTTTAGTTCCTCACGGTGACATTGAGATAAGCTTCTGCACGACAGAATATCTTCCAGCTACAGTACTTCTATATTAAAGGGACAGTTCCCCTAAAAACAAAAAGGGCATTGGGGATAAATATTTTGGAACAAAGCTTCATAAAATTGAGTTTAAACCACTGGAGTTACATGGACTACTTTAATGGTCTTACCTTTCTGGGTATTGACAATGGTAGTCACGTAGGCTGTCAATGGAGGGATAGAAATGAGATTTAATTAAAAAGATCTTCATTTGTGTTCCAAAGATGAACGAAAGTCTTGAGGGTGAGGGATTATTGACAGAATTTTCATTTTGAGTGAACTAGCCCTGTTAAACATGGTTAAGCTGCTATTTCAATATAATGATTGTCCCTTGTCTCTATTCACTATCATTGTACGGAAAACAGCAGCTTGGGCATTAACATCTACTTTTGGGTTTTGCGCAGGAGGAACGGGTTTGGAAAACATGAGGTTGAGTAAATGAAAACAAAATTTTAATTTTTAGGCGATCTGCCACTTTAAAAAGCTTGTATGTGATGCCATCAAGGGATTTCAAAGTCGAGTTAAATTTGTCATAACATAATCCCAAAATAATGAAGTTCACATAAGCTCTTGTCCCCGGTGACATATGTGGACAAGGCAAGGGTAAGCTAATTTATTCATATCAAGCTTGTGGCTTCTTGTTTTTGCTACTCTTACTTCACTCTTTTTAGTTTACAGACACGTCTACATTTTGTGTCCGATATTAGCACGAGTCCATCTCCATCAGGATAAGATGATCTCCTGCCTTCACTGCTGTGAGATCGAGTTGCACTCATCTAGTGTCCTTCACACTACATTAATCGTTCGTCCTCAGAGAACAGCGCTCTCTATTGCTCTTCCTGTCTCATGCACCATCCCGCTGCACCCCCACCAAACTCACAAGTGCAAACATGTGCATGCCACGGCTCCTAGGTATTCAACGAGGGAGAAAAGCACGGGGAAACCAGGTGGGATAAGCAGGTCTTACCTTACGGTGGTCACCCACCCACACACACACACACACATTATGTTTTCATGTTTTTATGGGGACTTTCCATAGACACAATGATTTTTAAACTGTACAAACTGTATATTATATCCCATTTTTTCAGTGGTTGTTGCGTTAAATCTTACCCAGATACATTAGTGCTATTTTCTGATTGGCTATTGTGTAGCCCCATTCTTTTTTTCGATTGGCTGATAAGTGGCAGACTCGACTAACTCCAGGGGAGACGCGTATGGCAAGCCGTTTTAGCTTAAATTGTACCCAGCCCTACTCGTCGTAATTGCATTTTTACTAGTAAGAATTCAATTGGAGAGCTCTACAATTCAATTCTTACTAGTAACAATTACAATTGGAGAGCTCTTTAATTAAATTCTTACTAGTAACAATTACAATTAGAGAGCTCTACAAATGAATTTTTACTAGTCATATGTCTCAATTGACTTCCATTCATTTTTAATTACAGAGCTCTCTAATCCAATTCTTACTAGTAACAAATACAATTAGAGAGCTCTCTAATCCAATTCTTACTAGTAACAAATACAATTAGAGAGCTCTCTAATTCAATTCTTACTAGTAAAAAAACGAATTAAAGATATGTATAATTGCAGAGCTCTGTAATTGAATTAGAGAGCTCTGCAATTGCATTCTTACTAGTAACAACTGAATTAGAGAGCTCTCTAATTGTTATTGTTACTAGTCATAATTGGATTGGAGCGCTCTCTAATTTAATTCTTACTAGTAACAATTCAATTGTAGAGCTCTTTAATTCAATTCGAGAGCTCTCTAATTGTAATTGTTACTAGTCATAATTCAATTGTAGAGCTCTCTAATTGTAATTCTTACTAGTAAGAATTAAATTAGAGAGCTCCGTAATTAAAAATGAATGGAAGTCAATCGAGACATATGACTAGTAAAAATTATTTTGTAGAGCTCTCTAATGAGAATTGTTACTAGTAAGAATTGAATTAGAGACCTCTGCAATTGTAATTCTTACTAGTAATAATTTAATTAGAGAGCTCTCTAATTGTATTTTTACTAGCAAGAATTGAATTAGAGAGCTCTCTAATTGTAATTGATACTAGTAAGAATTTAATTGTAGAGCTCTCTAATTGAATTCCTACGAGTAAGAATTGCATTAAAGAGCTCTCTAATTGAATTAAAGAGCTCTGCAATTGGATTCTTACTTGTAAGAACTGAATTAGAGAGCTCTCTAAATCAGTTTTTACTAGTAATAATTGCATTAAAGAGCTCTCTAATTGGAATTGCTACTAGTAAGAATTTAATTGTAAAGCTCTCTATTTGAATTCTTACCAGTAAAAATGCAGTTACGATGAGTAAGGCTGGGTACAATTTAAGCTAAAACGGCTTGCCATAGACGCGCTTGCCACTTGAGAGCACACACACACACACAGACACACACAAACACACACACACACACACACACACACACACACACACACACACACACACACACAGACACACAGACACACAAACAATGATCGTGACAACAGATTGCGATGCTATCTTTGGAGCCAATATACCTGCGACTTCACTTACCCTTAAGCATAATAATATGGAAGAATACTCAACACCAGATACTCCAAATTTACTGACTCTGAGAAAGGATTGTATTTCTGTATTTAATGCATCAATGTGGAAAAAGAAAGGGAGAGCGAGTAGAGAGAAAATAATGGAACAGAGAGAGTGTCAAATGTCACTGAGATGAATTGGAACTGCCACTGCAGCAATTTAAGGCTTGACCTTGAAAGCATGAGATGATGGGTTGGCCACGTTGCCAAGGCAACAGTGAGCTGAAGTGAAGAGAATTTAATTGTACCTGTTTGACCTCTCATAAAAAATAGACAATAGAGCACACCTGTGTTTGCCTACTTCTTAAACTGCCGTAGGCCCTGAATACATCTGAGAGATCTGACCAAATACTTCTCCAGAAACCAAATGGAGCCCAATTAATGAGATTTAAGGTGTTGGTCAGATCAGTTTTCCTGCAATTGTATATTTGCCATTTATTTTCTAGGTAAAATCAACCAGATTAGTTAAGTTATTAAGTTATTACAATTGTAAAAATTATGAATGACAATCAAATTATAAATTACAGTACAACATAAAAGTAAAACTATTACCAGAAGTCATTACACGTGAGTATACTATTCAGATATTGTTTGAGACTTGTGTAGGGACTTCATTTCATCATTTACAATACATTATGGTATTTGGAAGGTCACTTTTTTGGTGACAGTCACTTTTACCAGACAGTTGACGGTAGCCGTTGACTTCCATTGTATCCTCCAGTACTATGGAAGTGAATGGCTATTGTCAACTGTCTGGTTACCAGCATTCTTCAAAATATCTTCTTTTTAGTTCAACAGAATAAAGAAACTCATACAGGTTTGGAACAACTTAAGGGTGAGTAAATGATGATCGAATTTTCAGTTTTGGGTGAACTCCTTTAAAAAATTAAGTCGATTTCCTGGTAGGTCTGTGTTGAAAGGGTTAACATTAATCGTTAAAAATAAATATCTCTAAAACTGAAAACCTTTCGACAACTGAAAAACTATCTAATTAAAATATGACGTTGAAGCCATTAAAGGGTTAGTTAACCAAAATGAAAATTCTGTCAGTAATTACTCACCCTCATGTTGTTCCAATCCCGTAAGACTTTCGTTCATCTTCTGAACAAAAATTAAGATATTTTTGATGAAATCTGAGAGCTGGATTACTTCTTCATAGGCTGCTAGGTAATTTCATCTGCCGGCCCAGAAAAGTTAGTAAAGACATCGTTAAAATAGTCCAAGTGACTACAGTGGCTCAACCTTAAGTTTATCAAGCGACGAAAATACTTTTTGTGCAAAAAAACAAACAAAAATAACGACTTAAACTACTCATTTTCTTCCGTGTGGGCGTGAGTTCATGAGAGCGCCAGGACGCATGCTCGAGAACTGAGATATAACTTTCACGATTATTTGATGGGAAAGTGTGAAAGGTAAGCCATTCATTTTGCGGCATTGGTAAGGCACTTTTACATTTTCTCACGATTCGGACATCCAGGAAATACACACTTTAGAACCGTTTTAAACACTACATCGAGACCCATCTGCGTCATCTTCTCAGTTCTCGCGCATGTGTCGTGGCGCTCTCACATCAGAGGCCCACATAGAAGAAAATTAATAGTTGAAATAAAGTCCTTATTTTAGTTTTTTTTGCACACAAAAAGTATTCTCGTTCGTTGATAAACTTAATATTGAGCCACTGTAGTCACTTGGACTATTTTAACGATGTCTTTACTAACTTTTCTGGGCCGGCAGGTGAAATTAACTAGCAGCCTATGAAGAAGTGAGACAGCTCTCAGATTTCATCAAAAATATTTTAATTTGTGTTCAGAAGATGAGCGAAAGTCTTACCGGGTTGGAACAACATGAGGGTGAGTCAATACTGACAGAATTTTCATTTTTGGGTGAACTATCCTACCCTCTGGGGTTCTTCGGTCATTTATGACTGGAATTGTTTAGATAATTTTTTTTTTAAACATTGTAGCTTCATCGGAATGGTACGAAACTTGGTGACTTTTATGGTACTTGGTATATGAACACACAAAAAAATTGGGGACATGATTTGAAAAGTCTAAGTGGTCGTAAAAAAAGATAGTCACACTCGGGACCTTCGGGTCAAAAATGACCGCCCATTGGAAATGAATGGGAAATTGGCAAAAATATGAAAATTCAGAGTTTTTTTGTGCATACAATCTATAAATCAGCCACTGATTTATCAACAGTGAAGGGGTGAATCTCTAAAACAGTGGAAAACAGACACATACACTCTCACACACACATACTTATACACACAAAAACACACGCACACACAAATGAACATGTGTCATTGCAAAAGCTAATTTTGGGAAATGTGTGCAATAAAAGCAATTATTCATCAATGTAAGGAATAAAAAGCACACATCAATGAAAGCATGAGACTGTAAGCCATCAAGGTTGCAAAATAGACACAAAAGGGAAATATGAGACTGGTGAAACTGTAACAGAGAAATGTGAGAATATGTGAAATAAAATACAGTTACAGTTAGTTACAAATACAGTTAGTATGTAAATAATATGTAAATATAGTTAGAGAAATAAAAAAAGTGTTTTAAATATCATCCTAAGTTAACTATATTTACATATTATGTGTATATTATTTACATATTCAATGAACAGTAACTCTTATTCAAAAGGCAACAGCAATTATGAACAAAAAACTAAAATAACAGCAAAAGTATAATAATTGTCAGAAAAAACAGAGAAATAAAAAAATGTTTTAAATATCATCCTATTTTCCATTTACTTTTTGATAATTATCATACTATCATTGATAATTATCATGCTGTTATTTTAGTTTTTTGTTCATAATTGCTGTTGCCAATTTTGAATAAGAGTTACTGTTCATTGAATTGTACAAAAATAATTTTAAACCAACCAAACAAACACAAAACTTGACAAAAATAGTCTTAGAGAATCTCTTATTATATATTAAAATCCACAACCTGAAAAAAATAGCCAAATATGTATGTGCAAAACAACTAGAATTCAGAAGCCTTTCTACAGAGAGCTGTAAATCCGTCTAGTGGTTACAATATGACATTGCATTATAATTATGCTCACTACTTCCAACAGATGGCACCAATCTGATTTCAAAAAAAAATATTTTTATAGGCCTTGTCTCTAATTTAACCTGAAATACAGCATTAATTAAAATAAATTAATAAATTAAAAATATATATATATATATATACATTTTCTATTATTTTCAATGAGGAAAATTGATCATAATTATTCCATAAATATTAATTTTTATCATAAAATTCTCATAAAACTTGACACAAATAGTCTTTGAGAATCTCTTATTATATATTAAAATCCACAAACTGAATAAAATAGGCAAATCTTTTCAAAACAACTAGAATTCACAAGCCTTTCTACAGAGATCTGTAAATCCATCTAGTGGTTACAATATGATATTGCATGATAATTATGCTCCTACTTCCAACAGATGGCTCCAATCTGCTTTCAAAAAATTTTTTCTATAGGCCTAGTCTCTAATTTAACCTGAAATACAGCATTAATTAAAAAATAATAAAAATTATATATATATATATATATATATATATATATATAGACATTTTATATTATATTCAATGGGAAAACATTGATCATAATTATTGCATAAATATTAATTATTATCATAGAATTCTCTCAAAACACCAAAGAAAAAAAAATATTATTGAACAAAAATACATGTCATTGATTTTACTGGAAAAAAAAAATTAGATTTTAGGGGTCCGGTCACTTATGACCGTGAAGGTCCAATGTGTGACTGGTGAACGAAGTGCCCCAGAATGTTTTAAGTTAAATTGTGCATGGTCACGTGTAAGCTTAAGACTTATTTTCACTTAAACAGCTTTACAGTTGCATTTACAGTTAGCCTATTAATTAAATGTGACCCATTCTAACAGCATAGAGTGAGACGTTGACAAGACTCTCTCTCTTAATATTTACGTTATTATTTGTGCTCACAACTGCCAACTCTTTCAGTACACAGTCATTCAAGTCAGGTGAATTAGCACCTGAGTCTGAGTGTATTGATTCACACAGCATTTTCACTTTCAGTGTCAACAGATTAATTATTTGCCTGGTTAGGAGACAATATTACGTATTGTTTGTAATGTAACATTTTGCCTAAAATCTTCTGCAAAATTGCTAAATATAAATGCAAAAATAAATATTTTGCAATTAAATTACTCAATGCTGTTCACATCTGACAAGAGTGTGGGCTGCAGAGGTGAAGTGTGACGTATAATTAAGAGACAGACTGATGATTCAACGCCTTGTCTACTTAATATAGAGTCAGTGTGTAGGATACACTGAATGCAGGTTTAAAGGGGATTAACAGGTCGAATTTAGCATGAGGGAGCAAAATGATGCATGTGTTTGTCATAAACCCTTGATTCCTGATTTAGCAGTGGAGAGGGTCTGGAAATGTACAGTGCTTACTGACCCTTCATCTTTATTGAAACTCAATGTGTGGGATGCAGCTCTGGAGAAAAGTGCACTGTGGACGCAAAGATGTGGGATTACAAAACAGTCTTTTGTTGCATTAGTCAATGATAATTCAACTTTAATTGAATAAATGCATTCATTGACAGATAAATTACTATTATGTGCAATAACGCGTTACAAAAAAGACACTTTAAAACATTGTCTATCATTGTGTGTCTGTTCTGTAGTGGGTAAAGTATCTACCTGTATCTTATCAGGAAATGCCTTTACCCACTGCCTGTGTTCATCTGATCTCAAGCAAAAAACACAACATTGATTTGGCATACAGTGCATTCATGCAGGATTTTAGTTTTTGTCAAATGACCGGTAGTTTTTATTTTATTTTAAAGGGGTCATATTAAATTGAGGAATCAAATGACCCCTTGATCTTTTGAGGGGAAAAAAAACTTGTATTACAACAAAAACATTCTGACTTTCAGAACTCAAAACATTTTGAGTTCTTATTTTTAACAATATCCCTGGACATTTCAGTCGGATCTTAGTATGGCACATTTACACAAAGAAGTGTTACATTTACATTTAGCAGGTAATTTTATCCAAAGCCACCTAATAATGAGGAACACAACCAGGTAATTTTTAGGTTTTCTTTTTTTCAAGTCTAGGCAAAAAACAAAAATAAAAAATATTAACATTATAGGCACCCCTCCAGTAAAATGTGTATTTTTTTTATTATGATATGGCCCCTTTTGAACTGAGAAACTGATAGAAAGGAATCAGAATAACAACACAGTATACAAACAAGAACACCAGAATTACAATCAGCACATCTCAATTTTATGTGATAACATTTTAATATAATTATAATATTATGTTTTCAAAAAGAAGCCTCTATTATACACAGATTTGTTTGATCTGTATAACATGAATTCTGTGTGCAAAATGCTGATTCATTGCTCGAGTAACTGAAAAACAGCAAAACTGCATCACAGCTCCACTTCTGTCAAGACTAAATGGTACTTCAAGTCTGCTGCACTTCCTCTCCTTTCTCCTTGAGCTCTTGGTTGTACCTACACACACAAATACAAAGTGCGTCACTTCTTTAGAATGAATAATGGTTTAGCCTGGGGGGGAGGGGGGGGGGGTGTATGGGTATGGAAGGTGGCCACCCACCGGCAGAAACATAAAATAGACATCTCTGTCCACCAACATTTAGGCCTAGTGTCACATCCACCAGCGCTGGAGCAGTGTTAATTTTGTCAGCAAATTTTGATTTAGTTTTAGTCTTAGTCTTTTGACTAAAATGCCATTTAGTTTTAGTCATATTTTAGTCATCTGAATTGTTTTAGTTTTAGTCTAGTTTTAGTCGACGAAATACAATAACATTTTAGTCGACTAAATCTACAGTAGATTTAGTCGACTAAAATATAATGGGTTTAGTTCAATTGTAATGCATTAATTTAGAATTTCTCTAAAATTTCCAAACCCATATACTCCCGGAGAAAACATCTATTAACCTATTAATATGAATGATTTTTAAGTTTGAACATGCAATACAGATACAGATTTAACTGCTGTTACTTAAAAAATATCTTAAAATGAAATAAAACCACTTTTCCTAAAGTACAACACAGTCTTCTTTACAATGAATGATATATTCATTCCTTATAACTACTTACACATCATTCTTTATTCTTTCAAGCAGACATATTTATTTGTATGAATTAAATATAATTAATCCTTATTAAAGCTATTAACAAACAGTGAATGCTTTTCTCTTTTTCTTTTGTTGCTTGATCAAAATTAAGGACACGGACCGCATTAGGTTTATTGCCACTGTCACTTTAAGACGTCGGATCATGTCCAATGACATGCGGATACAATTGCACTGATGCACATCCGACACACTCACAGTTTAAGACATAACCAGCATAGTTTACATGAATACTCTCCAAAAAGGACATTTAGACATACTGTTGTGTATTTCTCCATTCAGACATGAAAGAGAGCTCAATTCAGTAGCCTACTCGCGCGCTGTAGGTGTATTGTGCATGACTGCACGCTTCGGGTTAGGTGTGTGCGCAAAGAAAACCGCACCGAATAGAGCTCTTTTTTGCATCGTCACTCTTATTCAGAGATCTATATGTCTGCTCTACTCATTCTCCCAGACGTTCACATTTTTTAACGTTTTATGACCGCGGGGTAGATCACGTTACAGTAGCCTACAAATGTGCGCATCTACCACACACGCAGGACATCAGTTCTGACGGATCGCTTCCCAAATCGTCACTATCTAAAATTTTCGTCTAGTTTTTATTCGTTGACGAAAATGTCAATAGATTTTCGTCATAGTCTTTGTCATTCAAAACTAGGTTTTATTTAGTTATCGTCTCGTTTTCGTCTGTGAAAAAATGTCGTTGACGAATAATTTTCGTCGTTATTTTCGTCAACGAAATTAACACTGCGCTGGAGTGCCCATAATCTCCACCAGAGGGCAGTCCTCTCCAATCCTGGGCTATATCTCATCATGATCTTACATTCCCATAACCCATTGCCTGGACTCATACCCTTGCTTTCACAGACAAGGCTTAAGCCTAGTCCCAGACTAAAATGCATGTTTGAGCTGTTTTAACTGAAAGCAACTTGCACGGACATATCTTAAAATAGCTCACTTTCATTGTTTTGTCTCAAGATGCACACCAGTCATGTTTTTTTTCGAAAGGCACTTTCATAAAAGCTACTTAAATGCCCTAATTGAACTAAGGCCTAATCCTGGTTTAGTCTAAGCCCCGTCTGTGAAAAAAACCTTGTGCTTTTAGCTCATGAAAAAGCAATAACACATGAGCTGGACATGGATGAGTTTGTAACAGAATTCTCTAAAATGAGTAGAAAGCTAATGCTGTAAATATTATAGTTATATGAGTAGACCTTTTTCAAGACCTGCCCTGTTTTCCTCAAATCTAAAGTATCTAAAGTTACTAAACTAATACAAGATCTGTTGTGTGGTTAAAAAAAAAAAAAGATTCTAAATATAGACCTACATAAGATTGTAAAAATAAAAATGTAAATAATAACAATGGCCAAAAATCTGTAATGTTATACTATATTAACAGACGTGAGGATAATTCTTAAGAAAAACTGATTTTCAGATCAAATTTCTATTTTTAGTTTGTCACAAGTTTGTTTTAGTTGATGTAAATAGTTATTTTAAAATACCTGCCCTTTTTTTTAAATCAAATCTAGTTATTTAATTGATACAAGATCTATTAAGGGGTCAAAACAATATTACAAATGCAAAAAAAAAGAATGTAAAAATAAACATGTTAAATAGCCTATGTTTATATATATAAAGTTACTAAATAGTTCCAAAAAAAAAATATTTCAAATGAAGAACATGTTAACATTTTTAGTTAGTAATAACAAGTTTGTTTTAATTGATGTAAATAGTTATTTTAAAATACCTGCCCTTTTTTTAAAATCAAATCTATAGTTACTTAATTGATACAAGATCTATTAAGGGGTCAAAAAAATATTACAACTGCAAGAAGAGAGACTGTAAAAATAAACATGTTAAATATGTTTATATATATATATATATATATATATATATATATATATATATATATATATATATATATATATATATAAAGTTACTAAATAGTTCCAAAATATATACAAAAAAATATTAAAAATGAAGAACATGTTAACATTTTTAGTTAGTAACAAGTTTGTTTTAGTTGATGTAAATAGTTATTTTAAAAGATCTGCTCCTTTTTATCAAATCTATAGTTACTTAATTGATAAAAGATCTGTTAAGAGGTCAAAAAAAATTACAAATGCAAAAAGAGAGAATGTAAAAATAAACACGTTAAACATGTTTATCTATATATATATAAAGTTACTAAATAGTTCCAAAATATGTTAAATAGTCGTCCCGTATACCCCCCCCCCCCTCCCTCCTCCTCCTTCTGACCGGCCCACCTGGAATATCACTTGGCCCACCTTTCATCTCATATCTGGAGCCGGGCCTGAAGTTGTGTCCTGCCTATATAAGCCCTGACTGAGTCCGAAATTGCATACTAGGTACTTATTTTGAATAAGTAATTACTTCATAACTACTAAAAAACTACATTCTATATATTATGAGTGTGTATAGTATGAATGTAATCTGGACATACTACATTCGCCATGTTATCACTGTCATGTGACCTACCAGGGTCAGGTACGTCGCTTCACTGACATACACAAATCTTCTCCCGTGGCCTCATGGGATAGTAAAGTGTCCATTGTATGCACACTTGAGAATCTTGTACGTAGTATTAGGTCATTCGGGTACTTTTTGCCTACTCTTTTAGGAGTACTGTGAATTCGGACATACTTCTTTTGTCACATACTGTTTTTCACCTACTATATAGTACTATATATTATCTGGGTTGTTTGATAATTTACCTGTCTTTTGAATTACGATTCTGTATTGCCCTATTAAAAAGCTGGATTTGGATCGTCAACCGAGCAGCTTGTGAGCCCTAGGGCCAATCATTTGTGGAGGCCATAAGTCAAATATCTCATCTTTTTATGTACATAAAACACGCTTTAAAGAACCGGTCCATAACTTTTTTGGATTAAAAATGATCCAAAATAAATTTGAGCAAGTACATAACCAGCCAGTGATCAAAACGGTCTGCTTGCCGTAGCTCGATTCAAAACGGCAAGCTTGTAATAATGTTTTTAATTCCAGTGGTACTGGTGGATTTCCGTGGGAAATTCGAGCATGTCTTTGCGTCATTACGTCACATCTGTACACAAAAAGAAGGTGTATTGGCTAATAGGCTATATTGCGTGTGAGGATGTTGGAGGTGGAGATTTATAGCCTTTTCTCACAGCACTTGATATAATTAAACATATTAATTTGATGGTGGATCCAGAAAGGTTCAAACGACAATAACCAGTGACAACTGGAGATTCACCCGTTGTAAAATGCATAAGACATCGGACTTCAGAGTGGCTACAGAAAAAAAGAGACTGCAAAAGGGCCCATTCGCAAACAAGGATAATTATCGGAAGGGCATTAAATGTAGTCACGCAATGCTGATGTTGTTAACTTTAACAATTTCAGAACAAAGTATAATTGAACAGTTTGACGTGATATGATAAGCGATCGTTAGATTTATTCAGCGCGATTTACTGCAATGCTTTTTTCCCTTAGTTGGTCAGAACAAAAGTGGATGTTACTTACTTGTTCAGATGACATTTTACGATGAAAATTCTTATGTTAGTCATACTTCCAAAAAGTAGAATCTGTGATTCTGAATGACAGTATCCACACCGACGCGGTGACTGACAGCCGCACATTCTCCTCAAAACATTGGATTCATCCGCGCTGTGCCGAGGCACAACCCACGTAAAGTTGATAATTCTGCGAAAAACTGCAATTGCAGATTTCGAACAGAGATGGCGACAAAGAGGAAAAACTACAGACTGCAGCTTTAAATAGTAATGGAGATCATATACAATTCTGTAGGATTGCGGACATCAGGAGCCAGAGTTGTCCATCCTTGGCCTTATAATATCTAATGCATGTTAATCTGCAGTGTTTTTGTAATATATGCGTGTTATCCCAGCAGTGTAATTAAAAAAATTAAGGTAAATTAGTAAATTTACTAATTTGAAAATAGATCAAAAATTTAAACAAAATTTACTTTACAAATACATTTATAAATAAAATAATTTATTTAATTTTATTAGTTTAAATAAAAAAATTTTTGGAATCAACCAGTAAAAGTGACTGAATTGGAAAAACACCCTTTTGATAAACAATGTCTCTCAGCAAAAGTTAATAGTGGTACTAAATATATAGTAGGCCCAAGGCAAGTGTGATAAACAAAACATATTTTTTTTGTAGTGTGAACATTACAGTACAAGCATTTATAAGTCATTTGATGTTTAAAATGTTAAAAACTGAGTTGGTGAATAAAATGAAATAAATAAAACATTTTAGTAGCTTGATATTAGATTTAAAAATACTGAAGCTTTTGATGATGCCACTCCAAGTGAGCATTCTAGATTTTCTGACAGATTAATACTTTGAAAAAAAGAGATCTTTTTTTTTTTGTGCGTTTAAAAATATGACACATTTAACAGCTTAAATGTACTTTTTGTTAGTATCTTGTTGAACTCCAAACCATTGAACTCAAAATCTTTGCAGCTTAACCCTACAACTAAGATTGTCACCTGTGTGTATTTACTGATGGTAGTAAACAAAGCTGACCTTAGAACAGAGCTCATAATGACTAACCTCCATATTCTCGTGAGCTGGACGCTTCCACATATGCCCAGGAAGAAGTTAACAGCAAACAGAGCCCAGTTCTTGGGAATGATCACCAAGCAGTACCTTGACCAAATTAATCCTGGAAAGAAACCAGAGGGAGTCGCTGTGTTAAAATAAAATCCTTATTGCAGAATCAACACTGTATGTGGGTAAAGTGGGTTAAGGCCATAGCCTTGTTAAATTAGGACTTGTATAGGTAAAAACGTAGGCCAAGATCACACTTGAGCTACTGAATGGTAGTATGAGAATTTTTTTAAACAGTTATGTTGAGAGAAAAGACTACCAGTCTCAGAAATGCTTTGTCAGAGTCAGAAAGACAGACAGAGAGAATATTTTCTTGACTGTCAAATTAGATGTTCATTTGGTAGAGTTAATTTCAAGCTCTATTTTCAGCCGAACTAATCTGAGGTTACTTTGAGGCTTTAGATAGGATATTCTAATCTAGAGGACACTGACAACAGCTACTGATGTTGATCAATCTTGACCAAACATCATCGAGCATGTTTCTCCACCTTGCACAAGTACCTGTGGCTGTAATGACGCAGGACTGAGAGAGACTGAGTTTTTCTGGCGGCCGGGTCATATCAGAAAATCCAGCCACAACTAAACCCTGCATGAGGAAAGAAAGAGCAAACAAGAGTGAGCTTGCCATAAGGACTTGATCAGCAGGAAATTCATGATATGATTGCATTTACCGCAGCATTACAACATATCGAATTGCAAAATATTCACTGCCAAGTGCCAATTTGAATAACTTAAAGGTATAGTTCACTCAAAAATCATTCTTATCACCTAAATGCCTTTACAAACCAGTGGCAGTCAAGGTCAAAAAAGCAGCACAAAAGTAGTCTGTGTGACTTCCGCCCTACATTTTAAATCTTACAATAAAATCCATAAAATTGTTTTGTGTAAGAACTAGAAAAATGTAAAAACAGAAGATGGTAAAAGGTGATTATAAGTGCTTTATATTTTAACATTTGTATATATTTAAACTGTGAGGGGAAACCAATTCTCATCTCACCCATTTAAAAACAGGTGCCCAGAAGAAAACCGTCTTTGGCCCTGAGAAAAAAAGAGAAAAGATTCTGTGAGAAATTATGACAGTGCTAAAGCTGAAAGTGCTAGAGTCACACTATTATGGATAAATTGAGAATAACAATTAAAAATAATAATAATAAAGAACACAGTTCTCCCATAATTCTGAATTGACAACTAAACAAAATAACATGTCATTTACTAAAGGTTCTGACAAAATGTTAATTGCTGCAGTCTAAAATATATAATGAATTTGAAAAAAAATCGATTTAAATGAATGATTCAATGACTCACTTCACTTGTTTCATTAATGGATAAATAACCATTTTTTTTTTACGGAAATCTTAAATGAATGATTCAATGACAAATACATTCAATAACAAATAACACCAACTGGTGTAATGATGTAATTGATACAATAATTATTTTGAAATAATAATAAATAACTACTTTCAAAACATAATTTACTCTAGGGCTACACAATTAACCCGAAATCACGGTTAAACCGATATGGCTTAGTGCATTTATGAAATCGAAAAGGCTGTGATTATTTTGTATGCGCAGCTTGTCAGTGAAGCACGGCTCAGTAGCAAATGCTGCTCCATCTGAACTTGTCAATTGAGTAATAGACATAGCCGAATCGTTGTCATTAAGGAAAAAGACAGTGTGAGCGTGGGTGTTTAATTTGAGATCGCAATCTTTTACGGATCAATCATGCAGCTCTACAAAGGGCTGTAAAAAAGAAACTTGCTGTCGGTTAATTTTTTTTATTTGATTCTCTAAATTCCATAAAACTTGAAAAATGCTTGAGATCAGATAAGATCCACCTAAAAATGTCATGCAGTGTATGATCAGAAATTATCAACCAGAAACATTGGAGTAGTCTAAGCAATGATTAAACTTTAAGAATACGTTTACATGTCAACAATGTACTTAATACGAATCACTTTTTCCTTTGCTTTATTCACGTACAAACGATAATGTTCCCAAAACGAACCCCGTAGTACACACGCAAATAGGAAACCAGTTCTAGGTGATAATGGTGGACAGGACGCCAACACAAAATACATGATTAGTGGGACAGAAAGATGCACATAGCTCATTCAAACTGTACAAGCCAGCCCCTAAAAGCATTTTGATATTTAAATCTGACTTAAAAATGTATGAATTTCGTTGCATCAAATTGCAGCTGCAAACAAATGATCATATCTTTTCTCAGAACTAACAGCTCTCTCAGCCATTTTGTGATCCCAAGGTTATTATGGATGTATGAAGTTCATTAATAGTTCATATAGA
This sequence comes from Siphateles boraxobius, assembly GCF_051911475.1. Lineage (NCBI taxonomy): Eukaryota > Metazoa > Chordata > Actinopteri > Cypriniformes > Leuciscidae > Siphateles > Siphateles boraxobius. Next base: position 7,050,893 of record NW_027509175.1, read on the forward strand.
TGTTTTCAATTAACGTTCAATTTTTAAAGGTAGCCTCTAATTTGCTTTACATCTTAACCTGTGAAATGTTTGCATGAAAGGTGTTCTTGTGCTATCTTTCTTTATAATAAATGGCACTTGTCTAACGCACTCAGGTATCTCCAAAATCTTTTTGGGGCTACTGTATGACTGCATGAAAATAACATCAATAACACTGCGGAGATAATATAGAGAAAATGCTATGTAATTATAGAAAACATTAATGCTTTAGAATAAAAATACATTTCGTCAATGACTGATAGTGTGTTTCCTCAGACAGGAGAAGAGTGATTTCTTTACCAGCAGGATGATTGTAGATGGGTCTTAATTTAGGCGGCAGCATTAACTCGATCCTGTCCAGGGTCCGGTGATACGACGCTCTCAAACCACCGGAATAAAAACGACATGATTGCAGTCGTAAATAAAGTCTGCTGCTGCTCATCATCTTTCAATGCAGCGATCAGAGCACGATGTCGATGGGAAGTTAATAGGTGCGCACCTTCTGTCCACCCTTCGAGACGACCTATCACAATGTCACCATCACTGAAAACACGTTTTGGTGCCAGGCAGCGAGCCTACAGAAACACAATGAGATAACGTTAAGTGAGACCGTTCTTGAAAAATACACTGATAAATGAATGAATGATTGAATAAATGACCGATCTCTCACCCTACATGTATTCTAAAATGGACTCCTTAGATCTCTACGGGGAAAATGTGGTCATATGATCTATTAATAGGTAACCTAGTTGAATATTAAAGCGACTGCACTGGTGCTCGTCAAAGAGTACTAACGGCTTCCGTCCAGCAGATGTCGCTGTCGGTCTAATAGACGCATTCTGAAAATCCCCGTTTTGGTTTGTGGAATCGAACTGGGTGAAAAGAGAGTGAATTTGGAGCAGAAAATTGTTCAAATCTTTAAATAATCCATGGTATGAAATATCATTTCACCATATTACTTGATTGCTAATACAATTTTTGATGGTCAGATTTTAATAAAATTGCATAAACCGGGCTCTCAAGTTTTGAAGACAGGCAAGAGTGACATGTTTTTAAAAGTGACCTATAACATCGACTATGCAATAGGCCTACACTTTAATTAATTTGGTGCTAATAAAATTATGAAGCCTATTTGAAGAGAGATATGTGTATAATGTGATAACGAAATATGACTAACGTTAGGCCTAACGTTAGACTAGCCTACTTGTTCTGAGCAGGTGTTGTCAGTGAACAGGCTGTAAAACTGTTGGCTAAGTTACAGACACTCATGAAAAACTGATGCTAATTATCTGGTAAACTCTAACAGCAGTCGAGTCATTGTCATTGTTTGTGTCAAACAAGTTGAGAATTTGTTGTAACATTAAAACAGGAGATCATGACTTACTCTGTGCTCAAATTGAAGCTCGGAGCTCCAGTGGTTTCCTCTTTGTGGGTGAACGAAACTTTCAATAGATCACGTGAACAATTCCAGGATATGCTTTTTTAAAAATTGGTTGTTGCATTAAATCTTACCCAGATACAATAGTGCTATTTTCTGATTGGCTATTCTCTAGTCCCTTTCTTTTTTTTATTGGCTGATAAGTGTCAGACTCGACTAAGAACTCTAGGGGAGACGCGCTTGATTCCTGCTGGTTCCATAGTGTAGAGAAATATTGGGCGCTGCAGCATATTCAATATATTATAAATAGTTTTTTCCGCATGAGAAATACAATGTGTGGCGGGAGTGCGTGACAAAAGACCGAAATGAGTGACTGTCAAGCTCAATAAGTGACACTTTAGACTCGCCATGCATAAATAAAATATGTATATAGCCTGCCCTATATATATATATATATATATATATATATAGATTATTATAGCCTAGTATATCATGCTAATTTCAGTTTAACAAAAAAGTTTATGTTACTCTCAGAATTGACCTATTATGCAACCTTGACACAGTCAACTTGTTTAAATTATAAGTAATTAAAAGTAGTAGGCTACTTACTGTCTGTGCATGACTGCTATATGTACACGTAACACAATAGAGTTAATATAAACCATATACATTTCACACTACCCCAAATGGGGTGGGTCACATCTTTTCACTAGTGAATGGGAACACTGCCTATTCCTGGGCTCACTGAATTCACTTGGCAGCTCTAAATATTGGTAAATGTGAAAATAATGATAAGATGCTATATTGCATTTTGCCTAGTATGGAAAAAAAATGATTCTCTAATGTATGGCATCAAAAACCAACTAGATCAACATACTATTGTATATGTCTGAAAAAAATAATAATCCACACAAGCACATTAAGTGCAAAACAAAAAAAATGCTTTGTTCATGCATTGTGGTTGGTTGTTTTTGTTTGCATGTATACTACTTAGGAATTCTTGTGTTTTATTCCTTAAATTCCCCTTTGATAACAGTAAATAAACACTAACAGTAACTTGTTATGCAATATGCAGCACTTATGTAATTTATGTAACTGTGGGGAAACAAAGCCACAGTTGAGCCACAGTTGGTAATCATTGATCGTAACCATAAATCTTAACTTCAATCCTTTTAATTGATACATTTTTATAAAAAAGAAGAAAGGTATCAGAGTGGGTTTTTAGATTTAAATCAATAATTAATTCTCTACAATTAAAATATTAGCAGATCAGAAAATTTTGAAAGTTTGATCTGCCTCCGTCACAATCAAATTACAATACTTTAAATTACAATAGGTCTACATGCAAAACGTAGTTTTTTGTCATGTCTCATTTCATGATAGCATAAACAATTTCTACACATTTCTAACAAAAACATTGTTCAATGACAAGTTGCAACTTGCGATGAAAAAGAGGCAAAGAGAATTAAAATCTGGTAAAACCAATTAGAAAAGGGTTTAATTTCTATCATACCTGAGGTGACAATTGTAATTTCACCTTTGGCTTGAAAATGATTGATGATCTGTTAATGGATGTTGTTTAATTTTATATAACATCTAGGCCTACTCAAAACCTAAATGTAAAAAAAAAAAAAAACTAAAAAAAAACTAAATATATTGTGGTTGACTTGATGGGAACGTTTTAATAAGATTTTTAAACTACTTTAATTTGTAGATGACAAATATTGGAATATTATATCGAAGTTGAGACACATAACATGAAACACCCAAATGCTGGCTACATGTGTTTAAACAAAACTTTTAAACATTCCCATTTTAGAAAGTCTCAATGAGCAATAGCGCAAGTATTCATTATAAGTTCCATTACTATTAAATGAATTAGCATTATAAACAGCAAAAGTCTGAAGTGAAAAATTAAGCAGGCATAATTTGGAGGCAATGTGACAGTAATTCAAAGCCTTATTCCTGTTCATATATAAACAGGAAGGCTTTAATTTTGACAGACGTGACTCGTGAGGTCTGTTTCACACGGATGCAGTCACGAAATATTCCTAATCATGTGCTTACCGAAACTGAATGAATCACACACGGAGCTTTCATCCTGTTTTATGTGTTACTGTAAGCGCTTGATACATGATCGTGTGTTCTGATCGTTACTTTACTCAAGATTGTTACATTACGATTTACGTGTTTGCATAAACATTCGCCGCCTGAGGATGTGGATTCATTGTGAAGCTTACAGTAAGCAAGTTATCCCAGTGGTGTCTGTTACATCCTTAATAGATTACTCAATCACTAGAACAATAGTGAACATGTAGACTGTATGTATAGATATGATATGATATGACTTAAACACTTTTAAAAGCGGAAGTGTTTTTATCATGAGTCACATGTTGCTTACTTTATTTCTGTGGAAAGTCCGGGATAACCCTGCCAGAAAATTCCCGAAATTATTAAGATTTACTAGACATAGATAGATAGATAGATAGATAGATAGATAGATAGATAGATAGATAGATGATCACTGGTGTTACTAAAATGCAAAAGATAAAAAGAGTTCAACACAACACTAAAAATCTGATAGAACGTTGATCCCTAAAATCTTTGAACACATCCACTGGACGTAAAACAAGTATTTGGACACTTATGTCACAGTTTGTCACATAATTAGCAGATGTCGACTTATAAAAACATTATAAAAAGTGTAGCCTACATAAGTTTATGAATGTTATTTTAAATATTATGCAATATATATATATTTTATAAATCCTGAATGCATGTCTGATATTTGTTCCTTTCACCGTTCAGTCTTAAAATTCACGGAAAACAGAAAGAAGGATTTACACTTTCAGAGCTTTCTTTTGAATCAAACTTATGTCTGCAATAAAACGCATGATCGCTCCAAACAAACTCATATGTGAATACTGGAATGGTGACAGCCAGTCATAAAATTCCCCTTTTATCTCTAACTGGAAGTTTGGGGGATGGCCCAGATAAGCTGTAGGCCTATATGTATCTGTTGATAGATAGAAACCAGACTATTTTAAACATGCTGCGCCTTCTGATCATATTAAGTTTGCTCAGAAGAGGTCAGTAATTGACTTATTTTTATGGATAAATCTGAAACTGCTCTGGCTGGATGTTGCTAAACTCGATGGAGATGGTGGGAGGCTTATAACAACATCATTTTTTTCATTCCACAGCTTATCTTTCAGATATTGTAGCACGAGGAGACACAGATGTTGTGTTGGGTCAGGATGCTTCACTCTCTTGTACACTACTACCGTTCGCGTCTGGAGTCAAACAAGTCACCTGGCAGCGGGTGCGCACGCACGAAAATCTACAAACTCTGGCAACATTCAGCGAACAATTCCAGGATAATGTGGCTGAGGAGTATGTGGGAAAAGTCACTTTAACTCTGGCGACATTTAATTCAACATCTATTACCATCAAAAACACAACATTTGAAGACGAGGCTTGCTACATTTGTTCCTTCAAAGTATATCCATCAGGACCCAAACGAAAAACCTTGTGTCTTACTGTTAAAGGTAGGTAAATACCTGCAACCAAAGGGAAATCACTAAGGTTATCTGTCAGATTTTGAGTCAGAAAGAGAAGGATCAATTAACAAAGGCAGATTTGAACCAAAACATTAAACTGTTTTTTACACTAGGGCATATCAGCTTAGGGAAGGTTATGTGTCACATGTTTTTTTAAATGTGTAATTTTATCAATTTTAAAAACAGTTTTGACATGCTTTGCATTTTTACTTTCAAAAGTAAACCATGAGAAATATTCCCTGAAGTAAAAAAGTGAATACTAGCCCCACTAATTAATCAATAAGATGCAGAAAGTATGGCAACACTATATGTTGTGTAAGTGTCAAACAAGCACTTTCATTCAAGATAATGCAGATATGCCCAAACTCATAAGGGGTTGTGTAAATCAGAAGGTACACAGAGATCTGTCTATGAATGATAATGGCTTCTCAGTGCAAGACTTTCATTCAGTTTCCAGTTCCAGAAAAATGAAAGCAAATGTCAGCATCATAGGGTTAAGATAGTATATTACACATTGTGAACTTTAATAGACATTTTGACCTTTGGATATGACATCATTTATTGTAAGATTCTACTTAAGTAATTATGTTGCTGGTATTTTACAGGTATCTCAGAAATAACAGCAGAAGTGAATCCTTCACCCACTTCTGATTCAGATGTTGTAGTCTCATGTTCAGCCACTGGTAAACCAACTCCAACAATCCAGTGGAAATCATCAGAGACAGAAATGAACTTCTTCATGTCAAATAATTTCACTAACCTCAATGAAGGCAGTTCAACCACCATTACAAGTAACATCACAATTCCACTGTCACAGTTTCATGGGAAGTACGTGGAATGTTTGGCTCAGAGTGACGGCGTGGAGAAGAGGTTTCAAATTTATATGCCTAAAGATGATAATAAAGGTAACTTGATTTGACTTATTAGACATTAGTGTTTGGGTGGTTGTGGTTTATGGGATTAAAAACTGCATGAGCTTATATATAATATATAATTATATATAATATAATATTGTAATTTCATAATTAAGCTAAACAAGATGCATTTTCATATTTAAAATGAAATGATCTTTATCAATAATTACATGCAAAAAAATTTTTTTTGTTTCACAGAAAATGTCACATTAAGAAAGTATATAATTCCGATGTTGGTCGTGGCTATCTTCAGTATTTTCATTATTGCCTTTTACCTTCACACAAAGTTAAATGGTAAGCAGAAATATATGACTTTCTATCAGGACCACATTTATTGCAATAAAGAACAGCATTGCTAATTATGTATATTAATAATTTCTTCTTTTTTCAGATAAAAATAAGAAATCTGCTTGTGCAGCATGAACTACCGGTCATCTGCCACTTTCTTCAGAATCTTATATATGCTACTTTTGTAGTCTGCTACAAAAAAAAAGAAACAATGTTTCCTTTTGTGAATAAGCTAATATTAATATAATTGTATAAATATATGTTCACCTGAAAGTCTGTATTTTTCCACAAACAGTTTTTACATCCTGCATCTGCACTTTAAGAACTTAAGTATTTGTTATTTCTACCTAACATTTTATTTATTGTTGTGAGTATTGTGTATTGCATTTTGAAGAATTATGTTTCAGCAGGCTGTCTTTGAGAATAGACTATATCTTAGGTCACCTGTCCATAATGCTCAAAGTTTTCCAATAAAAAAATGCTTGTTGGACCCAAACATTCAGTCATTGATGGCTTACCCGCTATTAACAATAGCATAATTAGGTAACACTTTATTTTACAGTGTCATCGTTACATGAAGTTACTAGTATAAATTATCCATAATTACTGTACATGCAACTAACCCTGAACCAAACCACATCCTAATCCTAACCCTATAGTGATATGTAGTTGCGTAATATTCCTCAGTACTTAAATGTATAATTACAGTGTAACAAACACACCTTAAAATAAAGTGTAACCCATAATTCTTATGAATTCCCTTTGTGCATCATTTGCCTATTTGGAATCGGCAAAACTCTGGAAAAGCATTCCATTCAAAAACAAAAGGATAGATCTTATGAATAATACATGGCCTTCTCGTGTTCCAATGACACATGTACAGACAATTTTGTTTGTCCATATTGTAAACTCGCTCTTGGCGACTCTCAGCATTCACAGGAAAAGATGTAGATTAGGATTGCTTAGGTCTCGAATGGTGCACAAGAGAGAAATTCAAATGTTAATTTGCTTTGTTCTCTCAGAGAGTTGCGCTATCTTCCAGTTTTTACACATTCCAGTGAGTCACAATCAGCATAGATTTTTTATCCTGAAAGAAAAGTCCCAAAGGAAACACTGGAATGTAGAATAAAGGCGTTCAGTTCCTTCCATCGCAGAAGAAAGTTTCAGTTTCTTCCATTGGCAATGCATCAGTAAAATCCTGTAAAACATTAGAACTTTAGCAGAATTTCCAGGCTGCTCTTTTCCATGTAACAATATTGAATGGTCAATAGAGCTGTCAAATTTCAAAAATGTAAAAAAAAAAGTAGTGCATATTCCTCCTTAATACAAAATTTTGTTACACACAGAATGAAATTTAAGTTTTTATTCAGTGAAAGTCTAGCATTCCCTCTCATTCACATTCTACGGAATGGGTAGATAGGGTGCGAGGACTCAAGTGCAGAAACAATGGGCAAATATTAGTTAAGTAACAAACAAACACAAACTACAAACAAAACTCCTCGTGGGGGTAAATGAGAACAATAACAGGCAGGATCAGGAAACATAAAGAACATGGACAACGAACCAGTCAGGACTGCAAACACAGGGAGACTAAATAGGAAAATAAACATAAGAGGGTAAGGAGGAAGGCAGGTGGGGGAAATTAATCAGTAATGACATAACAAGATGGGCGGGGCTAGACAATATGCCACAAGGAAATACATGACAAGCCATGTGCTCACAACAGACCAGACTAAACACAAACACATGACAAACGGGAGTGTCAGAGCTCTGTCACCAAACAAACCCGACAGAAGGGACAGAACCCTGACACATCAAAGGGATAGTTCGCCCAAAAATGAACAAATTTCTAACAATTTACTCACCCTCATGCCATCCCCTATGTATATGACTGACTTTCTTCAGATAAACACAGATTAAATTTAGGAGAATAATCTATCTCTGTGAGTCCATACAATGCAAGAGAATGAATAAATTAATGAAAATGTCTTGTGAGCGGCTCACATATAGGCTACAGGGAGCAGAGCATACAGCGGAGCAGCATTACAAATAAAATGCCGAAGTGTGCACGTTCACAGTTGAACTGCAAAAAGAAATTCCCACATACCGTCCTATTGGGACAAGTGGGCCATATTAGTGTTTTTCTTACACACACCTTACACACACCTATCATTTCACTTCAAAAGACAGAGTTTCATCCACCGGGGCCCTATGGTTTACCGTCACGATTGTGTGGTTTTCCAAGCGTAATTTTCCGAAAAATCTTTTGTTTGTCTTTGTATGAAGAAAGACGGTCGTATACACGGGGGATGGCATGAGGGTGGTTAAAATGTTGAGAGAATTTTCATTTGGGTGAACTATCCTTTAACAATGCATAAGAACTCTTTTGTTAACTCAACAGGAAGTACAGAAAACCCACTTCCTTATGGTTTGGTCCACTGGGAGGAAATTTAATAAGAAAATGATGATGCATGAGAACATTATTTGATATGTAAAGTAGGATAGGATAAACAACTCTCTCTCTCTCTCTCTCTCTCTCTTTCTCTCTCTCTCTCTCTCTCTCTCTCTCTCTCTCTCTCTCTCTCTCTCTCTCTCTCTCTCTCTCTCTCTCTATATATATATATATATATATATATATATACACACACACACACACAAGTTGATTAATTTAATCAGGCTTCTAGTGGATTTTGAATAATCCGCTGATAAATACAACCAACAACCTGGTTTTAAATTATGTTAGCAAAAACATGTTTGACAATTTTTCTTACATGTTAATACATCCATTTGCTCAACAAATAAGTATGTGATATCTTTTTATGTAAAAATAATATTCTGAAGAATCTCAATCATAGTACAGTAGCCTAATGTGGAGTGCTGAATCTGAATGCCGTGATGAATTCACGGATTTACCACAATAGGCCTACATTTACGTGAGACAGCAAATATAACAAACCATTTCTGCATTTGCAAATTAGTTTCTGGGAAATGTGAGTCTTCCCGTTGAACATGGACTTTTCCTTCCCATTGATGGCTCATTTTACCTGTCATAATAAAATATAAAATAATCTACCATTTAATAGGAATCTCCGTCACATGGTGACGTAGGCAGTTCAAATTAGGCTACATGAATGCAGGAACTTAACTGTTTTTTTCATGTAGGCTGCTACATCTATATTGCACTCATGTTTAATTTCTTCTTTTTTAATGTTAATGACGATTAAAAAAAACCACAGTCTCCAAAATTATCACAGAAATATCAAAAAACTAAAACATGTTCATTTTAAAATAGGTTTATCTGCTACTTCCGGAAATCACGTGAATTACGCGAGACAGGGGAATCCTTTCTTTATGTTGCTCACAACCCGTAATAGATGGGGCGGGGAAATTTTTCCTCCTTTCACTTTCGACATGGACTATATATTTGTGTCTCATTACAAACGGATCATTCCAAACATTCGACATGTCGTGTCTGTTGAACTTGATCCTAATTTTAAGCTTCATAAACAGAGGTTAGTCCTGAGAATCCTACTTTTTATTCAATAGGCTACATTGCATTTCTTTTCTTTTTTTGGGGACAAAACTGTGTTAAGCTTGCAAACTAATAGCTTGTTTATTTTCATTCCACAGCTTACCTTTCAGATATTGTTGCACGAGGAGACACAGATGTTGTGTTGGGTCAGGATGCTTCACTCTCTTGTACACTACTACCGTTCGCGTCTGGAGTCAAACAAGTCACCTGGCAGCGGGTGCGCACGCACGAAAATCTACAAACTCTGGCAACATTTAGCGAACAATTCCAGGATAATGTGGCTGAGGAGTATGTGGGAAAAGTCACTTTAACTCTGGGGACATTTAATTCAACATCTATTACCATCAAAAACACAACATTTGAAGACGAGGCTTGCTACATTTGTTCCTTCAAAGTATATCCATCAGGACCCAAACGAAAAACCTTGTGCCTCACTGTTAAAGGTTAGTTAAACATTACTGTGATGATACCAAGGTATAGTCATGGTTTTACATAGTAATAGTGTTTGGTATACGGGCTTAATGCAGCATCTTGTAGCCTACTCGAATTCAAATTTAATTTTAGTCGCTTTATGAATAAACAGTATCTTGACTAGCACGTTTGATCTTATGTGGTGGGGCATGTTGTCACAATGGAACCTGCAAAAACATTTAACAACATATATATATACAAACTAATATTTAGAAGTTTTTCTAGTGATGTAGTGATATTTAGTACTTTTAAGTCATTATCTTGCTGGTATTTTTACAGGTATCTCAGAAATAACAGCAGAAGTGAAACCTTCAACCACTTCTGATTCAGATGTTGTAGTCTCATGTTCAGCCACTGGTAAACCAACTCCAACAATCCAGTGGAAATCATCAGAGACAGAAATGAACTTCTTCATGTCAAATCATTTCACTAACCTCAACGAAGACAGTTCAACCACCATTACAAGTAACATCACAATTCCACTGTCACAGTTTCATTGGAAGTACGTGGAATGTTTGGCTCAGAGTGACGGCGTGGAGAAGAGTTTCCAAATCTACATGCCTAAAGATGATGAAGGTAACAGGTTCAACATGGATATCGGCTACAATCGCATTGAGAAAATGTGCAGTTGTTACTTTAATCTACAGTCACTTGATTCAGTCAAACTAAATATTTTTGACATAAGTAAAAAAAAAAAAAACAATCAATTTAGAGGTTACAACTTAAACCATATTTTTAAAGACAAAACAGCAAAACCAATTAAGCCACACATTCATTGTTGACATTTTGACCGTTTTTAACTGCAATACTTTTTCCTCAATATTTAATGAAACAAATATTTTCTTGTCTTACAGCGAACAACACTACACCAAGAAGTTACGTCATTACATTTTCAGTCATAATTGTCATGACTATTGTGATTACTGTCATTTTTGTCATCTGTCTTCACACCAGGCTAGAGAGTAAGTTGCAAAATTCTATTCCTCTAGTTTAAATTGGTTAATGCAACCCCACATACTGTCATCTATTAAGAACAGCATCTCAATAACAAACTAATTTAATAATTTAATTTCTCCCCACCAAGGAGCCAGTTTTGGGAAAAAATCTCTTCATGACACAAACGAGGAATGTTAACTCTGCAGCTTCCACATAGAATCCATTTTCTTTTTTGCTCATTATCTTTGTGAATGTGAATTTTGTTATGTTCCTTAAAGGAATCATGAATATCTTCATAGTGTTTATTTAAACACTAGTATTTATTTAATTTATTTTTTTTAACATATTATTTAACATATTTATGTTTACATTTCTGTGAAGTATTGCATTAATATAGTTTAATACGATCTATTTTTTACTGTAAGACAGATTATACTCATTCTATAAGCATGTATTCATGTATCAGACCTATTTATTTGCACTTTAAGACCTAGTTGTTTGAATGTACTGCTTGAATGTAATGTAATTCTTCTGGAGTTGAGTATGTGACAGTTATTTATAAATTCATAAATGCAAGTTTTGATGTTTTCATGATGTCATTGTTCAAATTATGTCATTGATGTCAAACCGAGAATCTAAAGGGTGAAAAAAATAGTTTTCAACAGTGTGAAAGTTATATCATTGAACACAGAACCTGTTTTGTGGTTTCCTGCAGGAAACTCTAAAGCCTGCACAGAGAGATGACTACACTGTCAGAAAAAAAAAGTACAAAACGGTACCTTTTAGGGCACAAGTGGCTGTCACTGGGGTGGTACCCTGAGGGGTACCTTTTTGTACCTTTAATGAGAGGTACAAAATTTCACCTTATAACTTTGTACCATTTTAGGGGCAATTTTGTACCCCAAGGTACAATTGTGCATACTGTAATCAAAGCACAAAATTGTACCTTATTAAAAGGATCCCCTGGATATAGCCTAATGACAATACAGTTTGAATCGTATGGTGCGCAAAAAATATTTTTAAGAAACTGGCTTTGATATGCAGATTTTACAGATTCAATTTTATTTATTAACCTTCTTTTACAAAGAGAATTACTTACAGGTTGCGAGTCAAGACAATTAATTGTTCATCACACATAAAATTCATTAGACATTACTCAACAAATATAATCAAAAGTATAACGCAATCATTTAAAACTGTAACACCTTCAAAAAAAGGGAACAGGAGTACAATAAATTGTCTATACTGTCGAATACTTACAAATCAAATATAAGAAGAGTTATATATTGATATACAGATAATTATACAGGATAATGTACTGCACATTGAGGTTTACAGCATTGGGCAGTTGTTCTTCAGCAAGAATACGTTGTGCTAATAATTTTTCATCAACATTGTAGGCATCATTTTTTAACATCATTAATCTCTACTTTAACATCATTAATCTCTACTTATTACTCGCTGAAGCTGTTTGTCTTCAAAATTGACATGGCTGTACTTCTTGAATGCAGTAGAGCCGAAGTTAGTTACTGAAAAATTACCTGATGTGCATAATAAAGGGTTAGTTCACCCAAAAATGAAAATTCTGTCAGTAATACTCTACCTCATGTTGTTCAACCCCGTAAGACCTGTTCATCTTCAAAACACGAATTAAGATATTTTTTAACAAATCTGAGAGCTGGATCAATCCTCCATAGGCTTCTTAAGGGATTGAAACTTGCCAGCCCCGAAAAGTTATTAAAGACATTGTTAAAATAGTCCAAGTGACTACAGTGACTCAATCCTAAGTTTATCAGACGAAGAGAATACTTTTTGTGCGCAAAAACAAACAAAAACTAACGACTTTATTTCAACTATTCATTTCCTTCTCTGTGGGCCTCAAGTCAGTTCACGTAGTGTAATAGTGTAGTGTTTCTGTGTTGTACGTCACACGTAGGCTCACTATTGGCCGACGCTGGTCATGTGTGTGATGCGTGTGACCAGTGGCGTCATGCCCATTCAAAGTGAGGGGGCACGTGACGTGCCCCCTCAAATTTTTCCTCCCTGATAATTTTTTGTCACAACTTTATTCCTATTATGCTCCATAATTACCAGAGCCTATAACAACTCAAATATATTCTTCTGGATGTGTAATAAATCGGTCAGCATCAGCCCGCCCCTTTTTCCTAATATGGTGTCTGTGTTTATCAAATCTAGAGCGCTACGAATCTTTGCTGTGTATGTTCAAACAACTCACTCGTCTTGAACGTTGAGCTGGCAATGTTTTACAGATGGTCTTGAAGTGGTAAGTGGGCAAAGCAACAAATCGGCATTGAATAAGTTATCGGATGATATTAAACGGTAGTGGGATTATTTGTGGTTGACCTGGAAATTTTAACTTGATCAAAAAGTTATGGATTTGATATTAGCTGCGAATTCAGAGCATTAACTTAAGTTGTGTCAGTGTACTGTAACGTTATCGATAGCTAGCCTAGTCTAACCGTAAACTAGTTGTCAAACTTCTTTCAAAGTCCTTCATCACATATTAATATTAAAATAACTTAATTTCAGAGTACCACAAAGTCAGACCTCAGCACCTTTATGTACCTTTAATGTAAGATCGTTCTTAAGTCACATACCAATTTAAAATCATAACATAAAAACCGCAATGGTACTGTTTTTAAAATCATGTGTAGTAGGCCTAAGTGTACAGGAAGTGTGTGTGTGTAAACATGCTTTAATGAAGTAGACTTCAAAAGCTTTTGAATTTGAGCTTACAGTTCTTTCATCAAGCTGTCTTTTACATAAACTTACAAAATAGATACTTTAACTTAACCTCAGATATAGGAGGGTTGCTGCTAGCTCCGTTAAGGTATTTCTGTCCCTCCCAAACTGCATTGAAATGGTATGTTTAGCAGCCAGAATTAAAAAATTTTCAGGGGGAGAAACCCCCGGACCCCTCCTAACACGATCCATATCACCCGTCAGAAAACAATTGCAATGTCTCAGATTCTGCCCCCCCCTGCCCCCCCAAATTTTGGCTTGCATGACGCCCCTGCGTGTGACGTACAACAACAGAAGCTTATGCTGTTACACTAGTGAACTGACTTGAGGCCCATAGAGAAGGAAATGAATAGTTGAAATAAAGTCGTTATTTTGGGGGTTTTTTCACACAAAACGTATTCTCGTCGCATGATAAACTTAAGATTGAGCCACTGTAGTCACTTGGACTATTTTAACAATGTCTTTAATAACTTTTCGGGGAACAAGTTTCAATCCCTTAAGAAGCCTATGGAGGAGTGATCCAGCTCTCAGATTTAATAAAAAATATTTTTTTTGATTAATTTTTGGGTGAACTAACCCTTTAATGAGACCAATATGCTGGATTTATTTGACAATCGTGAATGTTCTTCGAGAGCATTTAGGACAACAGAACAGGCGATGGATTTGTGCAGATGTTACTGTAAGAGGTTGATCACTCTGGTAACCAGGGTAGGAAGAGGCTTGTCACCATCCACAGAAAGCTGAAGAAACATAAGGGTTTTTAAGTGTCAAATTGAAGACGAAATAGTTACAAAATGCAGAAAGAGCCCCTCAATTCACACAGCTAGCCCAGCAGATCTCTATCCCATCTACTCTTGATGACTACAGTGACTTTTCTTGTAAGCACATTTTTCCAGTCAGTGGCTTCCTGTACTTGAACAGTTGGATATGATGAAGATGGTTTACTGTAAAAGACAAACCGTGAGCTTAGAATTATACAGTTCTATCTCCGTTTAGGGTAGTTCTGAGAAATTGAGCATCAAAGTTTTTACATCCCTGCTGTTTTGTGAGATGGAACCTTTTTATTTTATTAATAACTACTAACAAAATATTTTTTTTTACAAAAATAACACCACACAGGCATTAATAAACACCCAATGGATAAGATTATGTCAAAAACTCAATTGCGACCAAAAGTGGAGATAGAACCGTACAATTCTAAGCTCACGAAAAGCACAAAATAGATTTCATCTCAATCAAATTTTATGATCATACTTGTTAACTGATGTAGAGAAATAATCTACATGAATATTATTCACCCCATTTGTATGTGGGCTGTAAATATATTTCAAGAATTATAAAAAGCATGTATAATAGACATTCAAGTAAAAGACAGAAACATTTTGCGCACCCACCCAAGCACAACGAAGTGTTCAAGCTTCTCTCTGAACAAGGCTGGCAACATGAGAAGGGCTGCTTTAAAATCTATTCCTGAAACAAAAGATATTGACATGATATATATATATTTTTTTTACACAAAATAATTATAGAACAAAGTAGTAATATTGAGATTTAATCGTCTAATTACATATCCATTGCCTTCTTAGTCCTTTAAAATGGGGTAACTCAGAGTCAGGGCCATAGCCACTTAAACATACACCTTAGAAGTTGAATATCTGCAAAATATTTTAAACACTTTTTTTTTAAATTGTAATTAAAATGTAACCCATTAATACTTTGGCGCAGTAAATGAGGAATACTCACTGTACTGAGCCATGCTTTCATACAATGTTCTTATCATTTTGATCCTATCTGATGCTGAAGGTTTCCTTTGTTTTTGGTCCAACTTAGCCTGAACATCAAAAAGAAACTTAGGAACTTCAAAAACTGCAGAAATATCTGCTGATGGGCTTCTATGGTAAAAAAGAAAGAAAAAGAGAAAGTAATAATTAGGCAATGTTACAGGGATACAGAAACACAACTAATACTATAAAGTACAAGTTATTACTACTGAAAAGACAAATTATTACATTTACTAGGGCTGCCCCGTTTGAAGGCCGAGACGTGTAAATTATAATCTGGGTCGGTGCGTTGCGTCTTGTGCGGCCTAACAAAATCTCGCAATCCAAACGGCAGGACATTTTTAGTCTCAAAATGTAAAAACTGAGATAAAACTCTACTTACAATGGCTAGCCCTGCAAATATATAGTGTTAGCCACAGTGTTTAATAGGGTAATAGGGTATGAGAGGCTAAATCATGAAAGTTTAATCATGGAAAATTGCGTTGTCACACAGAGTAACGTTAATTATAATCCTCGAGAAACCTCGATTTTCTTAAAAACATCCCAACATGCGATAGATACTCTCCCCCTCAGTTTTTCCGCTCTGCTCTTCAGTGATTTCGATACCAAACTGCATTAGCTCTTTTATTAATAGGCCTATTTCACAAAAATGGCCGTCAAGACCGGAAGTAGGGTAAACTCTTTTCCGGTGAAATCGCTAGCAATTGTTGTCGGAGGACAAATGCGGAGACTAAAAGCGGTCCATCCTGTTGTGTACCTTTTTATGTTTCAACCCAAAGAAGAAACAACCCTATTTATCACTTCACAGCTTTCCGTGTTTTCATGGAACAACTGGGGAGAAGTTACATCACGCCAGACACGTGTAGGCTAAAGGAGGAAGCAGATGTTGAAATTGAGTGTTGATGCCGGGGTTCGGAAGTGATGCCCAGATAAAACATGTTTATATTGCACTTGATTGTTATCCAATTTGCACGTCATGCACTTTTATTTATTATTATTAACTGTTGGCAATTTAAAATTGTTTGTAGAAGTTGTTTTCTGTAACTTTCTTTCCCTTTTTTCCTGGGTACGCTTTGCCAGGCCTGCTGTTTACTTGTGCAAGCAAGGGCAGCTGGAACATTTATTAAACGTGTAGAATACTTTCCAAACCGTTGCGTATAGTATTATAAATTCAGACGTTTGTGATATACAAAAATAAAGATATTAGAATAACTTTTAAAGTTGTGTAAACACAGAGCAGTTTTTCCCGGGAGTGGGACTGGAAAACCCGGAGTGGATCAGGAGCGGAGTGATGACAGCACGCTTAGAGTGCAGAGAGGAACGGGCTTTTGCTCCACTCCAGGCTTTATCACAACCCCCTCAGCAGTGTGAACACCTCGTCCTTCCATTCAAACTAAAATTAAGACATTTATTACACTATTTGAGAAATGTAAGCATATTTACGGCCTTAAAATTATGAAAAGTGAATTTAAGACACAAGGACAGGGGGGAACCCTGATATTGTTGGAAATCCGTCGTAGACTCTCGTAGCGACGGATAAATGTAATCCCTGTATGATGAAGCATATTACTGAATATAAAATGTACATACATTATATATTTTCTAATATATGAAAATTCCTTATGTATTATTCAATATATTGTAATATATTAACACCATATATTATTCTGTATATTTTAAACCATTTATGCCTGTGAGCTGTTAAACCATTTCATATATTAATCATTCATATATAGGGAATATATATTTTCTTTTCATAAGGGGACCTCAGACATTAAAATGTTATTTTGTAACAATCATGATTTTTTTTTAAAATATCACTCACTTCATTCATGTTTTTAGTCAAACCATTTTTTAATTATAGCAACGTTAGGTCAAAGTCACAGTAAATATGTACAATTCTTAGTTTCATTCATGGTGGAAACATGAAAAGTGAGCCATAATCTAACGTTAGTGGAAAATTGCTGCAATCTCCTGGGCAAACTACTTAATAACGTAGATTCACATGATCAGACAATCAAACAATCCAGATCAAGATACCAAACAATCCAGATCAAATTAACACTTCATGGTTTTGCAATATTTATTGGAAATTACACAATCTAATTAGTAAAATTAGTCAAATCGGACCATCAGAATGAAGATGCCAGTCAGGCCCGTAAGGTTGTGGGGGAAGTCCCTATTTCAAGAGAAAATAAAACATGAACAGTTCCATATAAACAATTGCACACTGTGCACACCACTCATAATTATTTTTTCTTACCGCTGACATCTGCATGGTGCGTTAAATTTGAAAAGTGAATGACGATACGGAAATGACGTCCATTTGAAAAGTGAATGACGATGCGGAAATGACGTCTGCTGTCCATCCACTGGTGTCTAGCAAGAAATAGTGATGGGATTTATGGCTCTTTGAGGGGATCCGGATCTTGGCGATCCGTTCCTTACAAAGAGCCGTTCAAAAGAACGGCTCTTTTGGCTCTTTTTAAATATTTAATCAGTTTTAAGAAGCCAGCTTGAGGGCATCTCAGTTTATCCTGGAAATAATCACTGGGAGGAATGATGAGGTGAGATTTGTAGTCAAATAATTTAAACTCAGATATCACACACCAATATCTGAGTTTGAATTTTTCTGAAATATAGATTATTACCTCATTTGTCATGTGTGGACTATATACCATAGGGTTGCACAACATCCCTCTGTTTAGAAAGTGACATCACTATTTTGGATTCACCTTTAGTACAAAGTGTGTGTATGTGTAAAGCTATGTTGACTTATGTTATTCATACAATACCTACTCACAAATAAACATAAAAAACAAAGCCGGCTGCAATGAATTTCTGTGCAAAACAGCTTTTACTAAAAACAGTAACACTTCCACACAAGAACATTGTTATCACACAAGAACATTTTGATTAAAAAATCTCTTTTGGCTCTTTTTAAATATTTAGTCAGTTTTAAGAAGCCAGCTTGACGGCAGCGCGCACAAGTCATTGGCTCCGCTCCTACCCAATGACAAAGGCACGTAGGTTTTTTTTTCCATGGGAGTACTCACGTAAAGGATGGGCGCGCATGCACAACTACTATCATCATGCTGTTAGGCAGTAGTACCCCTGCGCTGGGTGCGCCCCTTCCCCTATAACTGAGGAGCTAATTTGTGTGCATCTGTGTGAAACACGCATAGGAAAAAAAGAACGACAGAAAGAACGGCTCCCCTCCAGCCGTGACTCGGCTCCCATCGTTCATGTTTATGAGCCGTTCAAAAGAATCGGTTCGTTCACGAACGTCACAACTCTAGCAAGAAATTAGTCTGCGAGGCTGCAGCTGGATGCCTACGTACACCAGTCATTCTAACTCAAGTACTTTTCGCGGGCTTAAAGCAAAAGAACATCAAATTAGACAAAATCAAAAGAGCATGCCAACATACGTGAAAAAATATTAACATATTATAACATTATCCCGCATTTACCTGAAAAACTTGTCCTCCAAAATATGCTAGCCGTTGGAAATCGTGAGAATTTCTGTCAGAACAGGACCGCATATTCACACACACTGTTCAGTCAGAGAACCAATTCCGAACCACTCACGCCAAGCGGGAAATTTTCTTAAAGCGACAACAACAGTAACGTCTGCATAAGCTATAAGTATGTTTTGAATAATTACTTGAATATATATATTTTTTACGTTCATCATAGTCTGTATTCCTAATTTAATTCAGCATCAGTCACTCTGTTTTTGATGCAACATTCAAAAGTTAATTAATTTGATTAAAAAAATAAACCAAAAAAATTAATACTAGGCCTACATTACAACAAACATTAAAGGGCACCTATTATGCAAAATTCACTTTTACATGGTGTTTGAACTTAAATGCGTGTTGGCAGTATGTGAGCAAAACAACCCTAGAACGATAAAAATCCACCTAGTTTTTTTTTTACAATCTCAATAAATCATAAGCACTGTCTCAGAACGAGCTGTTCTAAGATTCGGCTCAGTGTGATGTAGAATTGAGCAAACCCCACCGACGTGGTTTGATTGACATTGTGGTTTTGGCATAGACCCCGCCCTCGGTGAGCTGTTCACCATCCTCCATTGTTTCAATGACAGCCGGTGTTCTGACGATTTGTGCTGCCTTGTCGAAAATGTCTCCTAAGAAACATAACTGTTCTGTTCTGGGATGTAATAATGTTCATAGTAGTTTTCACTTACTTCTGACACCAGAGCCACTGAAAACGCAGTGGATGGATTTTATTTAGGAAGGAAAGGCGCCACTTAAACTTCCAAAATACATTTATGTTTGCGCAAATCATTTTCTGACAGACTGTTTTGTGAACGAGGGTCAATTCAAAGCAGGTCTTGCTTCAAAGTTAATCCTCAATTGTGGATCGTTGCCTACTGTTCGCGATCCAACGTCACCTCCAGTAGAAGTAAGTGTATTTTATGATTTTGAGCAAATAGTAATTTCAGTCGATGTCAGCCAATTCAACAACAAATGCGTCTAAGGATCGTCGTAGGATGTCTGTGTAATAATTTAAACCTTGTTTGTATAGTGTGTGACCACACGTTTATAAATATATTTTTTAAAGATATTGTATTAAAAACTGTGGATGTTTTCTGTAAAGACAAGACATCAAAATTGCTGTTTCATCCGTCTTGTAACCTTCCATACAACAAAGAGCGTCAGACAGTTTTATGTCACGTATTATTTTTTGCAACGATTACAAATGTAAATAAATTAATACATGTTCTATCTCCCTGCAGCATATATTTTCTTGTTCTGTAGCCATCTTCTCACATTTGCCACATAAGCACCTGTACGACAAGTAATGTAAACATGACGCAACAGGTCCCTCGCATAAATGTAATTTTGTTTGTACGTAGTAGTGCTGTCAAACGATTAAAATATTTAATCGCGATTAATCGCATTAATGCCATAGTTAACTCGCGATTAATCGCACATTTTTATCTATTCTAAATGTCCCTTGATTTCTATTTGTCTCATTATTTTTTCTAATTTTAATGCTCTTATCAACATGGAAAAGTGGATCAGCAGTAAGTTTGTTCTTAGCTGTGGTATCCATGTGCTTCTGTCTGAAGTCATCCATTGTAGAGCTTAGATCGGGCCCAAAAAATCAAGCCCGACCCGAGCCCGTGCGCATTGTGTCCGAGCCCGGCCCGACACATAAACTGTAATTATGAGCCCGAGCCCGATTTAAACCCGTCCATTTTTTTCATACGTGGGTCGTTATAACTGACGTTCTCAACTATTTTCTATGTTACTTTCTCCCGCCCGCAACATTTTTGTCCCGCTCCCGCCCGCAAATACACTCTTTTTTTTGTAGGCTACCTCCAAATACTTTCGCCTACGTGTCGCCACCATACACATCAGCATAAATGCTCCTGATAAATTATTTGTTATTAAAGCATTAACACACAAACCACTGTTATAACATAAAAGCAAGCAGGCTACTGAGTGCATGGTTTGGCATGACTGAATGCGCGCAAAGTGCCCTCCCTTAATAATTCCTAAAAAGCTGACATCAGTTCATCGCAATCTCACACATCTGTTATTATCAGTGAAGCTGACTGCACAATGCATCTTTCATAATATATACACTTTGTTTGTTATAATTTGAGGATTTGCCAGCTTACAGAATTCAGCACTGAACAAAAAGTTTTTTTTGAGCGGTGAGGGGAGTCTATTTTAAATGCTTCTGATGCTTCTTCATATGTCTGTGATTGGCTACATCCCTCAACGCTGCTAACATGTTATAAAAAGAAACTCTGGCCTGTAAATCGTTTCTATTTTGTTTTAGTTGTTCTTGTTGCTTTTCTGCAACATGAATAAAAATGTATTAGTTTTTATGTTTTATTCATAGATATTTCTAGTTTGCGGGAGTCCCGCGAATCGTTTTATTCTCCCGTATCCGCACACAGAGTGAGTGCATTACCGCTCGAGCCCGCCCTCGCACTCGGCCATCAAATCTAGTCCCGCGCCGCACTCTACTGCGTTGAGAGTGCACGTCTCTAGATCGGCGTCTCGCGCTCGCGCCATCCACTCAAAACGTACCGTTAGCCTACTACTCTTTGGCCGGCGCGCAAGCCCAAACAAGTACGTGCGGCGTGGCGTGCCTGTTGTTTTGTTTCCGGTCTAGCTATCCGGTGTGGTGTTGTTTGCTAGGCCAAAAAGAGCGTTAATCTCGCGATAAAAAAATTGACGCCGTTAAAATGTGTTTGCGTTAACGCCGTTAATAACGCGTTTAACGCACAGCACTAGTACGTAGCAAATGTTATCACAGTATTTGTGTTTGTAGTTTCAAAAAATTGCACCAACGTTATCACAGTTTGTGTGTGTCTGTGTGTGTGTTGCACATCTATAGGTGGGGGCGTGCACCTGAGACCCGCAGTGACAGCTGCTGTCCAACTAGCTAAAATGGAGTGACGCAAGTAGCTTTGCAACAGAGCGGTCATTTGAAGTCGAGAACTTTTCTCCCCCACCTTCACCTGAAGTGGAGGAGGGTGAATTGTCTGTGGACACCAGCTCAAACTGCGGTCTTAACTCCTGCATCGAATCCGATTATTCTTATATTCAGTCATTTTGTGGTAATTTTTGCCAGGATTATTATTACTATTACATTCATTATATTTTGCTGCTATGTGAAAAAAAAAAAAAAGCAAAGCGCGCCGGTGCGTTTGTTGACACCAGAGGATTAACTGTAGCCTAATAAGAAGGAAGATAAATTGTGATTAAAAATATATGCTTACTCACATCAAGGCGCCGCTGCGGTAGTGGAGTTCATGCAGGAAGAGCAGCGTTTGGCAGCGCGAGCTGTGTGGAAAAGCCCATTTCCACCTCCATTGCGTTGGAGAAGCAATCCCACGTAAAATACAGGTTGCACACTGGAGCGATAGGCGAGATTAACTACCTAGGCTACACGAAATAATCTAAATAACTATATAAATGCTATACTAACTAGATGCTAATATATATCTATCCTGATCGTTTTCAATACTCGTAATTCAAACTCCTGACTCTCTACATTAGTTTTGACGGAACCAGGGGCCTCATGTACAAAGACTTGCGTTGAATTCATACTAAAACATTGCAAAAAAAAAACAGATATATGAATCTCTGCGTACGAAGGATCCCACGCATATTCTCGTTGTACATCCCAATTAACGTAAAAATCAGCGCACATGCACGAGCACAACGCCCCACCCAGTCTCCTCCCTTAATTAAACCCATTTAAATATGGTAATGAGTCCACTTTGGCAAAAGAAAGGAGTAAGAAATGGCTAAAGCAAGCGGCAAGAAACAAAACTTTACAGAAAGTGAATCGGAGGTGCTACTATCGGAGGTAGAAACGAGAAAAAAAAAATATTTGGAACTTTGTCCTCCGGAATTAAATAACAAAAGGAAAAAATATGAGTGGGAGAGTTTGGCTGATGCCGTCAATGCGGTGCGATCTGAAAGTCGCACTGTGAATGACCTTAAAAAGAAATGGTCTGATATAAAGCTGGACATTAAATGGAGAACTGCTGCGCACTGACAAAGTGTGGGCAGAACAGGCAGTGGTAAAGGGGTCGATGAACTTACACCCTTTGAGCAGAGAGTTGCCTCAATTATGGGTGACACCTTACTCTCTGGAGTAGTATCTGCTGCTGTGGGAGACTCGGATTTACTACAGGACTGACACGAAGGTAACCAATATTATCTGCACATTTATTGAATGGAAATGTTTCCGTTTCACATATGCAAATTATTCTTCAGATGGCGCCTTTATAGCAATGTGTGTGCAGTCGATCGCTCCGATTACATTAGGAAAACCGGCTATCGCTGCAATTGCGTTTTAATGTTTGGCTGGTCAACTGCATCATATGGGAACCTTATACCTGGTAGACATTTAGACTTATGCCTGGCATTGCGCGCCTCTAAGACGACTGGCTTATTCCTGAGCGGTCTGTCAGTTCCCTTTGGAAAGAACCAGTTGCCAGGAAACCAAGTGTTGTCAGGACCTGCAAGAGAAGGGGTATTGCGTGGCTCCTTGCTGTCTCTCTCTTTAGATTCGGACCCAACTCCGCACAGAGCGCCAAGAGGATAGCCCTTGGAAATCTGAAACGGCTGATAAACCAGTCATCATCCTGGGCCAGAAAATCATTGTGGTCCCTAAAAACTCATTCTCTTCGGATTCTGCCATTAGCAATGTCCTCTAATAAGGCCAAAGCTGCCATTGCCATAGACTAAGGGTTGTATCAATTTGCAAATGCTTTTATATGTGCTTACTTAATTGCATAATTGATATAATATTCCCATAAGGCTCGTGTGACAATATATGTAAATTATTTTATAAATTGCAAATTAATAGTGTAAGACTGGAAAAACTGGAAGGACTTTAAGAGAGGGCCACTCTCTGAGAAAACAAAGGAAATTAACATTTGAACTCCCCCTCATGCACCATTGAGACGAAGGTCTCACCTCCCTCATCCTAATCTACATTTCTCTCCCCCATTCTTCATCCTGGCAGAGATCTCCCAAACTCACACAATAATCTAAATGGTTTAATGTAAATGATTATCATCGAATTTTATACATGTTTGATATTATTTGAAACGTCTCGGTGCGACTGGTACAAATGTCTCATTCCCAAAGAAGTAAACCAAAAGGTAATAAAGTTCTTAGGAAGTGTAGAAATATCTTCCACACTGGAGGGTGTGTCTTTGAGTTAACACCTTCTGACCATTTGACTGAATGCTAATTTTCCACTGCTAGCAAATGGTGACTTACAGGTACATTTCCACTGTGGATGATGTTTAGATTTGAAATGAGGTCTGGGTATATAATGAAACGCAGCGAGAGCTCGAGGCCTTTTCTGTATCTGAGATCGGCCCGTGAGGCTGAGAGTTGCGAGACTCTCAGCCTCACGCATTTCTTGTCGGGTAAACTTTTTCCTCTTTGTTCTAGAGCATTTGATGTTTTGCATTGATTATCTTTGAATTGATTATGAAATTGTAATGATACATTTACCATTTAATGATACATTTAATGATACATTTACCTACATTAAATTGTGACATTTGATTATTCTAATTGACTTTGACATTATTTTCATTCAAGAGTTTAAAAGAATAGTAAAACATTCGCTCACATTTAATGAAGCACGGATATCATTAAAACCCTTTTCATTTATGGAGTCAGATGAAATAACGAGTATATACATATGAAAAGATGTATTGAATTTAACCAAAAATACTTTGCCGCGAGAAAAGACAGTGATACGCAGACCTTCCCCGCTAATTCGAATACTGCCATTGGATCGAGTTAGACGGCCTTGCAATAGCAATGCTTCCCACAGGTGGTAGTTCGATAGACTTGTAGAACAATTCGCTGTGTAATGTTTGCAACTTAACTTCATTGCCTGTAAGAGTCGCCAACGGACAAAAACTATGAGAAATATACGTACACCAGACATGAAATTGGCGTGGAGGAACGCACAGTCTCACGTTAATTTCACTGTTAGTACATCCGACCGTGAGCGTGAAAGCTGGCGTAAGCAAAGTTTTTGTGCGTACGCAAGATTGATACATGAGGTCCCAGATGCTTTTATACCAGGGTCTGCCAAGGGCGTGGTGAGGGCGTGACAGAGTGACGTCAGAGAGTATTCTACGTCAGAGTACCCCTAATGCAGAAGCTTTCTGTTTAACCTGAAGAGGGCAGCACTCAGACGTTTTTACAGCATATGTTTGAAAATTAAAACACTTTATACCCAAATGTCAAAAAATTTACTCGAATCAATGAACAGCATTTATGAACATTCTAACATTCTTACAGATAATTAACTAAAAGAGTTGTTTTAGTGTTTAGTTACCCTTTAACTATTATTAAAAATAATTCATATAAGTTCATTTACAGGTTTGGAAACAGACAAGTAATGGTGATGCATAAGGCCTACAAAATATATTTTTTACATTTAAAAAACAACTTAAAATGGTGGTGTAAAAAAACTAGTTTCAAAAGGTACCAATATGGACCTTTCACATCTAAACCTAAAATATTGTACCTTTATAAGCTATTTTGGGTACATAATTGTACCCTAGGGACCTATTGTGGACCTTTAAAGGTACAGTTATATATTTTGTACCCCTAAGAACAAAATTGTACCTGCACAGTATACCTTTCTTTCTGACAGTGTACTTGAGTTACTATTGTTAGTATTGCTATTTTGACCGGAAAGTAAATCAAGAGTATAAAGTTACATATTTGTGTTTGTTATATGTATGTTACAGTTTATCTAACCTGCAATTTGCAATTGCATTGAATTAAAAACAACTTATCAACTGCTGCATTAACATTACTTAAGCTTTTTTGCATAACTCCAAAAAGGGAAAAAGTGAGGCAAACACAGGAAATTTATGCAGGGCACATAAATGATGTCAACATAGTGTAACACACAGATAAACAAGACTTAAATTGTCATATGTAAGATAGATTAATCATCATCCTGAAATCACCTTATAGTCATATAAAGCATTTGGAGTAATTCTAGTAAAAAAAAAACTAAAACAAAGTTCTGACTATTTATAACATTGCAGATAAAAAAAAAAAAAGAGAAGTGAAGTGAAAAACTGAAAATGAAGCAGTAACCACTTGCTAGCAGTAAAAGTTTAGGCATGATTCCTGTACAAGGTCTAATCCTTTACAACTTGAAGTATCAAACTTGCAGTTTTTGTTCCCTCAAATGACCAACTTGTAACTTTCAAACAGTTCTTTGCCTCTTTTTACAGCAGCCACGTGGTTTGTGATTGAGATATAAAATGTGATCTAAAACTGTGATGTAAAATGATGCAGCAGTGCTGCATCTGCAAAGATCAAAGGAAGTCCTCTCGATGTGGTTAGAGCTTCAGACAAACTTCAGGTAGCCATATTAAAGTTAGCCATTTTCCTCTGACTAACTTAGAAACATGCAGATCTTTCACCCAACTTCTGTGTTTCTTACAATGGTTGTTCTCTGCAATCTGCTATCGTCTCTAGCAGGGGGTAAGTCTCACTCACTTCTCGACTAAGTTTATGTAAATCAGACACATTTGTTTTTAATGAAGCTTTCCCAGCTAACAGCAAACTTTCTGCCAAGGTTTAAAGTTATGAACAAATGTTCTTCCACATTAATAGAACGTTAGTTATCTGGTCTTTAATAACGTCATCGAACATTTGCACAAAAGTGTTGTTTTCATCATTCATGGAACGTTTCTCTGAAACATTTTAGTTAGAGATTAGTCAAATGTTTATTAAACATCGCTACTCACTACTTTTTCAGAGAACGTTCAAAATTAATGTTCCCATAATACTTGAAAAATGATAAAACAGAAAACATTAAGGGAGTGTTTTTAGTATTATGTGACAATCACCAAGAACCACGATTTTTTTTTTTACATTTAAAAAATTTGACATTTTTAACATTCTGAGAACAATCTTGAAAATTAGCAAAACGTTCTTACAATATACTTTTGCTAGCTGGGTTGTTGTCAAAATTTTGTGTTTTTTTAATGCATTTAACATTTTTGATGGGCTTAATGAAATACAAAATATTCCCCATGTACAGTGCTTGTGAAATACTCACGTGAACCGGTGACGAAGACTGAAGGCCATTTTGTGTCTCTCAAGTGTGAGGTGCAGTATGAGAAACAGAACTGTGACATTGTGACCAGTTGGTGGTACACAAATCCCAATGCAAACCAAATCCTCATTACAGATCCGAACCAATATTTAATCACAGTAAATGAAACAGAAAAATATCAATTCAGGCACAGGAACATTTTCCTCTCATTCCATTCCTTGAGCCTTGAAAACAGTGGATACTACCAGTGTGATGCCAAATGTCTCAACAGTGGGACTCAAGGGAAAGGCCATCTTCTGTACCTCAACGTCACAGGTTTGAACTGAAACAAAAAAATTATTTTGATTGTTACATTGTTGTTACAATGTTCTTGTGTGTAACATTTATTAATATGAAAAATTGTTTCTACAGCGGATCCATACAAAGGTCTGAAGGTCTCAGCATGGAGTGGCCAGTTAAAGGCAGACGAAGGAGTGCTGGCACTCAGCGCCATATTATTTTTAAGCCGTTATTAAATGACATTGTGTTTTCAGTATGAACCAACACAAGGTATCAACACCTACTGTATATATACTTTATCAGCTCTATTTAAATGTTGCTGTAGAACTTGTTACCTGATTTTATTGAGTTCATTAAAAAAATTGTAGAATAAAATGGTTCTTTATTGGTTCCAATTTAAGCCTAAAGCACCATAAACTGAATTATTCTAATTTTATTTCTATATTTTTATATTCTTATTGCCTAAAGATAATATATACTGGGTAATTGAAGTTGTCAAAGAGATGATTAGTTGCACAGTCTGTATATAATTTATCTTTTTGTGCTACACTCATTTTAACTGCAATGGAACATTTCAATGCAACGGTCCAGGCTTGTGGTTGAAACTGAAACCAAGCTCGTCTCACCAAAAAGATCATGAACCTCCACAGGTGTGATCAGCTCAGTGATGGGACTAGCAGTGCAATGCATTTTTTTTTTTTTTTGCATTTGAGAGTGGATTTGCGATACAATGCCAAGTATGCGTTTTATGGAAAGTAATGCGGTGTTACTTTTGCGTTACTTTTTATCACTTGGGCTGGTCTTGCATGTCTATTTTTTTTAATAACAAAAAAAGTTATATTTTTGGCAAATGTAAAGGCCCTTTCACACCAAAATTGAAACGAATACGCCTCAGGCTGAAGGAAAAGCAAATTCAAACCTGTAGGCCTACATTGGGCGAAGCTCAAACAAACCTTTCAGCTGTTCTGCCATTCTGCATTGCTGTTTTGTTGTTGGCAACTTCTTTATTATAGAAATGCTACATGTAATTTCTTTCAAAAGAATATGTGGACATCATAACATGCAAACTCAGGTTTAAACTCTTATTTTGAAATCGCGATAAACAGTTCGCGTGGCGTAGGTTTATAAATTATTTATTTAACTTACAAATCTGATAACCTACACACATGCAAATATGTTAAACCTTGCTGCAGGGCATATATTTATATATTTAATTGAATCGCAGCGCTTGTTAATTTTGCTGCATGATTTTAAATGGTTTTAATATATCGTGCAGCCTTAGTAAAACGGTCTAATAATTCAGTTCATGGATTCTCGTCTGTGGAATGCGCTAAGTTAATACTTTTAAGTTAATATGTTTCATACGACAATAATAATTATAATTTCAGTTATAAATAAATAAACATTTCTTTATTTAATTAATACATTGAATTTCATTAAACTAAACAATTTTATAAATCAACAGTTCATGCATTTTTTTAGACCTGGATAAATTTAGCTAAAACATTAACATAAAACTCTTCACATAACATAAAAATCTACTGTGTGCAGATTTATAGGCAAACCAAAGGATTTTGGATTGATCTCAGCAGATAAATACTGCCATCTACTGGATATCAGATGTCTTGTAGAAATATTTCTCTCCTGTCTGTGATTTATTCAACTCATGGACACAGTTATAAAATGTTTCTTTTGTGGTTAATAATAAACCATCTAAGGCTGTGCGAGCACACTTCTGCCCGAGATGCTAAGGATGACAGGTTGGGGAAGATTTAACATTATGTTTTAGATAATCAAGTAGGCCTACAATCAGCCTGATAACCTATTAAATAAGCTTATAATAAAAGGATTAATGGTCATTACGAAAAGTTAAAGTGACCAGGTTTTACCTTCTATCATTGGAGACATTTGATTTGAGAGAGGAGGGACTGTCCATCTGCAAATTTAACCTTCAGTGAGCTTGTACGGTCTGTTGACTTTCTCTTTCTTTTCCTGTCAGTTTCTCTCTCCCTATTTCTCATTAGGTTTCCCTTCATGGGGACTTTATCCAGGAATTATACCAGGTAATTCTGAAATTTCATTTTCAATTTTACTGAAAACACCGAAAACTCCCACTTTTATTTTACTGCTGATCACTCTATAGCTACCAAAATGACTGGATCTAATTACAGCTACTAAGGTTTAAAAGGAGTGTTATATGTTTCATAACAATTATATTTCACCGCTGATGATATTACAGTATGTTGTAATTTCTGACCTCAAAATTGTTGTAAATCCTTTACATATATATATATATATATATATATATATATATATATATATATATATATATAATTTTTTTTTACACAGAGGCTTCAACTTCCAAGATTTGTGTCTTGGAAAAACTTTTTTGTTTTGTTTTGTTTTGAAATTACTGGCAGAACATGCAGAGTTAGAGTTGAAGTTTCATAGTGCTTGTGTCACCAAAAAGTACAGTCTGAAAATAGTATTGGTATTCAAATGATTTCAATAACCAATGGGGCATAAACGTATATATCAAAGGGGAGTTTAAAGGTAGCATCTGCATTTTGATGCAAAATTTTTTTTTAATCACATGGTTGAGCAGAAGTTTGACTAAAACTATCCTAACAACAATGTGACTAAATAGGGTCAGTAAAGTTTTGCAGTAAACTGTTGACAGCATAGAGGTAGTGTAAATTCACTGCCACTAGGCTGTCATTCTGACTAATCTTTAAACGCTTGCTCACCCTCTCATTCATTTGTAATTAGATGTCAATGTGAAAAACAATCTCATTCCACCAATTCCAGCACTTCTCTTTGGAAGCATCTAAATTGCACCCAGGTTAATGTATTATTTAATAGAGCCGTCCAGGGCAGTTCAAATACATCACTTTGTCAAATGAGCATGGAGGACCTGTTCACTGTTAATGTGGCTCATAATAAGAAGTGAGAGGTAGTACAGGTTTCTGTTCTTAGTGGAATTCATTTAAGCTCTATATCAATTATTAATTCCCAGGAATGATTGAAGCAAGCAACTGTGGATAAATTGTCGTAATATATTATCAGAAAGTTTAACATAATAGATCCAAAGTTTCCTGGGAGTATAAACCATATTTTAAATGTTAATAACGATTATGTTTTGTACAATCATGTTTGAATATTATTTGTGTTATTTAATTATACTTTTAAATCACACATACGTAATCAAGTCTTATTTATTTTAATGCAATAAGCATTTGGGGTAATGCAAGAAATGCGAGTTACGTAATCAGATTACTAGTAACTAGTTGTCACGGGCCTGTCAAGGAGGACTCAAATGCAGCATGAGTATTAACAGGTTCATTGACAAACAGTAGACAGATGACAAGATGTGATGGGAAAGGTGAACAGTCCAGACAATAGGCAGGGCTGAGACACAATGACAGCCGTTGTAACTAGCCGAGCAGCAGTTGTAACTAGCACAAGATGACTGAAGGCTGGGGAGTAGTAATGGCAGAGCAGAATGAGAACTGAGAATACTAGCAATAGCCAGACAGGAACTTCAAGTACAACAGCAAGGCACTCAGGGATCTCAGGCTCAGCACCAGGCTTGCTCCAAAGCAAAGAGAGTAAGCAGCCAGGGAGGCTCTGCTAGCAGGACAGGACCGGAACGAGAAACAGGAGAAAAGACAGACAGGACTGATTGCAGAACTAAAGCACTAAAAAACTTCTACACATAAATTGATTTTAATAAGAAACAAACTATGTAACACAGAAGTAAATAGCACAACATAATGAACTGGCAACACATGAGGGAAAGAGCACACATATAAAGGGAGCTAAGAACAAGAGGAACAGGTGACAACACTTGGACAGGGAACAAGTGAACACACTCAGGTAAACGAGGACTCAAACAAGGGAGCAGAGAACATGAGAAACAGGTGACAACACTTGGACAAGGAACAGGTGACAACACTCAGGTAAACGAGGACTCAACTAGACAAGAGGGCGTGGTACAGGGAAACAAGGAGGCAGGAACAGAGGAGCACATGGCCAACACAAACAAAACCATATGTTGAAGCGCAACACAAACATAGAGACATGAAACAAAGATAACACAGACAAAGCTGCCAGAGCAGAACCCTGACACTATTAAAGTAATGCATTACTTTTAAATTTACAACAAAATATCTGAGTTATTTTTTAAATGAGTAATGCAAGTTTATTTTTCCATTTATTGACTGACAGCTCTCCATGTTGAGAGAAATCAGGAGTAAGTAGAGAGGCGTTGTGTGTGATGTGTAAACATGATGGTTTTTGTTGTTCTATCAAGACTAAATGTGAGCATGCATTTACACATGTCAGATTCAGTATTCCTCAAAAGGAACACAAAACTATGAAATGCAAACTCAGAACATTAGGCAAACCTGCAATAATTTTATATGTTAAATAACACAAATCTACTTTATGTATTTAATCTCACTTTATTAATCAATTTCTTTGTTAGCTGACCCTTTATGATCCAAATCAAGCATACGACTAAGCAAAAAATAAAACACAAATGTGATGTTTATCTAGTTTTTTTTAGTATTGAACTTTCTTATCCTGCGTCATATTCTTCTGAAATTCAGAATGGCAGCACAGCTTAAAGGTTTGTTTGCTGCCTCTGTACAGGTGTGAATTTGCTTTTCCTTCAGCCTAAGGGCTTATTCATTTCACATTTGGTGTGAAAAATTATTTACAAAAATTGTTATTGGAAAACAAGCAAGACCAGCCCAGATGAGAAAAGCCTGACATGTTAGTCATGATGATTCTGTTTTGAGATGTCTGAGTTTGAAAGCATGTGATCATTTATCATGTCATGTTACATTATAAAAACTGTTGTATTCGTGTTGACTGGTGGGATTCTCAACGGGATTTGTCTGAGATCCACCCGCCTTGCTTCTTCTAGGGAGATTCTCTGAGAACTGCTCAAGAACTCTCCTGGCCCTGATTAAAGCATTTAAAGGATATTTGCTGTAGTCTGTCTGACATTTCTGCTGCACAGCAGGCTAGTTTAGGGTAAGTTAGAATTAATACAATGTAAACTCGGCTGTAGTCGATTAGTAGACTCGCTGGAGTATAGGATTTTAAACGGATGCTGTAGTGGATTTGTAGACTCGCTGATGTATAGGATGTATAGTGTCGATTAGTAGACGCTTGGGCGATTTAACTGGGCGCCCCAGATAAAAGAGCACTAGAGACCTTACTACCAATCTCAAGTGATAGTGTTCAATTTAAAAGCACTATAGAGACCTTACTATCAATCAAAAGTGATAGTGTTCAATTAAAATAATTAGGTCAGGTACGCAGTTAGGTTTAGGGAAAAATCCACTTACTACAAGCCTTATAACTTATATACTGAGGTCTATTAGATCTGATGTAGTCTGTGATGTTATGTTTCCAACAAAGCAATATTGATGGATAATGAAACCTCCGTAGAATTTATTTTGGATAATGGCTTGCATTAGATGTAAGGAAGAAGAATGCCCTTTTCCTTTGTGGAGAGGAAGCACATTTTTTTAATTTATCATCACTTGAAATGACAGATAGAAAATTAGGCAGAAACATCTGCTACATGTGGACATTTATAGATAAGTGTGCTATGCTTTCATTTCAGTAATAAACAGTTTTCATACTGGAAACGAGATGTCACTGTAAGTAGTCAGATCGAGCTTATATCTTGAATTTCAGTAACACACACATTTAATGTTCAATCCTGGTGTGGATTTTGCTTACACTTAAATTGTTTTTATATTTAGCATTAATGCATTTTAATAACGACATTATTAAGCATGTGTGGGTCAGGTTTTGGCTGGAATTAATGCAGTTAGTAAAACCTGAAATCACCACAGCTAAAAATCTAAACAGCTAAATGTTGGCATACTATAGACTTTCTGATACTAAACTACTTAGTTTATATTAATTGTAGCACATAGGGTTAGCACAAATGGGCTTTCAATAAAATTTGTCTGCTTATACAGTAGAAAGGCAATTTTTTTTAAATCGGTGCTAGAGAAAACAGAGAAAAAAAGGAATTTGCCAAATGTAGGAAAGCTTCAACACCCAAAATGTATAATGACAAATACTGCCTTGCTTTATAGGAAATACTTCTTAGCAAACTTTATTCATAATGATTCAAAGATAGCCTAAATGTTTAGCGGGAGAGCGTTTCTTTCGGTGTCCGGTGAGGGATCTAGCGCGTTGTAGGCAGTGGCTAAAAGCATAGACAGTAAAAGAAATGGACACAGCGAGCCCCTTGATTTCAACGGAGAAACGTGAAGCCCATTAGAAGAACTCAATTCTTGATGTCTGAGCGTACTGCACAGACTCAAACTGAGCTTGACGACGTAGATGTGACGTGATCAACCTGTCTGACAGTTGTAAATCTTCTAGTAGCTGTGCCAAGACAAATCTGAATCACCTAATCTTGAATCATACTGAATTATTTCCAATTCCTCAAAAACTTTGTTGAAATATTTTGTCCCGTTGCATCTATGGGCTTCTCCCTTGACTTTATTTCTCCATGTCCCCCTGATTGCCTCATAGACAGTAAAAGATTGCCTGCGAGCTTCTCCTCCTGTCTATACGGTAATTTCTCTATTGTGCAACAAGAGAGTCGCATGGTTATGACGCAATCTTTAGCCTATTTTTACAAAAACGGCTTCTAAGGGGCCATAACGTAAGATACAAAGTAATGGAGCCTTTTATACATTGTCGTGTTTCTTTAGAAATAAACAATGGACAAATTAAGTCTATGGATGCCTCAGATGTAAAGTTATTTGCTGTCAAAGTGACGCCAAAATGAATGGGAGTCAATGGAATGCTAACAGCAGGTGAAGTTCTGCTACAATGCCGGGCCCCGCGAGGTTTCCGGCAGTTTCCGGCTGATGGATTACCCCCTTGGCTAAAAGCTGCAAAGAATTGTAAATAGAGAGAAAATGTCGCGATGGATAATCTGAAAAACCAACACGTTTGTAGTCAACATTTCAAACTGGATGACCACGAACACAGCCATTTATTCCAAACGGAGGGGTAAAAAACGTCCATTCTGTCAGTTCCTCCCAACCCCACTAAGCAAAACTCTATGTTAACATCTTTCTTACCTGCACACAATAGTGTTCCATTTGTACAATAATGCTGTTTAAAGAGTAGACATAGTACAATAACAGTACAATAACCTTAGTAGTTCAGTGATAAACCTACCCTTACAATAACTGTTCTGTTAATATCCCTCTGTCGATCTGACTGTCTGTGGGAAGGAATACAAAAAGGCAAAAGTATAATCTGGAGTTTTCAGAGGTGGAAAGTTCAGGGGTCAGAAAGTTAAAGTCCTGCCATAAGTTTATTCCACCCATGAACTCAGCCAGCTGATATCAATAATTAGTACTGGCTGAAAAACTGCTAATTAGCAAATCCAGGTGATTGGAACAAACTACTGAGGAGGACTTTTACTTTCTGAACCTGGACTTTCCACCCTTGGTAGTTTTCGCTAAAGCCCCGTTACACTTTGGTTCTTTATTGGCATCTGAAGAACCTTTAAAGGGGTCCTTTATTGCCCTTTTCACAATATGTAAAATAAGTCTCTGATGCCCCCAGAGTAGCCTATGTATGTGAACTTTTAGCTCAAAATACCCCACAGATATTTTTTTTCATAGCATGTTTAAATTGTCACTTTTTAAGGCGAGCAAAAAAAAAATTTTGTATTTGTGTGTGTGTCCCTTTAAATGCAAACGAGCTGCTGCTCCTGGCACAGAGGCAGGTAGGGTGACCACCCGTCCCGCTTTGCGTTGTACCGCACGTACGTTGCATTTTGAGAAAATGTCCCGCATTTTCATCAGTCTGTTGGTTTTTAATTGTCATAATAAGAAAACGTGCATGCGTTCTTTTGCCTTTTTAAGAAAGCATTTTTTTTTTTTTTTGCGGCATAGTTTTTCACCTATAACAGCTCTTCTTCAGATGCACAAATACAACAGCCGTTTTTTAAATCCTATCCAATGGTTGAAAGGAAAGGAGTAAACACGGTCACTAGTAGGTTGTGACGGCTGTCAATCAAAATGTGATTTACAAATGTAAATGTTTAAATTACATGTAAAATAAAGACGGGTTATGCTACATTGTGAATGAAGGCTAATGTTGTTTTCTAGAAGGGACTAAAGAACAAAGAAATTTTTATCAGCTGAAAGGCAGAATACAAATGTTTTTATTAAGTTAGATGATCATTATATAACAGTTTCCAGTTATGTTCTAGTGTTTGCAACATGTCCCACATTGTCCCACACAAACTTATAATCGTCCCACATTTGGTTGGTTTGATGGTGGGTCACCATACACAGAGGGCGGAGCTTCAAGAGCTCATGTGTTAGCAGCTCCGAATTACCTCATACTGACACGCACTAAAATTTTCAAAAACTTTAGCCTTTTATATTCAAACCGGACAAAGATGGAGAGACTCAAGAAGCAACAGGACATTTTTGAATGGTTAGTTGATGAATGTATGTAGCTAATCTGATATGAAGTTAACTATCTTTAAGTAATCGATTAGCATACCAGCCGTTTCTTGTAACTTAGTCCTTAAAAAGCAATTTCTGTAAAAGAAAATATCTCCCTTTGCTTTGAACTTTAGGCGTCGTAACTTTGCAGATGTTGTTTATGCTCAAACAGCAACATTACACACTAACTAAAATTGAAATCATAATCAACCAACCCGTTGACATCCAGGGATTTACTCTTTATGGTGGAAAAGGGTTCTTTAGATTATTAAAATGTTCACAAGAAAAACATGTTTTTTTTTAAAGAACTTTCACTAAAAGGTTCTTTGGAGATCTCAACATGGAAAAAAGCATTTGGAGCATTGTGTTTTCAAGACTTTAAAGTGAGATGTGAATTCAAGAGAAAGATGTAGATTATATGATGGGGACAGAGATTCATCTGACAAGATGAGGGAAACCTTCCTTTGATGGTGGATTGAGCAGAGAGGAGGTGTGTATTTAATGATTATTTAAAGGTGATGAGTGTAAGATCAAAACGGGACTCTGTAATGTTTCTCTTGTGTCTTTAGCTAATAAGGGCAAAACAACTATTGTGAATCACATATGCCTCGAGGCAGCTAGAAGAACCACCAGTCAATGCCCAGGGACATAAATTTCCAAAGCTTTATCCAAACACATCACTGAAACAACCATTGGAGAGTGAGAACGGTTACTTCTCTGATTCCGCTCCCAATTACAGGCAAGTCAAAGTGAAGAGATATTTAGCAGTAAACCTTATTTGTTGACGGCAGCCTTATTGGTATTCATCCACATATTTATACAGGGTGATCAGTTGCCATTTTGGTGCTTAGTGTTGAGTGTTTGATGCTGAACAATCAGCACGTTTGATTTTGCAGATCTTATAACTACAGCAGAATTTTGAGTGAATGACAAAATAGAGATTTTTTTTGAACCAAAAACAGTCTCAAAAACGCGGTTTGAAATCGTTGTTTCTGACGTCACAAACTTCCTTGTAACCAATTACATCAACATCAACAAGTGGATCTCTGAGCTGGTGTGAGTGAGTGGGCTAATTTGCATATTAATAGAAGAGAAATAGAGACATAGACCCTAATTTAAAGTGATCACAGATTTTTAAATTTTGTGTGAACAATTCCTGCAATTCCAAATCATAGCGATTTAAATAATAGCTACATTATTTTACAGTAGCGTAAATTTACATTTGCTGTTCTTTAAAATGTTTTATATGATAACTTGTTAACGTGTAGTGTTTTAGAGTATGTATTGTCTAATCATATCCCTTTTTTAGTGTATGGCTTTAATTGTCATGGAACATACTGTAAACAGTTTTTTTTTTTTTTGGTGTTCATTTGACTGGTAATACACGATATGCTTTTGCGGAATGGAGAAAAAAAGACCGCAAAAACATTCTTCAGAACATCTCCTTTTGTATTCTACAGAAGAAAATGCATAGGAATTTGGAATGACGGCTGAAAAAATTACGGAATTTTCATAAGATGTTCTATTCCTCTAACAGAATCATTCCCATTTTTAGAAGGTTTAATATTGCAGTAAACTCATCTATATCTCCAACATTTAAGAGTTAAATTATAAGAAGGGAAATCCAGTAAGTGTTGTTAACCAATAAAAGAAAACTTGTAGCAATTCTAACGGTTGTGTCGTGTGATGTCACGAATCAAGCGCCACGGCAGCATCCCTCAGTCTGACACCATGACAACCGCAGCGCGCGAACGCTGGAATCTCTGCTGCTGCCGCGAAGCCCAATATGAAGACAAGATGCCGCCATACGAGCGCGAGACGCACTTGTTTTTTTGAAATATTTCTTGCTCCACACTTTTGGAAGAAGACGTCGGAGATTTGCAAAACCACCTGTTTCTAGCGTCCGTCGGCAATGTGAGTTAAACAGCGTTTCTGTTGGCTAAACCTTAATATTTCTGTACCGTAAGAACTGCGCTGGTTTGAATACACCAAAACCAGGAGCGATGAAATGCGCATTGGAGTCAGGGATGCTCCTCATGGCGTTTACGCGTGGAGAGCCCACTGGGGCGTGTGTGCTATGCGTGTGAATGCATGTGTGAGAGAGTGAGAAAGGAAAATAGAGGAAAGAAAAAAGGCTTGTACATTCACCGCACGCGTTCCACTTGCTCTAAATGGGGAATATGAGGATCTTGTGAGGACGCCATAGATAAATAGTATTCCAGACTCAGCTGCCACATAAGAGGACCACGGAACACCCTCCTTAGAGACCCCTTGTTTAATACGAGGTGCGATTGAATATCCACACAGTAAGACGCATCAGGTAAGCGATACGGGGGTTGCATTCGCATTGAAGTTCTAAAGCGTCTTTTGTCGAGCATCATTTGATGGGCCGCAAAAGTGAAAGCGCACAAGCGCCTTCGTACCTGCATATGCAGGTGTCAGTGCGTGCGCTTGATCAACAAAAATGGACATCGCACAACTGGCAACGGAAACCTGGTCTGCAAAGTATACATTACAGTAAATTAAGCGTTTTCATGCAGATTTTAACCAATTGGGAAGCTTTTTGAGATTTGAAAGCCATCTGAGACCAATTCATTCAACACAATCTCATGAAAGTGCGTATCTATACCACGAATTTTATTTCTCGTGCCATTTATGAGCAAAAAAAAAAAAAAAAAAAACGATCCTGATTACTGCATGGATGCTTAATGCTGCAGTGTTGGTCTGAGTTCAACTTCGAGATCGCACGATATTTCTTTTTTATTGACGATTCCAATACAGATTATTTTTGATGTGTCCAATATACCGACATGCATTACAGATTTTCAACTATTATTATTTTTCCTGCTTTGACACATAATTATCATTATACAACAACAAAAAATGATATGCCTTCTGAATAATGTATTATTATTATTTCCATGATTTATTCAAAGTTGATTTGTGATCTAGATGGTTTCGGGCTGTCTGAATATTAAACTACACAATTCTCACTTCTCTGGCTGTTATTTAAGAAGTAAAGTAATTTTCTGAACAATACATTAAACTAGTTGCTCTAGTGAATATTGTTGTTGGGTGATTTTCCATATTAGTGACCAACCAAGTGTCATCATATATCCGTAGGCTGATAACTTGAAAAGAATGATTATCGGGACAAATATTGGTCAAACTGATTATCAGTCTGTAGCCTATCTATTCAAAATGCCATATTATAATGGTTATGTAAAAAAAAAAACTATATATATATATATATATATATATATATTTTTTTTTTTGCATGCATTAATGCATCTAAGACTTGCAAAGTAGCGAGGCACAACGTTCTGCAGGATAATTATTGATACTCGCTGGCGCTGCTCTCTGAGGGCTATAGAGTGTGTTCAAAGATTTATACACTCGTTCCAGGTGCTGTCACGTGTGGAAACAGAGGTTAGGAAGTAGACAGGTTTTGTCCCAATAGATTGTCCATGGTCATTGCCTCAAGGGAGCTTAGGGAAAATAAATTGGTGTGAGCTAAACAGTTTTGTCTGTGATGTAAATGAAGCCTTTTTTAATGCATATCATTAATGATTTGGGGAAGCTAATATTTCACAGGCAATTGTCACAAAGGATTCAATTGATAGTTGTTGTAAAATTTATGTTCTGTTTAGTTAATAGAGTCTAACATCATTATATTATATTGTAATTGTGTGTCTTGAATAATATTTGGCTTCCATCATATTAAAAGAGTTTCCTAAAAGAGCTTAGTGCAGCAGTGTTGGTTTGAGTTCAACATTTTAGATTGTAATGGTTATGTAAACAAAGATCATTCTTTTTGGCATGAATTATTGCATGTCAACTTTACACTGCGGCACAGAAGCTGGAAATGAAGTGATATGCATCATAAAAGGTGCATTTGCACAGACATTATTAATTCAGAAATTATGTAGTAAAATGTTATAGCCGGTTAGCTGTCAGTGCAGTAGTGGGAAACTTGACATGTTTTTTTTATTGCTTTTTTTCCCTCAGCACATATTTTAGTAATCATTAATAATTTGGTATCATCAAAAGAAAACACTCAAAATTCATCCTGTGATTTTTTTTCTTTTTTCCCCCCCATTATACCTGCTTTACAGTAAATTTTCTAAACTTAAATTATCATAAATACTAAGGAAAACAGACAGGCTGGAAAGCACTTAATTTTAATTGTAAAAAAAGTAATTACATTTTTTTAAAGTGATTTCCAACCTTAGCTATGCATTCCGAAGCATTCATGACCATTTAAGTTCAGAAATCATGATGCACAGAACCATATGAACAGTAGGTCCGAGAGATTTATGGAATGGAACAAATAACTTACTCCCATAGACTTCAGTCAAACACTTTTGAGGCAAGATGGAGCCCAATTTCAAGAATAGTACAAGAATAGGACTGTAAAGGCCTCATTATGCTTCTGCGTCAACTCCACGGCGTAGCTACGCCGTCACTCCTACGGCGTCGTGGCCGTTTTATGGTTCTGCGTCAGGTCGAGTTGCATCGCAGTGCATCTGACCAATCACAGCCCTTGTGGTCTGCGTCGCCTCGACGCGTAGTTAAAATTTTTTGGAGGTGCACGTCGAGCTAAGGCGGAGGGGTTCGCGGCGACGCAGAGGGGTCTGCGGGGTCTACGCCGTCGATTCGACGCAGCATAAAACAGGCTTAATGGTAAAAGACTATAAAAATACTATCTTGAAAATCTGTTAATTTGTTAACAGAACGTGTCCGTGCTATGATAAGTAAAAAAAGATCTAACCATTTATTTTTACAGTAAAATACAGAGAAAACCGTAAAGTGACAGTACCCAAATTCCCTGTAACACTTCACATTTGATGTATTTTCGTTGAAATAACTATGTTTCTTCTTAGTTTTTTCTAATCAGTTATATGTACATTAGGGTTTCATGTTACATATAATGTTAAATGAATGTTTTTTAAATAAATAAAAGAACTGCGTTTTTTTATGTTGTGGTGTTAAGTGTTTGTGTGAATTACACTGTGCACCTTCTTTATATTAGTATTTATCCTTTCAGTTTATGGAAAAGCTCCTTGTGATGAGCTTGGATTCATCATTTGACTTTCTCATCACCGTACTGTTTTTGTTGGTTGTCAGTGTATTACAAAGGTACAAACCAGATATTAGTACTTCAATAGATTGGCAAATGAACATTATTTCAGTTAATGAATAAATTAGTTTTTACTGTAAATTCAAGTTCAATTTGTAAAACCTAAAAATGTTGCTAGCTTATTTTTTTTACGGTAAATTTCAGGCAACCACAGTCGCCGTTTTTTTATACAATCATATACATATGATTCTGCCGTGTTATTGGTTAGTTTCTGTGGTTAAATTAAAGGACTTAAGGTTTTGCTCATAGTTCTCTTTTCATTTCCCCACCCCACCCCTTTTTAATTTATTCAATTTCTGTTTACTACGCATTTGCTCCCCCGTTAACTATTCCTGATGTATATCTGTGAGAACATGCTGTTTCTAAGTTCAGAAAGAAAAAAATAATAATATGAATAGAAATTAAAAAAACACATACATTTTTAAATAAAGCTGGTTTGGATATGAGGGTCAGATGAGATGGGTCAGTGGCATATTTTATCACATTTTAGTATATTTTAGTACAGTCATGGGATGTCTGTGCAGATACCTTAATACCTGACCATCTCTGAGCGCTGAGGAGTGTGAACAATGGTTTATAAACTTGTTCCAGGTGCTGTTTTGAGTGGAAACCAAAGGGAGGCAAGTAGACAGGGTTTGGACTGTCCATGCACATTGCCTCAAGGTTAGCTCAGGGGGGAAAAAAGGAAATTGGTGCAAGCAACACTATTAGGAGGTAAGATAAAAAAATCTTTACTTTATAACATTCAGTTTGTTGGTATATGAGAGACTTTTTGAGTTTATAAGCCAGGGTTCATTTGGGCTAATGTCTCCAGGGATCAATTTAACCTTGTCCCCAGTTTTTCATTTCCATGGTTGTAATGAAATTGCACAGGACCCATCAGGGTCCAACCTTTCAAACCCTTGATTATAAGTGAGTGACCTAGTCTCTTTAATAAGATTACATCGCTTAATGGTGCATTACATAAGACAAACAGATTTAGGACTTAGCAAATACAGGTGTGTATTTACTGGCCCGCTCACAGGTCTCCAAAAACAGTGGATCGTCAAGCTTTTAGCAATCTCTCATTATATAATGTTCAATAAATTATCGGAAAGTTTCATAAAATATTATGTTTCCTTAAAAATGACATCCTTATACAGGTCCTTCTCAAAAAATTAGCATATTGTGATAAAGTTCATTATTTTCCATATTGTAATGATAAAAATTAAACTTTCATATATTTTAGATTCATTGCACACCAACTGAAATATTTCAGGTCTTTTATTGTTTTAATACTGATGATTTTGGCATACAGCTCATGAAAACCCAAAATTCCTGTCTCAGAAAATTAGCATATTTCATCCGACCAATAAAAGAAGTGTTTTTAATAAATAAATAAAAAGAGTCAACCTTCAAATAATTATGTTCAGTTATGCACTCAATAGTCAATACTTGGTCGGGAATCCTTTTGCAGAAATGACTGCTTCAATGCGGTGTGGCATGGAGGCAATCAGCCTGTGGCACTGCTGAGGTGTTATGGAGGCCCAGGATGCTTCGATAGCGGACTTAAGCTCATCCAGAGTGTTGGGTCTTGCGTCTCTCAACTTTCTCTTCACAATATCCCACAGATTCTCTATGGGGTTCAGGTCAGGAGAGTTGGCAGGCCAATTGAGCACAGTAATACCATGGTCAGTAAACCATTTACCAGTGGTTTTGGTACTGTGAGCAGGTGCCTGGTCGTGCTGAAAAATGAAATCTTCATCTCCATAAAGCTTTTCAGCAGATGGAAGCATGAAGTGCTCCAAAATCTCCTGATAGCTAACTGTATTGACCCTGCCCTTGATAAAACAGTGGACCAACACCAGCAGCTGACATGGCACTCCAGACCATCACTGACTGTGGGTACTTGACACTGGACTTCAGGCATTTTGGCATTTCCTTCTCCCCAGTCTTCCTCCAGACTCTGGCACCTTGATTTCCGAATGACATGCAAAATTTGCTTTCATCCGAAAAAAGTACTTTGGACCACTGAGCAACAGTCCAGTGCTGCTTCTCTGTAGCCCAGGTCAGGCGCTTCTGCCGCTGTTTCTGGTTCAAAAGTGGCTTGACCTGGGGAATGCGGCACCTGTAGCCCATTTCCTGCACACGCCTGTGCACGTTGGCTCTGGATGTTTCTACTCCTGACTCAGTCCACTGCTTCCGCAGGTCCCCCAAGGTCTGGAATCGGTCCTTCTCCACAATCTTCCTCAGGGTCCGGTCACCTCTTCTCGTTGTGCAGCGTTTTTTGCCACACTTTTTCCTTCCCACAGACTTCCCACTGAGGTGCCATGATACAGCACTCTGGGAACAGCCTATTTGTTCAGAAATTTCTTTCTGTGTCTTACCCTCTTGCTTGAGGGTGTCAATGATGGCCTTTTGGACAGCAGTCAGGTCGGCAGTCTTACCCATGATTGCGGTTTTGAGTAATGAAACAGGCTGGGAGTTTTTAAAAGCCTCAGGAATCTTTTGCAGGTGTTTAGAGTTAATTAGTTGATTCAGATGATTAGGTTAACAGCTCGTTTAGAGACCCTTTTCATGATATGCTAATTTTTTGAGACAGGAATTTTGGGTTTTCATGAGCTGTATGCCAAAATCATCAGTATTAAAACAATAAAAGACCTGAAATATTTCAGTTGGTGTGCAATGAATTTAAAATATATGAAAGTTTAATTTTTATCATTACATTATGGAAAATAATGAACTTTATCACAATATGCTAATTTTTTGAGAAGGACCTGTAGTACAGTACTTAGAGTAAGTGATTTTAAGGATGTTAAAGCATTCAAAAAGATTTCTTGAAGGAAAAAGAGTAACAACATGTGTGATGACCTCTTATCCTTGATTCTTCTTGCTTATTTTGTCGTTGTGGGATCATTCAGAACATGAAGAAGATAAAACAGACTTATTAGCACCAAGCAAAGCATAGATTCTTCAAAAGGTACATTGGTAAAAAAACAGCGAAAGAGTGGGAGAGGAAGAAAACGGACAAAGGGAGAAGGTCAGATTTACTTAGTGAGAAGATAATAAATCTAATAGATTTGCAGGGTGTCTGGTGGCTTATGCTGTCTGGAGTGTTTGAGACCAGCAGAAGTCACCTCCATCAAAGCCTAGACTCATACAAGCTGCTTACGTGGTTTATCAAATCAGGGCTCATTACTGAAACTGCCAGTGCTCTTTAGCACGAATAGTGTGCCATTATTGGAAATGCTGAATGTACTACACTGTTTTGGTCATGACAAAAATGCTTTGGAGGCATTGTTACATCTAACGTTTAAATTATTGGTCCGTGTGATT
Organism: Siphateles boraxobius; assembly: GCF_051911475.1. NCBI lineage: Eukaryota > Metazoa > Chordata > Actinopteri > Cypriniformes > Leuciscidae > Siphateles > Siphateles boraxobius. Next base: position 7,095,391 of record NW_027509175.1, read on the forward strand.
TTAAAATGGATCTTTTTAAATGCCTCATGCTAAAGTATAGCCTACACACTTTGCCCGTTTGGGAAAACATAAATTGGTGTTTTATTTACAGTTATATAATGTTAGTTTATTTATTTATATATTTATTTGTTTATGTATTTATTTAAATTTGATTAACAGTCTAATCAAAATCTAAAGCTTAAAAATTACCGACCAGTCATAAACAATTGTTTCAATGCATTATAGTACCAGAGAAGCTTTAGTGTGTTTGGAATTTAATTTAATTTTGAAATCAAATTTTGTTTAACAAAAATTTAATTTCAAATTTTGCTGTATAATATCAGTAACATTTGCTGCAAGGTAAATTAATCTGTGAAATTATGTAAAAAAAATCCCAATACTTGTGATTTTAATGTTTAGAATTTCTTGATAATGTCTCCTGTGAGTCCTGTGAGTTGAATCTCCCATGCGTTTCCTGTGAGACGAGCTATTGGTGTGGCACATGGATAGAGTGCTCCAGATCGGTCACGTTTGAGGTTACTTACTCTTTAGGATGCTGCTCTAGATGCTCGCTAGGTTGTGAAACAGAGCTGCAGACACACAAATCAGAAACTTTGATCCCATCTCACATTGATGACACATTCTTTAGACATGACAAAAGCATGGCTTTGAAGTATCGTTTAAGTTCATGGAGAGGAGAGTAACTCAACGTGCCTGGCATATTAAACTCTCACACCGATGCTCTATACCACTGCCACATGTCTCCATATGTCACGGCGCACAGCTCTTAACCCTGAAAATGACTCACAAGATGAACTCACTCGTGGCTTATTCTTTCCTGTAATTATCGTTGTTACTGAATTAAACAGCTTTTCCATAATAATAATAGATACCTCTAATGAGAGAAAACAACAGATTTCAGGATTGGCAGCATATGCCAGGAATGTAGCTAGAAAAGAATATCTTTGATCATATTTGATAATGTAATGCAAAGCAGCTACAGTAATATACAAAAAATAGCCCATTTCCTGCTTGTCAGATGAGCATTTGGAGAAGCAGATCTGGGCTTTTCATGTTTATATGTAAAATATGCTGGGAAGAACAGGCATAGTACTTCTTTTAGTCTTTGAATGCTTTACACCAGACAAGGCGGAGATGTTTCCATGCTTTCTTTCGCAAGTTTGTTTTGGATCACATGAGATTGCAGAGCTTAGCTCTTCATAAAAATGTAAAGATTTCCCAAAAACCCTCAAAGGTTTGCTCATGGCTTTATGACATAATGTTGGAGCACATGGCTGAGTTTGCTAAAAGGAAAAGATATAATGGTGAGGCGAGCAGTCACTTTGTATTGTTGGGGAATCTGACAGGAGGAAGCATTTTCCTTCCTCTCAGACATATGTTAAATTTTCATTACGTCTGCCTGTCAGTGTTTGTTAGGGTTTGTCGAATGGGTAATGGAAAAAATGACAGAGGTTTTCTCTAAATGTTAACTGTAGGGCACGACATATTGACCACGATAATAAATTGCGACATCAGAAAAACAACAGAAGCTAGAAAAAAGGAAGGTTATCAAAAAAATCTCTGTTTTTGCTTTTAAAAAATTGAAGTTTAATGTTAATTAAGGCCTTATGTAATAGGTTGTAAGACAAACAGACATACAGTACATAAAGATGCATGACAGATAGACAGATAGAGGTGAAGTTTTAATTTTCATTTTCTTATTCGTCTTTGCAGACGGGTTTAGACTGTCTCTCTCTCAACACACATCACAGAAAAGAGTCTAATTGGATTACAGTGGCATAAACGTGGCATCCTTTGCAGTCGGCTGTTGTTTTGTAGCCGTGCTTACATTTCTGATGTCTTTAATACCCGTAAATGTCTTCCCAGTTGCATGCCACCCCTGCCAGCTTGTTCCTCTTTAGTTACGACCTAAGCTATATGTGCTAATCTCCCTGCTTCCCATAATTCAAGGAAACTGCCCTCAAGACACAACTGTGCTGTGTCAGGGCCATTTTTAAATTAATTTACTCATCTCAAAGGACCAGAGAAAGGACCAAGCCCAAATGAATTCTTATGAGCGTCTGTGTTTGATTCTCTTGAGAATTCTCCTGAGAGATCAATACTCTCTGTCTGATTCAATCTGGAAAATACTCATCGATGTATTGATTTAATCAGTGTGCCCATTCGGACCCTGTCAGCGGCTTTTCATTGATCGTACAAGTTAAAGTTATTTCCCCTCAGAGCACAGTTTGTTTCTTTTTACTGAGGTTAAAAACAGGGAAAACAAAAAGCAATTTCTGCAAGACAATGTTACAGTGGGGTTCAAAAAGCCACAAGAATATGTTGTTGTTTAGCATTTTTTTGCATTATCAGCATAACATTTTTTTTCTTGTCAAAAGATGATTTGAAAAATGCTTATGAATTTCAGGGTTCCTCAAATACCATCCTGGAGGGCCACTGCCCTGCAGAGTTCAGTTCCAGTCCTAATCAAACACACTTGAACAAGCTAATCAAAGTCTTCAAAGTTACTAAGATTACTGGTAGGTGTGTTTGATCAGGGTTTGATTTAAACTCTGCAGGAAATTGGCCCTCCAGGGCTGGATTTGAGGAACCCTGTCTTAGTATTTGGCATTTCTCCCTTGTGCTTTCATAATGATTGCATGCACTCTCAAGTTATAATGGACTTCGCAAGTTTTAGGAAACCCAGATGATCCACATTTTACACAAACAGACCAAAATTTACTTTGTATAAAGGATTGTGATACATTGATTAGTGACCTACTGTTCTTTTGTAAAATATTTCACATACTGTTCTGGTACTGAAAAAAATAAAATCTATTTCAGATAGTGTGGTTCATTATTTCAGTAAATAAATGAATGATTTTGTTAGATGCTTTGGAAGGAAGTATCACTAAGTTAAGGCATTCCAGAATGGCTCTCATTCCAACTAGAGAAGCGCAGTCCACTTCAGATAGATCACTGGGGATTGTCCTGCACACTTATTTTACGTGTAATTTATCAGCTAATGTTTGGCCCAGCTTATACTCTAATGATATTCCTCAGAGATAAGCAGCCCTTAGAGGACTGAGAACCACAGATTAATTACACAATTAAGCCATCTGCGATTAGACTGCAGAGATAATTGCTCGGTCAGAGTGGTGCTTTGTAGTGGAGTCACTGAGGCTGTCCAAAGCATGCCTTCCCTTTATCTTCTCATCAGGGTTAGAAGCAGGGTAAAGTTTATGGGTCATCGATTGTTAGAAATCATTATACAGCAACCACATGAAAGTAAAAGAAGCCTAAAGAAAGAATGTGAAATAATGAAATTTCCCCCTATCTGGTACATAAATGAATGATATAGATTTTATTGTGAACTGTTGGCCGGCCCAAATTCTAGGCACGAATCGTCGACCGAAAATGCTTGCAGGTCCCCTACCCTCTTGATGGAAGCCAGAGTAGTCAGGAGCACTGTCTTTAATGACAGGATCTTTAACTCAGCTGACTGCAGTGGTTCAAAGGGAGGTCTCTGCAGTGCACTGAGCACCAGAGACAGGTCCCAAGAGGGTATAGAGGAGGGGGTGAGGCGGATTCAGTCTCCTCGCTCCCCTCAGGAGCCTGACGATCAGGTCATGCTTTCCCAACGACTTGCCTTCAACTGCATTGTGATGTGTGATGATAGCGGCAACATACAATTTGAGGGTGGAGGGAGACAGCCTTCGCTCCAACCCATCTTGCAGGAAAGAAAGGACGACTCTGATTGCACATCTTCGGGGGTCTTCCCGGTGAGAAGAACACCAGTCAACGAACAGGTTCCACTTCAGAGCATAGAGGCGCCTCATTGAGGGGGCTCTAGCAGAAGTGATGGTGTCTACCACTGCCTGGGGTAGGTCACCTAGAACCTCCACATCCCGTCCAGGGACAAGACATGGAGTTTCCAGAGGTCTGGATACGGGTGCCATAGAGTGCCCCGTCTCTGAGAAAGCAGGTCCTTCCTCAGGGAATGGGCCAAGGAAGTGCTGTCGCGAGGAGCATGAGCCAGAATCAGCCAGTCGTCGAGATAGTTGAGAAATCAAACGCCACGTTCTCGGAGTGGAACAATGGCTGCCTCCGCGACTTTTGTGAAGACGCGGGGCAACAGGGACAGCCCGAAGGGCAGGACTTTGTTCTGATATGCCCATCCCTCGAACGCAAACCGCAGGAACGGTCTGTGTCAAGAAAGAATCGAGACATGAAAGTACGCGTCTTCAAAGACAACCAATCTTGGGGATGGATGCATTCAAAAATGCATTTCTGCTTGAGCATCTTGAACGGGAGCTTGTGGAGGGCCCGATTCAAGGTTTTGCAGTGCAGCTGAGTCGTCATCCCCAGAGGACATTAGCTCACCCTCCAATGCAGCGACCGACATTTGATCATCTGGTGGAGCTCCAAAAGAAACGGCTGGGACAGCCGCGGACGGCACAGCGTGCTCTCTTGGAGACTCTGCGGGTAGCGTTATGGAGGAGTGAGGGGCCCGAGGAGACTGGCTCGGCAGGTTACCTCTCACTCTGATCCTCAGGTCACCAAGGCTATTAACCGAAGCAGGCCTCTTCTGCTGGGCAGGGAAGGGGCTCAACCTCTTTCGAGGTGAAGGAGTCTCGACCGTAAAGCTGCGGTGGTCATGTTCCCATAATGGGAACATGAGTCATCCATATGCGCCATTTCAGCATGCCTATAGCCCAAGCACGTGATACAGCGATCATGCCCGTCAGCCGGAGTCAAACATTGGCCGCATCCAGAAACACACGATCTGAATGACATCTTGAGAAAGACGCAGGGTCAGATCATGTAAGCTCTTTTAGAAGTGCTCTCCAAGGTCCTGAAGTGCACAGGGAGATAGCAGCAGCTACACACACAGGGGGTAGACAATCCTGTGTGAGCACTCTCTCTCTGGTCACACCCTCCAACAAAAGCTGTGAAAATAGCTGTTTAGCTCTTATCATGGGGAACACAGAGAGATCGCGACCACTACTGTCCGCGCCATCACACCAACACCAGGAACAGAGATTCTTCCTTGCAAAAACTCAGAAAAACACCACGAAGATCTTGCAGGAGACAGGAAGAGCATTCACTATCTGGCTCCGAAAGGAAAGACAAGGGTGCGACGCCCTTGTTGCTCATTATATGCTCGTGCCGCGATGCACAGCAGCTGTTGCAATTATTGCATGCCAATGTGCATTGGCTCGTTTAGTTTCACTCGAAGTAGATAGGCTCTCGCAAGCAATCCCCATTCGTCAGAATCACTTCTGACTTACCTAAGTAGCAGTGAGCTGACGAAGGAGAAACATGGTTGGAACTACTGCAGCAACTTAGTAAAATTTTAACAGTAAAATTACAGTAAAATTTTAAGTTCATCTTCATATAATCAGTTATTAAGTTCACATAACTTTTTTCTATTAAGTACAATGAAATTTCAGTAAAATTTGAGTGAGATTAACTACTTTCATTTAGTTAACTTCACTGTTCGCTTTTAAAGTGTAATGAAAGGTGAAGTTAATGTCACCATAAGCTAAACCTATTACCTACTAAAATCAACACGGGATTTAGCATTGTAAAATGTGTTAAACAGTGTTTTTTTGGGATATCTGAGAGAACTATCAAATCGGCCAATTTACAAAAACGCAAGGTACAGGGGATGTATAGAACTTTGTAAATGTCAAAACGTTTCAATTCTATGGCTATCAGCAGAGCTTTCATCTAAATTCTGCTGGAATAGATTCCATAGGAATTCTCTATAGGAAAGCATATACAACTCGCTTCTCACTTCTCAGTTCTTACAATCTCTACAATCTTTTCAGACTAACCAGCAGCATTCTAACACAATGGTTTTGTTTTTTCCTAAAGCAACCAGAATCCATTTAGAAAACATCACTGATCCTGGACCTGTTCGCCTGTGCATGCGCATATCCAGTATCTAAAAATTAGCATTAAGTAGCAGAAAGCTGTGTGGGTGTACCAGCTGCAGTGGGGGCAAGTGCACTGATGTGTTCACCAGCATCGGATTAACATGGTGTGGATATTTAGAGAGGTTGAGAAAAAGAACTTGGATTTAGTTATAGCTTGTTATTTGGTCAAATTATAGGTACCACAGGCTTTCTTTCTATAAAAAAATTTAAGTTGCGATGTAACGGAAGTAGGTATTTTCTTCCATATTGTGACGTACATCTGAGTAAAAGTGATTATCAAAAAAAAAGTAGGGCAATTCATTGGTGGTTGATTGGATGGTTGCAGATTGAATGTGAGCTTGAGGTCGATGGTGGGGGTGGAGATTAAGCGGACTAAATGATTGGAGAAGTCCAGCATGACAAGCTACAATAATTCTATTAAATTAAGTCACTGTATTTAGTTACTGTAGTTCCCCTGTAAAAAAATAAAATAAATCAGACATTATAATAACATGACATTATGTTATTAGTGGATTAGAGGATCTGCATCTATTAGACACTGGTTACAGCCCATAATATAAAATTCAACGCAACGTGTAAATTGGGTGCTAATGAGTCTGAATGTGCTGATAAGTGTGTGCGTGTGTGTGTGTGTGTGTGTGTGTGTGTGTGTGTGTGTGTGTGTGTGTGTGTGTGTGTGTGTGTGTGTGTGTGTGTGTGTGTGTGTGTGTGTGTGTGTGTGTGCATATGTGGTGTCAGCTGAAGCGAGACCATATGGAAGACGCCACCTGGTGTGTCTGTTCATCTTCTTCAGAGAAGAAGATCAAAGCAAGACACAACATCATCACCGAGTCAATCACAGTAATTACTCAAGTCTTCCCATTTATTCTGAAATTAGAGGGATATGTTTCATTGCTGATCGGTACACTTTGGAATGAGTCGAGATGAACTGCTGGTAAACTGTAAAATTTAGAATTCCACTGGTTTGCTTACCAATAACACTAAACTGAGAAAAAAACAAAACAAAACAAAGAAATATGTGTCCTGTTTCTTGACCAAACAAAACGGCAACTCATGTTAGGTTTCCTTAAAGGGATAATTTGGGTTTACTTTATGGGCCGCATCTGTAAAAACGCTGTTGATTACCCCAAACAATAATTTCAACCTTCAGTGTGTATGATTGAAAGAGAAATGTTTTGATAAGTGTATTACCATAATAGCAGCCTTGCAGGCAAGCGGGTGAACTGCAATACATGTTTAGAGTTTAGTATTGCTCACCTACTCTGTATGTAGAGAGTTCTATTCGATTTTTAAATTAATATCATGGCCAGCTAAAAATGTAAATCTAGTTCCATGTGAAGATATCCGGAATACCATGTGAAAGATGTGACCTAACTACTCATAACAAACTGTTTACATGGAGCCAACAGCCAAGTTTTGCGAACTACACCCACAGGAATTACACTAGAAAGGCACAATCAGAGGTTCTTCCAGCAAGTCCCACTTTACAAAATATTTTACAGGGTTTTTTTTGTGTAAATAATGTTCATTTAACATTTTATATATATACAAATACTGTATTATCTTCTGTCTAAACCACAATTTTGTCCACACATAGCAATCAAGTACGTTTAATTAGTAGTTTTGACAACTAAGTGTAAAAGTAATCGATTTGAGTAGGCAGTATGATTTTGGGACTCACCTGACACAGTATTTACACTTGTGGTTAGAGTGTGTGGATTTGAAAAGTTGTGTTCCCAGTTTTTTATATGGTCTTCCTTAGTGGACAGGCTGCGTCCGAAATTTCATACTCTCTTCAGTAGGTACTTATTTTGAACAAGTAATTACTCCAAGACCGCTAAAAAAAGTATAGTATGAGTGTGTGTAGTATGAATGTAATCCAGACGTCATACTTTAGCAATGTTGTCATTATCATGTGACTTACCAGCATCAATTGCATCTGCCATTCACAAATCCTCTCCCGTGGCGTCATGGGATTGTAAATTGTATGTACACTTCAGAATCTCGTAGGTAGTAGTAGGTCATTTAGGTACTTTTTGCCTATTCCTTTATGAGTACTGTGAATTCTGACATACTTCTTTTGTCACATACTGTTTTTCGCCTACTATATAGTAGGGAAGTATGCGATTTCGGATGCAGCCCTAGTTTATAGTGTGTTTTGTTAGGAACCTATTGTTTCCACCTGCCCCTTGTTAACTCATTAATTTAGTCTTTGTATGAATGGATAAATCTGAAAGAATATTTTTAGTGAAGGGGTTTATAAGTTTCAACTTGTATATTAATCAAAATCTCCCTAGTCTGAACAACCATTTTTAATATTCCATTTGGTGCCACTAGTGCAAACAATTACTCAATGTAGCTTTAAGAGTTGACTGCATATGATTTTGATTCTGATTAATCCTTCCATACACTCTATCAACAGACACTTATAAATATCTGTATAAGTATGAGAATGCCATTAAAGATACACCAAATGTAAACATCAATAAAATAAGGAATGTAATAATGATTTAAATGATCACTGCACTCCTTTTCTAAAGGACTTCCCCTAAAGCAAGGGTGACAAAAGAGTGCGATAACACCATCATGTTTCAACACAAATGTATTTGCTCTACTTCTTTTGTTAGAAACCTGAGGTATACATGTGTGTGGTTAGCATTTCACAAAAAGCATAGCAAATGGCTCTTCCCTTGTGGCCTGGCTGAATTATTGGCACCACAGTATGATGACTGAACATAATAACAGTGATAGCTGTTGCTTGTGACCATGTTGTGGCCATTAGGAAAAATGACTTGAAGCATCAGTCACTCCCAGAAACGTATTAAAATTGAATTACAAGTGAAACCGGGCCTAAGTATTTTTGTAGATGTAGTGAACATTAAGGTCACCTATTAATTTCCCACATCCGTCTACAAGTATCTCTGATTGAAATGATGAGATGATAGAAATTACTTATGTGGAATGAAAAGATATATCATTTATAAATGTACACTTTTTCCAGCAAGTCTGACTTTTGTAATGAATTTTTTTTTCATCAAGTGCCTATTTCCTGTTTGTTAGTGAAAAATAAATAATTATAGCTTCTCTATCTCACTTTTCTTTCTTGTAGCAGCATCCATCATGAATCCCATGTCACATCTATACTACAAAAAGAGCAGCTACTCTCCATACCGGGACCGGATCCCTCTACAGATCGTCCGGGCAGAGGTAGAGCTGTCACCAGAGGAGCGTTCATTTCTTTTGGCTGTGGAAAAAGGCGACTATGCAGGGGTCCAGCATGCACTGCGTGAGGCAGAGGTCTATTACAACATTGATGTGAACTGTGTGGATCCACTAGGCCGCAGCGCGCTGCTAATTGCTATTGAGAATGAGAACCTTGAGGTGATAGAGCTACTTCTGGGTCACGGAGTGAACACTGGAGATGCTTTGCTCTACGCCATCCGCAAAGAAGTGGTGGGAGCTGTGGAGTTACTGCTGTCCCACAGGAAACCCAGTGGAGAGAAACAGGTATGTTTGTGTTTCAGACTTAAATGCATTTTAACTGCTGAAAGCTTTAGACTATATCATTATTATAACTATTGGGGTCCAGGTTGGTTTATGTTGTATAGTTTCTAAAACCCCACCCCAAACTGAGACAAAATATGCAATTTGGTGCAGATGTTGTTACATATGGCCAAAAAGTAAGATGAAATTCTGATGGCTTGTAATGTAAATCGATTAGATTTTTTTTAACAGTATATCAAACATCAGTAGGTTTTATTGGGTTAAGCAGCGTGATAGGTATATCAGCACAACATAAGCTGGTGATTTTTTCAACTGGTTTACACTGAATACTTACCAGGTGCAATGCAACAAATATAATTTGTCCCTCCACATTGTGTTACAGCCAATATGACAACTATCTAGTACAGGGCTATACTATGTTCGTGTGTATTTAAGCCCTCATGTTTGCCATGTGTCTTTGTTAAAGGGTAACTAAACCCTAAACCAACTTTTTTTAGTTAATCATCGGTAAGAGTGGGGCTTTATTAGTGCTGTTCATTGATTCGAGTAACTTTTTTGATATTTGGGTATAAAGTGTTTTGAATCTAAAATATATGGTGTAAAAACATCTGAGTGCTGCCCTCTTCAGGTTGAACGGTGGCTACTGCAGTTGAATTTTCCTATTGGAGGTTTTGGGTGGCAGGTGACGTAAGCAGGTTCCAGCTCACCACGCCCTTGGTACAAGCTCACACGCCCTTTGGCAGTATAAAAACCATCTTGTTTCGTCAAAACCACCATAGCGAGCGAGTCAGGAGTTGGAATTGCGAGTATTGAAAACGATCAGGATGAATTAATGAATTAACTGGACTTAACACTCTGGTCTTGTCATATTTCATAGCTATACCTTGGGTATCTCCCTACAACAACGTTTGTGTGCATCTTACGTCATCGCAAACGTGCACGGCGCATGACAGAAAACACTACGCGGGTCAATATATTGTGTTTTTTATTAATTTGGTGCTATTATGCATAGCTGAGTAAACAACACAGGTTTACTGTGTGTGTGTATGTGTGTGTGTGTGTCGCATAAGGTGTCTTTCCGCTGCTTGTAAAAGGAGATAGTGGATTTCCATTAATTTGTTGCCCTGATTGCACGCACTACGCTCGAATACACTGCAGGATCACTCTTGCACGTATCCAAGGTAAATCTTCATCCCTTACATGTGTTTTATTTAACTAAATACATCATAATCGGCTAAAACGCATGGGCAAGATACTTTTATTCCTGAACAAGTGCGCACCTGAGTCTGTGTTGCTTTCACATACACGCGAACCGCAGCACGGTTCGGGAGCAACCGAACTCAGACCACCTCCTACAGGTAGTCTCGGGTTCGGTACCCCAGTGTGCACCTGGGTCCACATGACAGCGTTCACATTATCGATTTTTCATGCGAACCGTGCCCCGTTCAAAACTAAACTGCCAGTGTGAAAGCCCCCTCAGAGTCTGACAGCAGCTGTCAATTAATCCGTCAGTGCAGGTCTCAGGTGCACGCCCCCCAGCTCATCCCCGCCCTCGGTTCGTCCCCTCTATCTCCGCCGGACTCTGCCCACTTTTCCAGCATTTTTCAAATATTGACAGTGGGTGGAGTCAGGCTCTGACCAGGGGTTTGTTACCCTTTAAGTTTTATTTGTGTAACCACTGTCTGTTCATGTTCATGTTCATGGAGCCGATCAGCCCTATACGCACACTACGCAAGTTGCTTAGAGCCCCACAAATAACTCAAGGCCCCTCCTCCCCCTCATGTCAAAGCGTGAATTTCGGGAACAGCAATCAGGTAGGCTTGTGTTCTCTCCTCTCCAAGTTTGATTGTCAGCAAAGAACAGTAAAGTTAAGTTGATGTGCATCTCCCTCTAGTCTGTCTGTATATCTAACCCAGCTGGGCAGTGCATCTTTTGGACTTTCTGTGTCTTGCTTGCTAATGCCGGCCACTTCCAGGGCTGTGTTCTGTGACTTTGTGCCTGACAAAAAAGGTGAGAGTAAAATACAACTATTCATTAAGTTTGATAAACGACAAAGGGCAACGGTGTTTGTTTATAAACTGCAGCTCGGAAAAGATAACCGCATTGCGCATTAACATGCAATTTATATGAGTGTGCACGAAATGAAAAGCGCACTTTCCAGCAAAACATCTCTGTGGGGACCAGTACAATGTGGGGACCAGTACAATATGGGCGTGATGGCACTCCTTATAGGCTTATCACTTATCATTATAGGCGCACATACTTTTAAAACAAGACAATTATTATCTAGTCTCCAAGTCAGTTTAGTTACAACTCTGCAATAAAGCAAATTGACTACTGATTTATAGGCTATATCAGGCACGGCGTTATGGGTGACGGGCCTGACGGGCCTAGGCCCACCCAAAACTTTTCTTCAAGAATTATAAAAAAATCGCCAATAAGCTCATAATTTGTGCTAAAATAGTCTAAATGTTTAGTTTTAAAAACAATTTTAAAAAGCTGGTTATGTCTATTTTGATGTTTCTGAGCAAATGCAGCAGACAGTGTTCGGGTTTGTTCCGATCAGAGCATGTGAGCGGAGAGCGAATTTCTGAATATTCCGCTCTGCTCGCTCATTCTGCAGGGTCACTCGCTCAACCCAGAATGGCCTGCTGGTTCGAACTTCGAAGATATGTGGAATAAGGCCTCCGACTATTTTTATTTTTTTTGCTAGTCGACTAGTTGTTCATTTAAGCCATTAGTGGACAAATCGCCCCTTTATATTAATTTAATTAGGCTACTTAAATAGGGCAGGCAATAGGCTATAGCCTAGTATGGAAGCTTGTTTTCCGCCATAGAATAAAACATTTTAAAAGATAATTGCTACTTTTATCTCACAATTGCGAGTTTACATCTCGCAATTCTGACTTTATTTCTCAGAATTGCGTGTTATAAAATCAGAATTTCTGAAATAAAGTCGCAATTGCGTGAAATAAAGCCGCAATTCTTTTTTTTACCTCAGAATAGTTTATATCTCACAATTCTGACTTTGTAACACGTAATTGCAACTTTATATCATGCAATTCTGCCTTTATATCTCCCAATTGCGTATTATAAAGTCAGAATTGCGAGATATAAACATGCAATTCTGTGAAAAAAGTCAAGCTATATTTCACACACTTTTTATCACGCAATTTTGGCTTCATAACATACAATTGCGACTTTATATCACGCAATTCTGACTTTATAGCTAACCTGCAATTGCCACTTTATATCACGTAATTCTGAGATAAAAAGTCAGAATTGTGAGATTAAAAAATCACAATTACATTTTTTATTTTTCACTCTGTGGTGGAAACATGCTCCAGTTGTCGTGGAATGCAAGTCATCGTGCCGGCGCCTTATTACATTGTCTGCTATATATTTGCTTCTTATTTATTATTTTTAGCTTTTATTCATTCACATGATGCATTTTTTATATCAATAATTAAATTTGTACTATTTAAAATGTGAATTCTTGATATTAAGAATGCACTTTTTCTAGTAACAATGTCTACTTCTGATATCAGGAATTACTTTTGAATTAGTATTAGTTAAATGAGGGAGGATTGTAGTGGGAGCACTGGGGTTTTGAGTTCATGCCATGCCACGCCAAGCTTTTGTTTTATGTTTGTTCATGTTATCCTAAATAAACTGCACTTGGATTCTCTGCAACTTGCCTCCAGTGGACTTTATTACAGTAAACTTGACCTACCATGAACCCAGCAGTCAAGCCTAAATCTGCGTCAAGGTGACCAGGCCATTGAGGACTATGTTTTCCTGTTTCTTGAAGTTTCCTACCAAGTGGATTTCAATGAGGTAGCACTCAAGGATTAAACGAACCCTTGCGCTCAGGACTACCTGGGGAAAAAATTCTCATTTCTCCCTTGAGCAATACATTGACTATGCCCTTTTGTTAAGCGGCGCAACTTTTACTGTCTGTTTTGCGTTCGAGGTGCCCCGCAACCCCACAGTAACTGCCAAGCCTGAGTCTCTTCACGTCATGCCTGCCAAGCCTGAACCTCTTCAAGTCAAGCCTGCCGAGCCAGAGACTTTTCAAGTCATGCCTGACGAGCCAGAGACTGTTAACGCCATGTCAGTCGTGCCTGTGTCTGTTGTTTTGTGTGTGTGGGCAGCACACTCATCGGCCCAGCCCGTAAGCCCTCACCCAACATGTCCGTCACGCCAGAGTCTCGTCCCGAGAAAGCTAATTTCTTGGGACGGCAGTAGGCAGAGGGCGTGCCTCCCTGGTCCCCTGTACTCCGCCCTGGCCCATTGTAATGTCGGCGCCCATAATGTCAGGTCCACCCACGCTCCATGGCCCATGGGCCACCATCCCTCCCCCAAGACCACCCTCCTGGACTCTGTTTATGTTTCATGTTCATGAGGGGGGATATGTCACGATTTGGTTATGTTTCATGTTCCTGTTTCATGTCTATCATGTGATCCCCTGTTCAAGTCGTGTGATCCTGCCATATGTTCCCTTGTCTCATGTGTCTTGTTGTCATTGGTTCATTGTTTCATTGTTCACAGGTGTCCCTTGTCCTTTCATTAGAATTGTGACCTCATGTTTGCCATGTGTCTTTGTCAAGTTTTATTTGTGTAACTACTGTCTGGTAAGTCTTGTTCTAAGTTCATGCTACGCCATGCCACGCAACGCTTTTGTTTTGAGTTCATGCCATGCCACGCCATGATTTTATTTTATGTTTGTTCACGTTATCCTAAATAAATTGCACTTGGGTTCTGTGCAACTTGCCTCCAGTGGACTTCATAACAGTAAGTCTTAGACTGGTCCTGAAAGTTTCTTAAAAAATGTAATCCAATAAATCATTAGTTTGATATTGACTCAATTATTAAAAAGAAGAATTTATTCACATAGGTCGAATGTGATATTGTGAATGGGATGTTTCTTGCATACAATCAGTGAGGACAACCCTATAGAACAGTGACCCACAACAAACTTCCAAGGGGGCCTAGAGGTGACTTAAATTTATTTAAAATAAGACAAAGCAAGCATTAAAATGAGCTAAAACAACTAAAAGTGTAGATATTTCTTATTTATAATAATGAATATACATTCCTCTAGTTATGCCAAGCTCTAAAATATTTTATTGGGTAGAAATTGTGAGTTGGAGGGCCTTGAAACATTGTTGTGATATTGAATAAGAACCAGTTTTTCATTCCCATACCGATGCACCTGGTTATGTATATAACCACAATATATATATATATATATATATATATATATATATATATATATATATATATATATATATATATATATATATACAGAATTTTCATATGGATTTTGTCAGTGTCCTCCTCCTTATGCAATGCCTAATCGTTGTTAGTGTGTATTGAGTGAGTGTCTGTTATTGAACAGTGTGCATGCAGGTGGGAACTGTTCATTTTTGTGGTTGTACTCTATGTGCATGTGTTCGGATGAGTGGGTGTTCCAAAGCTAATAGAAAAGATGAGATGGCAGAGATTTATCTATCAGATTTGATTTTTCACCTCACGTAGCACTGCAAATCTTTATTGGATTGCATTTTGTTATCCTCTAATCTTTCCCTCATTCAATGGTAAGATTAACCTGAAATGCTTGCGTTCCTGTATTCTCACAGTTTGTGCTTTGTGGCATGCTTGATTTCGTAGCCAGTGGAGGATGAAGAGGAATGTAACTTCAAGAGAGTTCTGCTAGCATTTACTCTGAAAAAGGGTATGACAGCAGTATTCATTGGGAACCAGGGTTCGATTTGTACAGCACAGTGCCAAAAGGAAGCCACATGCACACAAAAGCTATCACTATGTATTTATCATTGCTTGAGGTTATGAATGCACTTTTTAGGGGTAGAATCAATTATGCACATAAAATCACTCCCATCTCCGGGTGAATAGATCCAAGCATAGAAAATGCAGAATCTGCAGAAACTCACAAAATATATATATATATTTTTTAAATATTTTTTCTTATAGTGCAATTCCATTGAGAAGTCTTTACACTTCTTTACAAATTCACTGAACTTAATTCAGTTTTGAGATAATGGTTTGTTAACATTAAAGTAATCTGTAAACTCCTCGAATTTAGTGCTTGAGTTTCTTCGCTTCAACTCGAATTTCTCACTCATGTGTAGATGTAGATCAATTCAGGAGCTCAGCTGCTGTGTGATCTGAACAATCAGATCTTTTTACACTTTATCTAGTCTTATCTCACATACTGTAACCTCTTGAGGTGGACAAAGTGATCAACTCAAGCTCCACTCTTCACCACAAGGGTATCCTCTAAAACACCAAGTAAAGCTATCCGATCAGAGAAAACACATGAAGTGACCAGGTGTAAACAGGCCCTAAGACTTCATTTCAATTTTTACTGGCCCCAGCCAGTCCCATGATAAGCATACTGGAAACTGGAAATTATCTGTCCTTTTTCAGTAATGAAGTGTTACTGCCAATGAAAAATATTCATGCAGAGGATTAATGGATTGAGTAAACTTCTGTTTAACAAATTTAAACAGACTGCATGCTGTAAAAATAAATTGTGATAGTTTATTCAAGCTTATAATAATAAATAAAGATTTTTATTGGCTAGAATTTTTGTTATGTAATTATGTAAATTGTACCAGCAGGATTTTTTTTAATGGAATATCCCGTTTTTTTGTAATATCCCCAACATGATGTCAACCTAATACATAATTTCAAACTATCCTTTTAAACTGAAAATAATTTTCTTATTTGGGATGAGCTCTTCAATATGTCACAAGGCAAAAAAAATAAGCTTGTCATTTAGTGGTATTTTTCGATTTTTGGTTGTAGCTTGCTTGCTAGTGTATTATGTATTGTGAACAGTAATATTATTCTAAACACGGTTTCCACTTGTTTATACACACTGAGGGAGGATTAAAAATGGCTGCAAGTGGTACATGGCACACATATGGTACATAAACATTAGGTTGGAAAAACATAACTAATTTATGTATAGTAAAATGTTACTTTATTATTTGTAAGTAAACAACACGGTCCTTAAAATTAAACAATAATATCAAAATAAACTGCCTACCCAGCTAACTAGCAATGTTCTCAAACATTGGCTAACACTCTTGCAAGGTTCTCTCAAGTTAGGGACAAACATTTTCCCAGTAATGTTGATAGATCATTCGTTAAAATATATGTGGTCTTGAATAACATTATCAAAACATTAGCACAAAAATGTACACATTATTCATGGAATGGTTTTCTGAAACATTTTAGTTGTACGTTAGTCCAATATTTTTCAAACATTACTAATTATTTTTGAGAACATATTTTTATTGAATTTTACAAACATTACTAATTCGTTTTTTTCCCAAATGGTTCAGATAACTTTCAAAAGTAATGTTCCCATAACACTTGAAAAATGATAAAATAGAGAAAACATTCCCTTAAATGTGGCGTATTATGCAAAATTCACTTTTATAAGGTGTTTGAACTCAGATGTGTGTCCACAGTGTGTAAACAACCAGCCTATAATGGTAAAAATTCACCCACTCCTTTTTTTATTATTCCCATAAATCATAAACAGTCTCTTCAAACGAACGGTTCTAGATTTCCCCCTACTCGAATAGGTGGAAGCCCCATCCATGACTGGTGACGATCTGCCTTATTAGCATAGATACTGCCCTGAGTGCGCCGCGGCAGTCCACCATTTCATTATAAATTAAACATTAAACATTATAAATGTTCTGATATTGGATGTACCAATAAACATAAGAGTCTCCATAGACTCCCAGCATCTGAGCCACTGAGGAGGACACCGTGGTTGAATTTAATTTATTAAGGAAATGTGCTTAAGAAAGTTGGTAAAGTGTTATATATGTGCGCAAATCATTTTACACGTGACTGCTTCACAAATGAGGTTCAGTTCAATGCTTGATTTGCACAAAAGATTAACAGGACTGTACATGCTAGTCGATTAGTTGAATCAACTTAACTCTACAACAACTACATACATTTATACAGAAACTTACAGTTGTAACTTTTCCTGAGTTTCTCCATCAGTATCCAACTCTGGGTCGAACATGTAAGGCTGAACAGCGCTACTGACAATTTCTGACATTTTGGTTGTGTGACATTCCCCAGTTTTGTTGTTGCCGAAGTATCCGAAGCGCGAGCTGTAAAGGCTCCGCCCTCTTTTGGAAAAGGGGCTGGGGCTCATTTGCATTTAAAGAGACACACACAAAAATGGTGTGTTTTTGCTCACACCCAAATAGGGGCAAATTTGACTAGCTCTAATAAATTACCTGTGGGGTATTTTGTGCTGAAACTTCACAGACACATTCTGGGGATACCAGAGACTTATATTACATATTGTGAAAAGAGCATAATAGGTCCGCTTTAATGTTTTCTGTAAGGTTCACAATAACCAAGGAAAACATTTAAAAAACTGGACGTTTTGAACATTCTAAAAACATTCAGAAATAACTTTTCATAACTTAATGGGAACGCTAGCAAAATGTTCTTAGAACATATTTTTGTTAGCTGGGTAAGCCCAATAATATGCAAAATTATTAAGATGAGAGACTGAATATTAACATTCCTGAATGTTTCTGGTAAACATTTTTGAAGTCAATAAATCTATTTCTTTTTTAATGTTATATATTTGAATTTAATATTGTTTATTATATGTTGAATTTGCTCTAGAGTGACTGCCCCGAGTGAGCGATGATGTTTATGCAGCTCCAGTGCTCCCTCTTGGATTAGACATATACTTTTATGAAGTGAAGTGCTACATCACTAATACTGTTCAGAAGAGAAGCACAGGCTTCCTATAGTTTTGATGTTAGAGTGAACAAGCATGAGGGGAAATAAAGCTGGTAGCAAGGTTTGTTCTATTTGCTTTATTATTTGGTTTTCTAAAGTGAAAACTTAAGATTAGTACTGATACATCAAGTGTGATTGTTGCGGGAAGTGCCGTGGGGCCTAAAATGGAATCTAGCCCATGTACCATGTGCATGCCATTCGCAGAGCATGGGCTATTTTGCATTGCTATCACTATAGCAACCCTTGCAGACACTTGGGAGTTCTGGGCGAGGACTGTTATACTAATGGACTGAAAATAAATCTCAAAATAAAATGCATTTTGCAAACCTCATGCACTTAATCACTGGCTTGTAGAACCGCCATACCAAAAATCATATTTCTGTAATGTTCTCATGGCAGATATTGCTGTCTATATGATAGGATTGAGTATTTTGGTCATATACTGGCACTTAAAAATGGATTAATGGCGTCATGCATATGATATGCTTTTAAGTGTGTTTGTGTATTCACATGTAGTCATCTGTGCTTAAAAGTAAAGCCCTTGACTCCTAAACAAAGGTAAACAATCAGTGTAAAAAGGGAAGGAATAACAAAAAGGTTCATGGGAAGACCTCTGAATGACTGTGGATGTGATGGATGGGGAGAAAAGAGACAAACGGTGTGAAAGACATAAAGAAGGAGAGGTGAAAGATAGGAAAGGCTTTAACTGGCTTGAGGTTCATCTTTCTGACAGCTGCAAGGACAGCATTATATATATAAGCAGTTCTCCTCCATCATTGCTTGTTTCTTTTGTTCACTCATCCTCTAAACAGTCTTTCTGTCATGTCTCTTGTGTAGCCTCCCTGTTTGTGAGGGGAGGAGTGAAAGGCAGAGGAGGCGGGGCCTTGAACTGTCTGACATCATGTTCTGGAACCTTCTGTTTTTTAACCACTTCTCTTTTCTTGTCAAATTAACATTTCTTCTTTCAACTCTGAAAACATGTCAAAATATAAATTTCCAGTCTTAGCTACTCCCGCTGACATGCGTATATTGTGTATTCAGTCCACTCCCTTTCTCTTTATTCTAAAATCCAAAATAAATTAAAATTCTCTCATTATTTTTTTTTTTTTACGAGCCTTATATCTTAATTATGAACCTAAATGTTTACAGCACAAGAGTAAGTTCCTAAGTTATTATTAGTAACTTAAGTTATTCTTAACTTAGGAATTATTATTGTGTCCTAAGTTATTTTGAATTGGAGTCACGGTTATTGGTAGTTCAATTATGAACTCAGAAAAGGCTTTGAACGTTTTATTGACTGAGTTCTATTCAAAGTCCTATTCATTGTGTGTCCAACTACGCTTTTAGACATACACTCACAAACTACTAAGTGCCACAATTTTGAAGTGAGTTCCACTTTGTCAAGTGGGTGAGGGAAGTTTATGTGGATAGGCCCTTGTCCCCTCAATTTTGACCTAGGGAGCCAATTTACTCCGATGTACACTTCAAGCAGCTCTTTATATAAAACTTGATCGTCGTCATAGCAATCATGCTTAACTGTAGTGTATAATAAATATTAATTATTTTGAGAATTAATCACATAATAGTGTATAATATATCAATTATCTTGAGATTTAATCGCAACTACCTTTTGTTCTCAGTCAAAGTTTATACTATTGATTTTTTTTTCTGTTTATGTAATATTATTTTTCTCCAACAGCTATAGGATTTTATATCTTTTCTCCAACAACTTATATGCATATAGAATTGTATATAAAACACATTCATAAGTAAAAAAAGGGTTTAAATAATAAATCAGTTCTATAGTGAATTCCAAGTGATCAAGTGCGTTCCATTTTAACCTTATGTACTAGTTCCGCCAGTAGTGGGCACTCCTGCAACATAAGTAATGATGCACTTTCCGAGTCCACGAGACGGAGGGAAGTTAGCAAGTAAAGGAAGAATAAAAAAAGTTAGCCAGTAAAGGGCATGAACATTTGGAGTGGAACGCAGCCAAGGGGAGAGTTCGAAGCTCTTTTGTGTATCTTTTTAATTGACTCAAAGAACCAGTTCATAAGAGTCAAACTGTGCTTGTTGCTACCTGCAGATAGATGATTTCGAATGAAATCTTTTAAATGGCCACACATTTCCGGTCTTTTGTCAATGGAGACCAGATTTTAAATTATTTTCACACATTTTTATTTTTTGTCGCATTTGCGAATATTTTAGTTGTACTCTTTTTCAAACTGTTAAAGTCTTCATAAGAAAGCATCTAATAGAGATTGATGCAAAATCGCTTCACGGACAGAGAAGCAATACGCTTCAGTGAGCGCTTGGACTCACGCATTTATTGCAGGAGAGGAGGAGAGGTTTATTGAACTGACAGACAGTATGCAAAAATACAGAGTCAACCAATCCTTCCCAATTCCTACTCAGAGGAGACACGCATGTGAAATCATAATTTTAACGGTAAAAGACTGTAAAAGTGCTACATTAAAAACCTGTTCATTGGTTAAAGGTACAATAAGTTCCTTTCCTCTATACAGTGAAAAACTGTAATGGATATAATGGGACAGTCAATTAATGTTTATTTTGTCATGTCTGTTACTATGATGGGGTTTTGTATTTATTATGACATTGAGTACTTTCTATTAGTATTTACCTCAAGCTGAACTTTGATCCATCATGTGGCTTTCTTTTTATCAACTGTGTTTGCCAGGTGGTTGCCAGTATATTATAAAGGTTTCAGTTTTTATTAGAGGTTATTTTAGTTAATGAAATATAAACTGAAATATGGTAAAGGTCTGGCAACTGCAGCTGCCGTTATTTCAGATTTTTGTAGGGCCTTTTTCACTGACTAGTTAAAGTCTCCATTTGTTCTTAATTTAATCTTATGTCTGGTACAGCAATCAACTGTGATATTAGAGAACTGGCTGCACTCTTGTCTAGTCATCTGTATTCTGCTGCTTTAATTTGTGTTTACATGCAGTGCAGGTTGGTGGATTGCGATAATGATAGACTCTCAGCAGCTTGTGCAGGTGAAACGCTCCATTAATCTTGTGTTTTTCACACTTTCGTTCTTGTCCCCTCTTTCTCAGGTTCCATCATTAATGATGGATGCCCAGTTTTCCGAATTCACACCTGACATTACTCCCATCATGCTCGCCGCCCACACAAACAACTATGAGATCATCAAACTCCTTGTCCAACGCAAAGTCACCATCCCTCGGCCGCACCAGATCCGCTGTGACTGTGTGGAGTGTGTGTCCAGTTCTGAAGTGGACAGTTTGCGTCACTCTCGGTCCCGTCTCAACATCTATAAAGCACTCGCCAGCCCCTCTCTCATCGCCCTCTCCAGCGAGGATCCCATCCTAACTGCCTTTAGATTGGGCTGGGAACTGAAGGAGCTCAGTAAAGTGGAGAACGAGTTTCGACAAGAGTACGAGGAGCTTTCTCAACAATGTAAGCTCTTTGCTAAAGACCTGCTGGACCAGGCACGTAGCTCCCGTGAGCTGGAGACCATCCTCAATCACCGTGATGACCAAAGCGAGGAGCTGGACCCGCGAGAGTGCAGAGACTTGGCCAAACTCAAGCTGGCCATTAAATATCACCAGAAAGAGGTGAGGAAACTTCCATTGGCTTCTTGAATAAACCTGTTGCTGGTCATTTCTACCCAGTCTGATGTTGACCGTACGATGGGAGATTTCTCCTTCACTTTATTGAATGATGCTTTCGGAGAAAGTGTCTATTACTGTGAGTCTGGCTGTTTTTTGCAATTGTATCTGAGATTTACCTCCAGCAATGGACATACTACTTCTCTGCTTGCTATGGCTTCAGCATAGGCAGCACAGACCTCACTTGAAGATTATGTGTGAATCTCAAGAAAACATGTCCATTAAACATTATCTTGAAATATCACCCCCAAATCTAAAGGAAGTTTATAGTTTTGTAGAAAATAATGAAGCCTTTTATTTTTTATGTCACATTTATAGGAGGGAAATGTATGTAATTGTCAATACCATAATGCATCAGCATACGTCCCCCCCCCCCCCCCCCCCCATTAATTCTCAGTATTCTCTTTAGTTGTTCTTATAATATATATAAATTGAAATCAGCATAAATTAAAAGCAGTACAAAAATGCTACAATGTAGTATATATGCTTTATTTTTTTATTATTTTTTTACATTTATATCTCTGTTTATTTATTTTTTATTGAATTCATTATAATGTAATTGTAATGCAGTTTCAGAAGAAAACGTTTTCGAAAATGTCTCGTTTTTATTTTAATTTAAATTTTTATAAAAATAGTCTTCATATTATTTAAGCAAAATATCATTTTGGAGTGAAATGTTGGACATGTTCTTTACAGGTTTCAGAGATGCACCCATATACACCATGACATTTTTTGCACTTGATTTAAACTTTTTGTAAAAAGAAAAATTTGCCATAGCAATGGAGCATAAACACATCAATTTTGAATTGTCATGCCTTTATTGTCATTCTTGTTATTCCATTAGGTGCATGACATAAGCCAATTCAACCCAAAAGTTCAGCAGCCCAAAATTTTAGCAGCAAGAGAAAAATCTAGCTTATGAATGAATTTCATTTTATGGCAAAAGTCCACTCGCTTTTTTTGTGTGCAATTTATTATTCTGCAGACCCTTGGAATATTCTCTACTTTAGAATGTCTTGTTCCAAACCTAAAGCAGTAAGTGCCTTTCTATCTTTCTCTCTGAACTTTTTGATCCACAGGGGGGTACGATGTGTGCTGAAGACCAGAGGTTTGACGAGATTAGAAAGACAGGAGATAGAGACAATGAGAAAGAAGCACTAGGCAGATGAAAGACAGGAGCTTTGTTCCAAAACCTTGTGAGCTGCCACACTGCCTACTGCCTATAGGCAGCTGCTTTCTAAGTCAGCATCCAAATTGGGAGTAATTTGAAATTCTCTAGGTTATATCAATCAATGCAACAAATAAATAGAGCTTTGCAATTGAGACTTGACTTAAAATGTATTTCAAATGACACAATACTCTTATAAACATAAAAATACATCACACACAAATATTGGGTTATATTTGAATTACACTGGACCATTTTTATTGACATTTCTTAGTACTGAATGCAATATACATGTAATCTCCATTTCTCCTCATCTGCCATCTTGGATTTATTTTTTCCACTGAGCTTGTCGCAGTGCATTATGGGATTGCATTCTCCACAAAAGATACATGATGCTGTCTTAGAATTTGGCCAAAAGAAGGCAGCATAATTAAGTTTTGAAACCTACCTTTTGGAACCGCTTTCATACTGGAAGCAGTCCAATAATGCCTTAAAATGCTTCCTCTGTTGGCAGATCACTAGGTTTTGGAAGAAGAAGAAAAAACAAGGGAGTGATGTGCTAGGTAAAATGTTTGCAGCATTTTCTGAACATATTTGGATGTAGACTTCATTTGTACTTGAAGTAATTGTACTTCAAATGTAGCATTTGAACTGAATTTCTTTCAACATTTTGGCTATTTTGCCTTCCATCACAAAGCAAATATTTAAATCAAAAACAATATCAATGTCCAACTGAGGGTTTATTTTGGTCATACTGCGTGTAATAAGTGGGATAATGTTTAGTCAAAATAAACTTTTTTAGGGCAATGGTTTGCATATTGGGTTAATTTTATGATAATGACTGGTTTGTTGTACATAATTCCTTACTTCTTTATTACTGTTTACTTGACATTATCAAACTTAAAGCACTAACATAAAAATACATATAAATAAGGAAATGGATGCACACACTAGTTGTTTTTCGCTGAGGAGCCGAGCGTAACTCAGAGTCAGCGGTGGTCCAGCAATAGTGGCGACGGGAATACGTCTCCGTTCCCTCCTCCAGGGAACGGGGGTTACATACGTAACCGAGACGTTCCCTTTCAGTCACTCACGTTCAACGTAGAAAACGTGTCGACTGATTGGGATCCCAATTAAAACGGCACTAGTGCTGCCACCTACCAGTGCCTAGACAAAAGCCTCCTGATCTTCCCACAACTTCAGGCGGGGATGGAAGAGCTTAGGCAGGGAAATCACTGCTGTTCCACAGGACCACTGGGAAAGCGTGCCCTCTCAAGGAAGGAAGGGACGGTGTGGAAGCCACATCCTGCCCGAAGGGAAGTAACATGTGGAAATACACATATGAACTGGGCGGAAGACTGGGCAGTACAACATATGTAATGTCACTGGGGTGGCTCCAGCCTATGACAGGGGGGAGACTCAACCGGACAGTGACAGCAGGAAGACACGGGCTCACCGCAGGGATCACGGCATATGGACCCAGCCTAACACAGGTTCCACCAGTGCATACGAGTGATAGGCCCTGGCTTCGGACGTTCTGCCAGGTCCTTTGCCGAAGGGTATGGAGGAACTCAACAGGGTTCGGCAAATAAGGGGGACTCAACTGGAGCAAGAATAGCGTACGTATCCAGTCCATGGGAGGGGAATGGCGCAGCAAGCCAACACTTCGAAACTGCAATCAAATGTTAACACAATAGTACATATTTGACCATTAATTTTTTAACATTATAGGGGAAGCCGAGCTTCCGTTGCAGTCTTAAAGAAATCCCCACTGACACATAGGGTATTTCTCTAGCGAATGTGATAGGTTTCGCCCAGCCCCCAACTCTATTTAACATCTGTTCAGCGAGGCACTCTGTGTCAACGCCTAGGAGCGAGCAATTCTCTCACATAGGAGGAGCTCACCACCAAGGTGGGCACATGCATCTTGGGAAACTTTCTCACCAAGATGAAGGCAACCACTATTACAGTGGGCCAACCTCTACTTGGAAACAGCCTTCCCTTCTGCTCGTCTCCGTAACAGACAAGAGCTGGTCTGAGGTCCAGGTTTTGCATTCTGAGCACGTCTAACCGCAATGGAGTGGACGGACAGAGAAAAAACAGGGCTGGGTCTGCCTCCTCCGCGGCAGCACTTGCAGGTTCACCACCTAGTCCCATAGGAGAGGTAGGAACCTTGGGCACATATCCAGGGCGGGGTCTCAGAATTTCATGAGAGTAGCTGGCCAGAATTCCAGGCACGATTCGTTGACTGAAAGTGCGTGCAAGTCCCTACCCTCTAGATAGAGACCTAGCAAGCAGGAGAACTTTTTTTCTAAAAACAGGATTTTTAACTCACTGCCTGCAGGGCTCAAGGGAGATCTCTGCAGTGCAGTAGCACCAGAGATAAGTCCCAAGAGGACAAAGAGGCAGATTCAGTCTCCTTGCTGATGGTCTATATGACATAAAACTTCTTGCGGTAGCAACCAGAACCTCCGCGTCCCATTCTTTTAGAAATAGACCTGGAATTCTGCAAGGTCTAAACCCGGGTGCCATCATCCCCATCCCTGAGAATGTACTCAGATGAAAGAGTCAGGAAGGGCTGTCGAGAGGAGAGGCTCCATCTCTTCTCTGACTTTAGCACAGATGTGTGCAAGAAGGCTCACTGGGGAACGCATTTTTCTGCGAGGGGCCCCGGGGCCAGTTGTGGCCAGAGTCTCTCTGTGTCGAGGGGAGTCCACTCAGACAGAGGAAAAAACAACTGACGAAGGGACGAGTCTGGAGGGGCAACAAATGTAGCTGTGTGGCCCAAAGTGGTCCCAACAGCTGCACCGCCTGGGGGACGGAGTCTCCACTCTCTCTGGGCCAGAGGCTGTCGTGAGGCTCGTCAGCGGCACGATTGAGCAGGCCAGAAGTAATAAATGGAAAGAAGCAACCTTAGAAGCATCTGACTCCGAGGAGGAGGTGGCGGGTGAATTGTGACATGCGTGGGGAGCGTAGAGCTAAGCTGCCTCAGTGTGCTTTAAACCCAGACACGTGATACAGCTCTTGTGACCGTCAGAGGGGGACAGAGCCCTAACGCATCCAGAAACGCATGGATGGAATGGCATCTTGAAAAAGACGCAAACTCGTGTTGCCCTTTTAGAAATGGGACCCGTCACCAGTGCCGGAGCACACAGGGAATGACCGTGGCAACATTAAATCAGTGAACTGAAATAGTGAAGCACTCACTTTTCCGCCCTCAACCGGCCGTCAACACACAAACACAGAAATCAGCTTGCTGTAAAAACAGCAGTTGAGAGCTTCAAAGCTTGCGATTACCGCTGCACTGCACTGTAAAACTACCAGCACCGGGAGAGTCTCTCCAGAAGAATACCGACACACTCGCTCGTTGTATAACAACAGCACTCTTCAGAGACATCAGAACAATTGGCTCCGAAGCGAAAGACAACTACTGCATGCATTCCACTTCCGTATTTATACCCGCACCGCGGGGGCGGAGTGTGTGATGCATTTCACGCACACCAATGTGCATTGGCTCGTTTTAACAGTACTCGAAGGTGACAGGCTCCCTGGCATGATCCTAATCAGTCTACACATCGACTACCTCGAACGTGCGCTACTGATAGGGAAATACTGTTCTTTTTGACATTTTATTCATCAAATTATTACGTTTTCCATAAAAAAATATCAGTAAAACATCCAAGGTCTACTACATTTTTTAAAGGTTATCATGCTTTTCAATCAAAATTGTGTGAAAAACACCATAATGGTGCATTGGAAACCACCTCAAGTTATGTTTACTTGAGACTGTGTAAATCAATTTTAAAAACCGTCATGGGCTCTCTAGGGAGATCCCAGTGATCTTTTTCATTTTGAAACCCAAACAGTCTTGCAGAACTGACACTTGATCCAATGGAGGATTTGAGAGGCCTATGTCAAAGTGGTTGGTTTCTCTTCCTGTCAGTCAGAGGTGATGTCAGCCCTGGCCCTACGAGACTGCTCCTGCAATTAGCTCTAATTGTTTTGTGCACCTCAAGGAAAGCTGCTGTGAATACAGATCAGAATGCTGTACGCATATGCACACAAGGGGAAGATGGTCAAGACAGATGTGACGCTATGAGCCAATTACAATTGAAAGAGGGATCAAGATTATTATGAGCACATTTAGTGTGCCATAATATTTGTAGTGATTAAAGTTTTAGGATGAGATTAAAAATTGAGAAAACATTAGCTTGAGATTTCTAGCTAGTTACTTGAGATTTCACACAGCGCTTTGTCTAATATAAATTGTTAATATGACAATGAAATGAGTCAGAGAAGATGACGGCATAATACTGGGCTGAAAAGGTGAGGAGAGTGCAGAGAATCAAATACAGCTAGACAGGCTTGCTTGAAACATCACTCAAGGTTTTTATTGTGACAGATAATGCTGCTTATGGATTTAATTACCGGTATATGCTCACAGGTCTGAGGAAGAGCCTTTGGGCTTTTGCTTAGAGCTATCCTTTAATGGGATGATTCTGGTCTCTGAACGTTCTGGTCTTTTTGGTTGTTTTTGTTGCTGATAAAG
Source organism: Siphateles boraxobius (assembly GCF_051911475.1). Taxonomy (NCBI): domain Eukaryota; kingdom Metazoa; phylum Chordata; class Actinopteri; order Cypriniformes; family Leuciscidae; genus Siphateles; species Siphateles boraxobius. The sequence continues at coordinate 7,123,000 of NW_027509175.1, forward strand.
GGTTGTACAACCTTGTACAAAAACGTTGGCAAGACATCTGCTTGGTTTATGGATTTTCATCTTGTAGATGCAATTAGTATTACTGATACCTATAGGGATTGAAACAAGCTTCAAACATTAAGTATCAGTGTTATTTTAGTATTTATATTATAGTATTTATTTATATTTTGAATCATCTTTTATTTTTATATTTTAAGTTTTTATTTTAATTTTAATTTAAGTTTTGGTAATTTTTTTGGTAATTTTTAAATATTTCTATTTAGCTTTAATTTCTTTTTATTTATTTTTTATTTTATTTATGCATGTTTATTTTTACATATTACATGTCCACCTTGTACAGTCCAAAATTCATTATTACAAAATAAACCAAGACAGGGTGATCAGGACGGAATACAGTCAATGACCAATCATAATCGAGCATTCTAGAGGCGCACTTATTTTACAGCAGCATGTGTCCAAATTTCAATCTTAACCGCTCTATTTCATCAGAAACGATCTTAAGACAGGGCTTTAAGTGTAAAATACCGAACTTGTCCTTTAAAAAAAAAAGCATGTCATTTTTTTCAATGTTGAAATTAGTGATGCCCTGAAATTTCGGCTGCGGATAATATTCAGCCAAAAAGAATTGAAAATAGATGCCATTTTATATTGTGTTTATTGTAAGTTTTCAACTTTTATTTGATATCAGCTTTATTGAAATTAGTTGCAGTTTGGTGTGTAACTTATCCCATGTTGTTTGTATGAAAATGAATGATACCCTGAATTATGTGGGGGGTTTTTGTGGAGAGGTTTCTAAGCAATCAGATAGAAAAAATATTCTATAGTCCCTTTCTATCCTTCTTCTGATGTCGTTCCCATCTCATCATTTTTTTTCTCATCACCTCCTGTCCTTCCATCATCTCTTCTTTTCTGTAATTTTGGAAGAGGGAGAAAAGTTGATTTACTGCAGTTGATTTAAACCCCCCTCCCCCCATTCCCTCATCACAACATTCGCTTTTTGAATCGATAAGGATTACATACCCCATATACTCTGAGCAGCACTTCGCTCAATAACTGCTGTGCTTCAGTCTCCTTACCTCACCTCTCATCTGAACTACTGCTTGAAATCTGTGCTGTATTCACGCGCATCGATAGACACAACTGCTGCTGTTCTAACTGTACAGAGGTGGATTCTGGGATTTGGCCAGTGTTATTGAAGGGGACTTAAAAGTGATTGATAAGTTGATCTGTTACCACATTTTAGGTCAATCATGGTCAAGTTGTAGTAATTCCTTCCTATGATTTATTAATTTGTTCCCTCCTGCTGTTAAATCAATGCCACGACTTAACTAAAACGTGGGAACAAATTAATAAATCATTGGAAGAAATTCTTAATTCGTGGAAACTATTTATTTTTCCTTTTTTTTACATTTCATGTCTGGGGCTCCATACACTTGGATATGCATCACAACAAAGAAGAAAAAGATGATCGCTATTTCTGTTTCATGCTTACTTTAAAGCTTTAATGACCTCATCAAGCTGAAGTGTGTACATTTTGTAAATATTATTCTAGGACACTAATCTATGCACTGGATTTCTTTTTTTTTCTTCTGAAACAGAAATCAAAACTCAAGTTTCAGTAATTAGACTCAGCAAATTGGGAAATTGAACTCGGTTTGCTATTCAGTATTCTTGTATTCTCAAGTGATAAAGTGAACCAGTTGTAAAAAAGTTCTTCGGCAGGTATTAGGTATGATTAAGGGATGTAGAATATATGGTCATGAAGAATAAGGCATTGATATGTGCATTATAAGTAGGCCTACTAATAAACAGCCAATATGCTAGTAATATGCAAGCTAATAAGTAACGGGTTAATAGTGAGAATTGGTCTCTAAACTAATGTGTAAATATATATATATATATATATATATATATATTTTTTTTTTTTTTTTTTTTTTTTTTGGCTGAATATCTCAGTAGCCTAAATGAACAAACTTCATTTAGTACCTCAGAATAGAACTCTTCAGTTTGATTAAAATAAAGACATTTCAGTAATTTTAAGACACATGAAGCATTTACCCACCTTGTGTCATTGTTCGGTTTTGTTGACGTGGGGGGGTTTACATGCGCTTCATGAGGCACACACGCACATTTGCACACACACGCAAGGTCTCTCGCTCTCTACCTCTCTGCCGTGCGCGCTACACGGTTTGGAGCTCGCAAGCTCTAGATTCCGGGAGATTTGAACTAGTTTGCTTGCATCAGAAAGCCGCTATCAATATGCGGGAGACTCCCGAAACTTCCGGGAGACTTGGGATGCCTGCATACATACAATCATCAGGAGTCTAAAGCTAAACGTTGTCTATATACGAATTACACCACAGTCGCATGACTTCAACATCACCATCACTGAGCTTCCGACAACTCTTTGTTTTAAAACATTTTTGCCTTAAAGTTTAAGTTAATACTAGTTTTTAAGAGTGCGATTAGAAGGAGGGTGTGATAGCGGACTAGTGAGTAGATGAGTTTACCTGTTCGGCTGATGCCGTTTAATGTCCCCGTCAACCTCTATAGTCCCATTTAGCCACTTGTTAGTAGCCACTTTTTCAAAACAAGTAAAAGGTTAAAAAAAGTCACATTTTATGTCACAAAATAAACCGTGAAAATATCTTGAGCTTGTGTTTGCCACAGACCTCATTTCAGGCATATAACAAAAAACCCATTGACTTTGGGACAATGGAACCGGAAGTTAACTTGTTTCCATGTTTTGGCCTACAAAATTATGTCATCTCTGCACCACTGTATTGCATGTTCAGTCTGGCACTGTAGAAGAATGTGTATGTGCGTAATCACGTAGTGTTTCTTTACAAAGTGACATCGCCATTACTAGCCTGGCATGCATAATATATATATATATATATATTTTGTGTCATTTTGGCAGATCCGTGTGAATGTGGATTGTTTTGACAACATTGTCGTCTGTATGCAGAACTTTTCAAAAACGCAAAGGAAAGACGTTTCTGTTTTTAGTACACAGTTGTCGTGTAAACGTACCCTAAGACAGGTCAGGTGAAGGAGACCGCTGATCTCCCGCTTGGTCTTCATGCTGGATACTGGATGAACATTGGATATCTCCCTTTATTTTTAGCTCTGCACCCTTCCGGAGGAATTGCTCGCTCTGTTCTCACTGCACGCTCACTAATGGCACCCTGGGATTAGAGTACTCTCCCTCCGCTCCCTCTCTCAAAACATTATTTTCTCTCTTTCTCGTACTGATCCAAGTCAAACACACATACAGAGTGAGGAGGGGCAGAAAGGATAAGGGATAGATAAAGAAAAGACAGTAAAAGTATCTGACTGAGAACAAATTGTTGCTGAATAATACAACACAAATCAATTTCTCACTCTGCCTGGTCGGCAGGTTGGATCGCTCCCGGCCAACTGAGCCGCAATGGCTTCTTTTGTTCTGATAGAGCAAGGGAGGAGAGAGAGATAGGTTTATTCTTTCTCTATAGCACTCTGCTGCTCTATTCTACTGTTCTAGGCCATGTGTGTAAAGACAATCAATGCTTCTCCGCTTTGATGACTTATTTCGTTACAGGAATCCACAATTTCTTGCTTTTCTTTTTGACCCTTATATTCATAGGATAATAGAGAGATTATAGGAAATTCTTGGGGAATGTGTATAAAGTGTATTTTGTAATAAACAGTATAGTATTATTTATATACTATCATAGTGTTTATTCAAAATTATTTTGCTTTTATTTTTTATGTTTTCATTTTTTTGTCATTTTACTTTGTTATTCTAATTTTGTTATGTGCTGTTGTCATTTTTATTTGTTTTTAATATTCTATTTTATTCTATTTAGCTTTAACCAGTTTTAGTCTTAGTCATTTTGGTATTTGAAATTATTTTATAACTGTAATATTTCATTATTAGATCAGAATTTGAACATGGGTCCCCTTGTGCGTTAAATGAAAACTGTATCACTTAACCAAACACGTATAATTTTTTCCCTTTGGTTGTGTTTTTTACATTTACATATGTGACCCCCAGGGGGCGCTCTCAAGCGCAAAATTTGAATACATAAGCTAGACTAAGCAAAAAAAAAAAAAAAAAAACTGCGCTCCCCTTCAAGCTATCTAGGCAGGTGATGTCCAATGGGACTGATTTACTCAAACTTAAAACTTTATTAAAACTAGACAATAATATACTGGTTGGCACTCAGAGCAAGCAAATGTTCCACGTAGGTAACAGTGGACGAAATTCTACAATAATAAAAAGTCACAGTGAATAAAGTCTCATAGTAGATGAGTTATAGTGTACAGTATAAGTCTCATAATACATAGGCTACAGTGAATAAAGTCGAATAAATAGATACTATACACACACTCCAACACTGCAAGAGATACTTCACACCAAATAGGCTGCACACACACACTAACACGGCGTTTCACACTAGTGAAAACTGCAAAATAAGCACTGTCCGCAAAGGAGATATTGCACAATGCCATATAGGCCAAATACGGTGATATAATGATTACCAAACAAACAGACAAAACAAACAAACAAAACATTTAGGTTTGCAGGCTATCACTAACAGGCCTCCACCGTAGGCCAACCTAGTTCCTGGTCCGCACTGAACGATGGTGGCAGATCTCCGAGGCACGCACATACATCCAAAGAAATGAAAAATAAAACAGAATGATTAAACCCAGGAAAAACAGTGGCTAGTTGGACAGACGAAGGCAATCCTCCTGTAATCACAAGCATAATGGTTTATAATGTTATGTTGGTAGCATCGTGACAAATTAAAACAAGATTAGATCTCTGATTGAAAGACTATGACTAAAAAAAGGAATTAAATTAATTTACGTTTTTGAAACCAGCCTAGATGAATAAGAGCTATATGCACCTTACCAATGAAGTTTAACGGTGTGGATGACTAATAGCTGTGCACACTCTCGCCAGCGTTGGAGAGGGGGTAAAATCTCTGGGTGGCAGGGGCAGCTGCCACTCGACATGTCACTCAACCCATCACCGCTAGGGGCAGCTGCCACTCGACCCGTCACGGATATATGCGCATGCCACTCGACCCGTCACGGATATATGTGCCTGCCACTCGACCCGTCACCGTTATACGCGCATGCATCGGGACCTTACACAATATAGTAGGTGTTTTTTAAACAAAATGCAGCGCGTATCCCCTGTATCTTGCAGGCAAGAATGCACAATTGGTCAGTATTCACCATTAATTAAACGCTTTTCACCTGCCTTACAGCTACTAGACACTCCGACTGATGCATATGATCAAATAGACAGATATACATGTATCCCGCGTTTACTTCTACTCTTCTTCAGCCTACCTATTTGCCACTTTATATTTTTTCCGCCGTTTTAATCTGGAGAGCGAGTCTTGACACCTATGTACTAAGTGTTGCGCCAGCCACAACCTAGCATCGCGTCTGGCTCAAGATCTCTCACTGTTTAAATCTACCAGACACTCAATTTGATGCACGTGTGCAAACAGACAGTAAAATACTGCTCTTTGCCATCTTATTTTACGTTTTATTCGCTCTTTTTGTTCATTAGGAGCGCGTGGATCCACCTAAGCGTTGCGCCAGCCACAACTTAGCTTCGCGCCTTTCCGATCTTGAGGCAGGCGCGACATGAAATTGTGGCTGGCGCGACGCTTAGGTGGAGCCGACACGCGCGCTTCATTATGAACAAAAAGAGCGAATAAACAAAAGATAAGATGACAAACAAGAGCTGTAAAACAGCAGAAAAAATATAAAGTAGCCTCAGTTGGCAAATAGGTAGGCTAAATAAGAGTAGAAGTAGACGCGGGATGCATGTCTATCTGTCTATTTGATCATATGCATCAGTCGGAGTGTCTGGTAGCTGTAAGGCAGGTGAAAAGCATTCAGTTAATGGTGAATACTGACCTATTGTGCGTCCCGTTCTTGCCCACAAGCTACAGGGGATATGCCCTGCATTTTGTTTAAAAAACTCTTTCTATATTGTGTAAGGTCCTGAGGCAGGTATTAATAGTATTTTTGGATGATTTTTTATATTAATTTACTTATTTCAACCACTGAGATACAGTGAAGACTGTAGGATGGACAGTGAAGGATACTATGTCTATTAAAAACAACCAGATAAAGAAATCTTAGTAGACAGGATGTTAAGGAAACACTACATTCTGTCATTGGCTTTCTACCGTTACAGTACATATTGCCTGCACTGGCAACATTACTCACTTTTCTGGCAATCGACATATTGTACAGTCTTGTTTTAATTATAGTACAAGCTTCTTGTGCGCACTTATCCTACTTGTGATGTCATATACTGGTAAAAATTATATATGTGCTGTTTTGCTCATTCATAGCCTCATCAAACATTAATATGAGCTGTAAATTGGACTAAGCAGGAAGGTGGACGCAGGGGAAAGAGGTTAAAGGAAGCTGAGAGGCAGAGAGAAAGAGAGACAAAGCTGATTCCAGCCAGGAAAAAAGAGAGATGACTTTCTGGGTATACAGTAACATCAGGCTTATTCTTGGCAGCTTGTGTGAGAACAAGAGTTTCAGTTCACTGCCCGTCTGCTTCTACTACACTACACTACCCTGCCCAGCCTTGTCATTTATTCATCTCACTCGTTAAGAATAGCAGGAACTGCATAAATTAACCAGCACTCCAGTGTTTTTTGTGACAAGCCGATTTCTCTCAACAACTTAAAATCACAAGGAAGTTATGACGAGGGATAACCCATTAGACAAAATTTTATCTTGGCTTTTGGTGCATAGTTGACAATACATATTTGTTAATGTGAATGTTTTAACCACCCATTCTGAATTTTCAGCATCATTACTCCAGACTTCAATATCACATAATCCTTCAGAAATCATTCAATATGCTAATTTGCTGTTCAAGAAACATTTATTTTTATTACTGTTGAAAACAGCTTAATATTTTTGTAGAAACTGTGATCATTTATTTGAAACAGTATATAATGTAAAATATTGTATTTTGAGAGTTGAGTCAGGGTCCTGAGAAAACATGTTTTGCTATGTTGAGATCATGACAAAAAAAAATGCATAAAAAGTAAAATATGAAAGTAAAACTTTTCATAAACTATGTTAACACTGCTGTAGGTAAACTGGATAGTTGCACAGTTTTGTTAAGAAGATTCTCTGAATTTTCTCAGCATCTGATGTGTGCTGTTGTGACATTTATGCATATTCTGCATCAGGTTCAGCAAGGCATTAATTATATCTTTCAACTTACTTGCCTTGTGTTAAACGTCACCTACAACTGTTTATATTATGTATCGATTAAACCACTTCACACCTCAGCAAGCACTTCAGTGTATAATTGTGATTCAGCTGCATTTTAGGCAGATTAGTTAAACTAAAATCAATGGTTTCACTGTTCACAATCTGCTCTGCTCGATATCATTGTCTTTCTCTTGTGCTGTAATGACATTCATTATTACTCAAAAAAATCTGAATGTGTGGTTGCTGATCTGAACATTTCACCTCCGATTGTACTTTGAATTCTGCCATGAAATATTTATTGCGCTTAGCTCAAAGTTGTTTTGTGCTTAGTGGCCAGATTAAATATGAATTATGATGGATTTCATCATATAAATGGCTGAATTATACATTAGCATTGTTCATAATTCAATTCCGAGTATTAAAGCGGTATTTACACATTGTGCAGAGAAATATTGGGATCGTTTGCCATGTCATTTTGACAGTTAAACATGCCAGCGGGCACAGCTTACTAAAGTGGCACGATGTCTATTAATATGCCCGTGAAACACCATTTCTCAGACCTGTGAGGACAGCGGCCGTGACATCTGCCAAGAGTTAGTGCTTTATCCATACTGTATCTCCAACAGCCCATTCCATCTTTTTAAATTTGGTCTCCATCCTACTCTTATTCTTTCTCATCAAGATTCTCTTTGACTTTTTTCCCTCAGCTATCCCCTCTGCGTCCTCCCCTCCCTATGTTGTTTCTACAGTACAAACAGGGACAGAAGACCTCAGTGGAAAAAGCTGCGAGCGATTATTCTTCACTCCAGAGTCTTACACTTGCATTTCTGCATCTCTCACTTATTCGCTGGCCTCCGCCTCCATCTCTTAATCTCTCCCTCTCGTTCGTTCTCCATCACTGGCAGCGGTTATTTTTATCTATTCTGTGGGTTTGCTGGTGAGTGAGTGTACAGGTTGTAAAAGTTCTCACTGGTGGATTGTGCCCTGGAGAACACGTCCAGATGATTCCTCACTCAGGAAATAAGGGGAAGTGTTTACAGCTTGTTTTCTCATGCGGTACAGCACTGCGATTGGACTTCTGATGTATGTTAGACTGGTGTTTAGTAGAGCTTGGTTAGTGGAATATAACCATTATATTGTTCTTGAGCATTTTTCTATTTGAGCACAAATTATGAGCATAGCTCTTTAAAGACCCTTGACATCATTATTGGTGTTCAGTGGCTTATACTGTAGCTTATATCTGGTAGCTTTAAGGCCATCTATATTAGGACTCTCCCCGACTAAAGTTTTTTCTAGTTGACTAGTGGTCATCCATTAGTCGACTAATCACACGTTTATATTAAAGTGATTAATATGATGTTAAGCCATAATAAGCCCTTAATATATATGGGTGTGATATAGCTTATTTTGTGGTCAAGCTTGTTGCTGCACGATGCCGTACTTTGATATGTCCTGCCCTAATATGTCCTTCCTTGTTCAAAAAAATAATTTATATATATATATATATATATATGTATATATCTCACAGGAAGGACAACTGTGCTTGTGAAATGATTTCCTAGGGTTTTTTCCTTGAGAAGTTCTTAAAAAGTACTTCAGGTTTAAAATGTTCTCGTTAAGCTATTTTTTCATCTAATAAAGAATCTATTTAAAGATCTATCAAACTTGACATTATTCCTGATTTGCTTGAAGGCAGAGGTTGGTAAATAATCAGTATTTGCTGCTTCGTAACACCTGACGATTATCTTATAATGCTTTAAAGGTCTTTGACATTATTGGATATGCAGTTGGTTACCCTTTGTAGGGGAGACTGTTATGTAATCCAAACTAATTTACTTCTTTTAATTATAATGTTGTCATTGAGAGTGCATATGATGAAATACAATTACATCATGCAGTTGAACAATATGAAATTAATATTTACTCCTCTGTTGTGCAGAGCAAGTAAGAATTGACATCATGATTTGTGAAGTTTGGCTGGAGTGGCACCCGACACATCCTGGAGCCAGCGGTGCATTATCTGCTGGCTTGCTCATGCTCAGCTAAAGAGCAAATGACAATCTGCTTACAGTGTTCGTGATCTGTCGTTTGGAGCGCTGCCGGGGCTTTACAGAATTGCAGTGGCACTGCAGCAACAATGCAGCTATGGGGACTGGAGAGACTAAGTGAATTAGCATTTAAATCACATCTGACCTGAACTGTGCAAAATAAAATTGAGCAAGCTGAACGCTTATTAGGGGAGGTTGAAGGAGAACCGCATGGTGGGGAGGGAAAGATTAGAAGTGTAGAGTTTGAATACCTGATCTCCCCAAGTATCGAAGCTAAGCTAACCCTAAAATTTGGTCAATAATTTAAACAACAACAAAAAAGGACTACTTGTTGATAGAAAATTAGACCATTGCATTTTAAATAAGCAATTAATAACTGTATTGTCATTGTATACCATAATATTATATTATATTTGATACATCAGGCTTTAATGACTCGTGTAGTATGATATAGGTCATGAGAATATGGAGGCACAAACTGGGCAAAAATATGTAATTTGGCACAGATGTTGCTATTTTTATAAAATAAAATAAAGATACTGATCAAAGTGTACTCTTGCTGTTTTTCTGTAAGCTTTTGAGATTGCTGAAAAGAAAACTGCAGAAAAGATGTTGTTTGGTGGCTAAAGTATGTTTTTATTTACCGTATGTTTTAGTACAATGTAACTACTGTACGTCACCTTAAAAAAAGTGTAACCAACCAGAATGATGAGTTAGAGATCATCTTTTAAAAGCATGGTGTATCATTTTTTTCTCAAAAAAAATTATTAATAAAGAATCAAGTAAAGCTTGCTTCAGTTGCTTCAGTAAGTGTTCATCTTGAGATATTACTAACACTATAAAGTTATTCTTGCATTTATTTTAGAACAAAAAGTACAACGTGTTCCTGGATCACCATCTTTGTTGATCCTGGAACAAAATTCCAATCAGATTTGAGAGACAAGCTTACAGTTTGTCAAGTTAAGGCTTACAGCCAGGGTTAGGTGCTTCTACATCAGTGTTATTCATCTATTATTTCCCTCTGCATTTAGGGATACGTTATTGGTAGGGTTAGGTTTAGGGGTATGGATATGGTTAGAACTACATTTTGGACAGTAATTTTGTTCCAGGATCAGCAAAATATGTTGATCCATGAACATGTCTTACAGTATGTTTCAAAATCGAAAATAAACCCAAATAAACATCATGAGGGGGAAAAAATCTGTTATGTAATCCTGAAAAAAGCAGCCGGTAATTGCTTACTTTACTCTAGATAACTTTTTTCAAACATACTGTCTTCTGTTTTTGAGGAACTTAATGAGACACTGTCTTTTCAGACCGTGATTCAAGTAGATGCAGCTGACATGCCGATAACTCTGTACTAATGCGACTTAAAGTAGCCTGTAGCCTGTACCCACTGCCTTGTCAGGTCTGCAAGTTCCATTACTCAAATAAAGTCAAAGTGGCAGCTAAATAGTGCTTGTTCGGTAACATAAAGGGAGTGATGCACCTCCTGAATAACCTTTTGTCCATTCTCCCTATAACATATTAATATTTTCTTTCAGTATGAAGATACTAGAAAAATCATATGTATTTTATGGACATCAGGATTTTTAATAATTGTTCTTGAGCCTCAAGACTGCTGAAAATCTTTACCCTGTGTATAATGAGATTTTAATGACTGTTTTTCTCAGATTTGAATATAAACGATTATTGCATTGCACTGAAGATGAAAACGAATCACCATCCCTTCTCTCCCTCGCTCTCTAGCGCTCTTTTGTACTGCAGTATGAGTTTTGATTCACCTCCTACTTTATTGCCAGATACAGTATGCAATTTAGTCCACCAGCTTATATTGAGAAACTTTGATGCGCAAAGCCTTTTTACAGCAGATGGTTTCAAAAGGGATTTGGGAATCATTGCACCCTTACAGAAACAATTTCCTAGAAAAGAGCCATTTTAAAAGATTAAGGAGGTGCTGTGTCTGGGGTTTAGGGAACAATAAGATCCCCAATGGCAACTTAATTTGTCTGAAAAAAAAATTGCAGTAAAGAAAACTGCAGTAAAGATGTTGTTTGGTGGCTACAGCAGAGGACCCCACCGATTTGCATCAGCGACATTCAGATGGTAGGGTCATAATTTCGCACCACCCAGGCTGGTGGTGGTAGTGTGGGGGAGATTTTCTTGGCACACTTTGGGCCCCTTCAATTAGATAGATTTTTATTTGTCCTCAAGAGGAAATTTTTTGAGCATTGTTTAAACACCATAGCCCATAGAGTATTGTTGCTAACCAGTTTCATCATGTAATGACCACAGTGTGCCCATCTTCTTTTGGCTACTTCAGCAGGATAACGCACCATGTCACAAAAATCAAATATTCTCAATCTGTTTTTTTGAACAGCACCTTTTTGAATCTATGCCACAAAGAAATAAGGCAGTTCTGAAGGTGAAAGGGAGTCCAACCTGGTACTATAGCAAGGTATACCTAATAAACTGTCTGGTGGCTGTTTATATTGCAATGAAGTTGCATTTTAAGGCAGTGGTTCTTAAAATGTTTTGAATTGTCTGTACTGATACAGACAAGAAAACAACACTAAAAGACATTAATAAATCATAGTATATCATGGAGTTGACAAATAAATACTTTTAAAAAGAGAAAACTTCCAAAATTGGTTATTGTTGATGAATGCAGTTTGTCCTAGAAACTTTACAATATTCTGGTATATTAAAGAAAATATTACCCATGATACAAAATCTATGAGTCACAAACATGATTTGTCCTTTGTGTAGTTATTTAATGGCTAATAAGAGCATTAAACCATTCCAATAAAATTTGGATAGAAAAATAGACCCCTTTTCAGTTAGTAAACATGGTGACATTTTTTTTGTCGGAGGAGCTTAGGTGGAGGCAGAATGATTCCTCTGGCCGCTTAAAGGTGCTCTAAGCGATGTCACGCGTTTTTAGGTCAAAACATTTTTTGTCACATACAGCAAACATCTCCTCACTATCCCCTAGATGCCTGTCTCCTGAACACACTGTAAAAAAATGTGGTCTCTGCAGACACCCCAGGCTCCAAAAACGGCAACAAAAACAACTGGGCTAACCCGCACCACAAAACATAACAAACTGTACCAGCCAATAACCGACAAGAAGGATTTGGGGGTGGGGTTTGGGGGGTTAGTGCGGGGTTGAGGAGGAGGGAGGGTCTAGCTAGCCTCCATTTTGTTTGACAATACTTTAAACGTGAACAAGAAGTGACATCACCCGACATCGCTTAGAGCACCTTTAACTAACGCTAGTTAGCAAGTTTTTATAGCTTGCTAGTTAGCAAGTTTTGAATGACTGAAGAAAATCCTAAGTGCCTCACTGTCCAGGACTGCGATTGTTATTTGCAAAAGTTAATTTTAACGGACGGAACCAGATTGGCCGACCCGTAGGCCTACACGCTTACTCAATGGATGGACGATCTGACAGGATTACCTCCGGTTGAGTGGCGGTTGAGTGGCCTGGCTTCTACACCTACCTGAAACCGAGCATAAAGAGAAACTGAGGGCATATAAATCTTTAGATGGCTATAACTATTTGCTGAATGGTCACGTACACGACTTGTGTGGTACGATCCAAAGTTCTGCCAAGTCAGCATTATGCTAGTCAGCATAGTCATAATTAATGTGATAATCTACACCTGTTTGCGCAGGTAACTGACTTGATACGTCCACTAAAAATCATGATAACACTTTAGTTTAGGGTCCAATTCTCAGTCTCACTACTAACTAGTTGCTTATTCGTATGCATATTACTAGGAAATTGGCTGTTTTATTAGTCCTTAAACCGTATCCTAACCGGACGCGATGCGATAAGATTCAAGCGACAAATAATCTGTCTGTCCACACTAGATGTTGCTGCGAGATGCGCAAAAATAAATCAAAACCCACAGCCAATCAGAACAGCATGTTGACGGAGTCTTGCGGCAAGTGCACAGCAGAGAGTAATCTTGACGGCACTCAAGAAAATTGATAAGTAGGCTACAGTACATTATCAAATACACAAATATTATGCCTACCATTTAAACATTATTCAAATACATAGGCAACTGAGTTACTAAAAAAATCTTTGTCAAAGAATACACTTGTTTGTTAACAGTTCGAACATTCTTGTTTCCATTTGTTTAATTTCAAGATCTGAGGTGAATTATCCATTGTTGCTTTTACAGCTACAAAGCTGCGAGCACTAAATGACATTCAAAGTCACATTACAAGCGTTTAACATTAAATAAAGCACATAAACCTGAGATAAGTATCTGAGATTATCATTGCCACACTTTGCGTTTGTTGCTCCAGCCGCGACGTCGCAGAAAAATAGAAACCGTTTCTAAAACAGAATCGTCACGGCTGGTTAGGACAAAACTTCAAAGATACCTTTTATCGTGTGTCGCGGCGTCGCGTGTTAGAACACGGTGTTATAAAGCACATTTTAATACCTTATTCTACATGACCCTATTCTAGATCCGTTAATCCTACCCAATACCTAAAATGAACAATTAGCTACCATACTAACTTAATAAGCAATAATTAGGAGTTTATTGAGGCAAAATTGGACCATAATCTAAAGTGTGACCAAAAATGGGTCAGAAAAGTCAGTTCTACCAGAAAGACTCTGGAGAATAAATACTGTGACAATAAATACATTTATTGATAGCCCAGCAAGCAATAAAGTTCTTTGGCGTCGACCCCGTCCATAGCTCGCAATCCGAGGGTCCGGACTCTGCATTTCCTGCCTGAAGACGAAGGCAGGGGCGCAGCCGACCCCCTGGGAGGTATAGGAAGGGACCATCCTGGTGATGGAGGGGAAGGAACCATCTTGGAGGTGGTGGGGAGGATGGAGGTAAATGAAAGCATCAGCATCTGATAACTCAAACATGTGTAAGTACCGGTCTTTTATACCGCAAGTATTAGACATGATTGGATAGATGAGAAGGTAATAAGTGACGTAGCAATTGAGTCTTCCTGGCAGAATTTAATGCTAAAGCTTCCATATCTGAAAAAACCCTTTAACATACTTTGTTTGCAGATGCTGTTTTGATATTTTGTTACTTAATGCATTCATACATTTTTAAGCGTGACATCAGTGTCCAAATACTGTTGGGGCCACGGTTATATAATGCTGGTCAAATTCATCTCATGCAGGTGTTAACAGTGTTAGGGGAAGTTAATGTATTCTTTGACTCTGCATTAGAGTCAGTTACTCTTCAAGAGTGAGCCAGCCTAAACTCTTTGCATTATCAGAGCTGGAGATCAATCCTCATTAGCATACTGCTCCCTAGCAACCAGAACATGAACAGGACATCTGTTGTTCTGTAATCGCTTCCGTCAAACAATGCAGAAGAACAACAGATTGCATCATTACCTGTCCCTCTCTTCACCCTTTGACCTGTCTTATAAAGGTCGCTCAGAGTAAACCTACAGACTATAGTGTTAATTGAACCCAGTGGCTTGACTCGTTTGAATCTGTTCACCAAAAAGATTAATTTACGGATAAATTTCTTCAGCTTGAATCATTATGCCAATTCAATTATGAGTAAATCATTTTATCATTTACCCAAAATATTCCTTCAAAACACTATCATTTAATTTATTAGTGGATATTATTACAGTCATTCACGTATAAACTAAAACAATGAATGCAAATAAAAAAAAAAACATAGGTTCTCCTTCCTTCAATGAGCCACCGAAATTTGTCTTTCACAGGTTTTAGTTCTGTGGGCTATCATTAAGACAAAAGAAAGACTCATTTATTTATAAATTAAATGCAATTCAGTCATACTTTTGGGTTTATATCTTTAAAAAAAGCAAGACGAAAATCTTTGCGAACTATCCTTGATTGGGAATCTCTGTACTGAGAGATTTACTGGAAAAGCTATCATGTGGCTGAGCTTCTGTCACGGTTCAGAGAATGTGGTTAGGTTAGTAGCATCACTACTTTAAGTTAGTTAGTCCGCAGGACTGCATGAAAGTGAGAAAGAACGATTCATTCACTTCATTCATATCAGAGTCGACTGAAACACCACTACAGCAAACTCATCCATCTTTACAGTAATTCAGTTTCATTTATCTTCAACACAGTGTTGCAGTACATATGTGCGCCATCCCTGCTTCAAGACCATTCTCCCAGGTCAGAATCCAAGCCACTTATTTACTTACAAGCCACGTGTTGTCAGTCATTACTACAGTCTGTTGTGGTGCATGCTGGCTGGGATGTTGTAAGTCTCATTTCGTGGGCAGGTTGAGGAATGATGTTGTTAGCCAAAGGGCCGCCTGAAGGTTAGTGTTCATAATGATGGATGAAGAAGCTTATTGCTGTAGTGTTACTCTCACACCATGGACAAAATACCAGGAAGTCAGGTGTGGGGAAATGACCCATCCTCCCAAACTGTTCATTATAAAATAAAACCTGAAGGAAATTACTGTCCTATCTCCTTTCTCAAAGCTCTTTGTTAAATTCACTCTTGTGTCCTTTTTACCCTTTTCCACATCCCTTCCCTAGGGTTCAGGTGTTTCTATTAGCTTACTTGATTAAGTGGAGGTAGATTGTCTTTTTCCTACGGGACCTTTTGTGATATATGCAATGAGTTTGAGCGGGGATTGTGGGATACAAATGATTGGCTGTGGGTTTAGCGGATATTCAGAGGGGCACGGCTGGTTCAGAAGCCATTGCTTTCTCCGGCTTGCTACAGAAACTCTTGACAATTGAAACTTTTAAATCTGAGATAGAGTTGTTGCTCATCTATCATGCAGTGTTGTCATCCCACGCAGAATTTTCCATTATAGCCACTAGATAACTTATCACAAATGGGCTATGAAATATGAGGCGAGTCAGTTCTTGGCTCGCTTCATTTCAAAGCAGATGTTTTCTGAGGACGCTCTCCTACAAGCAAGTATCCTACAGCAGTGTGCTAAACTGGTAATTAGCTTTGTTTACACTCGAAAGAAGCGTTTTTCCATTCATCCTCCACTTCCTCCTTTGAGAATGATTGATAATAATGATACTTTTTGCATCATTAAAGAAATAGTTCACCCTAAAATGAAGATTTTGTAATTATTTAATTGCTCTCGTGTTGTTGAAACCCCATATGACCTACTTTGTGTGGATCACAGAAGGTATTTGTATTTATTTATTTTTTATCATAATTTTTTTAAAGAATGTCCAGGCCAGTCTTTTTAATATTGTTTTGTGGTCTGGATCAGCACGCATTGTTCAACTGATAGAGTTAACAGTGCCATGGGAGGATGCGGTAGATGAGGCATATGAGAGAAAGAAATTGCGGTATGCTCATCTGGCCACTGAAGCAGAACAGCGAGGATGGAGAGTCCAGGTTTATCCAGTGGAAGTGGGTTGTCGAGGTTTTGTGGCACACTCTACAACCCGGTTCCTCAGAGACGTCGGATTCAGTGGTCAAGAGTTGCGTCGCACAGTAAAGAACTTATCTGAAGCAGCAGAAAGGAGCAGCAACTGGCTGTGGTTGAGACGGAAAGATTCTAGCTGGCTGAGTACAGGCCGCCATGCTACGGTTTCGTAGAATTCTTGAAAACTTGAAGGGTGTTGGTTTATTTGTATAGGTTGTATAGTATTTACAGTCATTACGTTCCTGTGTATATTGCGTGAATGACGGGATGTTGGGCAGATATTGTGTTTTGCGGTAGGTGGTATGCTATACGGAACCGTTGCCACTGAAACTGCATATTAACGCACCAGTGGGGCTCGACAGCCTTAGTCAAACGGGTTGGCGCGTATGGTTGGGTTGCGGAGAGATTGTGGTTAGGTCTCACCAGCACTGTTGGTTTAGTTGTAGAGGTTGTATAGTATTTACAGTCATTACGTTCCTCTGTATATTGCGTGAATGACGGGTGGTTGGGCAGATATTGTGATTTGCGGTAGGTGGTATGCCATACGGAACCGTTGCCACTGAAACTGCATATTAACGCACCAGTGGGGCTCGACAGCCTTAGTCAAACGGCTTGGCGCGTATGGTTGGGTTGCGGAGAGATTGTGAGATTGTGGTTAGGTCTCAGCAGCAAGAGGGAAGTAGAGGTCAGTAAGCTGGGCTGAGTTGAGTGGGGGACGGAGGGGGCTGACTCTGGGACGCCAGAGTCACTGTCGAGCCCTCTTGAGGTGTCGTGGGCTAGTCGACGAAACACTGAGGACGGAAGGTGCCCACTTGAAGACCCTAGAGATGTTCCCTACTCCGCTCAATCCAGAGGGTTGTTATGGGGGGACCGCACTGTGGTTGCAGCCGTTGTGTGTGCTGACGCGCAAATACACTATTAACACCAGACAGAAGGAGATTCACGTCACCAGATGGAAAGAAGCGTAAATGGATGGAGAAGCATAGGTTACTGTAAAGCTACGTCTTAGTTGGTGCTTATCTTGGCGAAAGCCGAGTACAAATCAGCATGAAGTTTTAACATCTACTCTCGTGTAATGGAAATCAGTGAATGATAACTGGGGCTTTCAAAATGACAAAAAAAAATCACGTTTTCCAGTAATTAACTGCTTACATTTGGATCTGTTCCTTACACAAAGTTATTAAATGGCTTTAAGGGTGCTTTCACACATGGTTCGATTGCCTGGTTCAAACCCGATTTCGATTGCTGCCCCCGCTGGATTGTGTTCACATTAGATTATTTCTGTCAGAACTGCATTTAAAGCAGCAGCTGTTTACCCCTGTTGCATGGTTACGAGAACGCAGGAGATGGTGGCAAAATGCATAATGGTGCTTACCTCACTTTTAGATTTTGGTTTTTGATCCTTTGGTTTCCAAAGCATCAGCACATAATGGCACTTATGTCTGTCTGACGCGAATGTACTGCAAATGTTCTAAAGAACACGGGAGTCCATTTCTGCTGAAGAAGATCAGAAATTACATACACATTCTCTCTGCTTGCAGTACGTCAGTCACGCTTGTCAGGAAAGTGAGTGAAACACACTCAAACACGCAGTTTTATCAAATCATACGTCATTAATAGAGGTTCACTTCTGCGATTTACTACGATTGCGTTCATATCAGCAGCAAACCGTACTTGATTTCACATGAACAGTACCCTAGGCCACCCTTTTTATGCAGACTGGTATGGTTCACGGGTGAACACCCGAGTTCGTAAAAAAGAGTTAACATCATCCAAATTAAACGAACTCTGACATCAAATGAACCCGGATATGCACCAAAAGTGCTAGTGTGAAAGCACCCTAAAAGATTGTGAATATAACAAGCACATTATATGTTTTATTTTCTGACAATTTTATTGTGCTTTTGTGTCCTTTTTGTGACTTGAAAGCTTCAACCCCCTTTCTTTGTCTTTGTGATTTGTCTTCCTGTTCCAACATTCGCATTCAGCTGCAAATGAGTGACATTTCAGAGTTAAATGTGTTAACACACATGTTTCAATCAACAACAAACGCAGAGAAATGAATCACAGTATTAGTGTGTCTTTTAAAGCGAGCCATGTTTATGCAATAAATGTATTTATCATTTTTATAGATATAGGCATACTTTTGCATTTGCATTTGACTCTAAAGGAGAAATTGTATTGTTGTTGGTAAGATGCATCATAAATCATGAATGTGATTAATGGAGAACCCATCAAAAGTTTGGACCATGATTGTTGGCATGTGAAGTTGAAAACATCTTCAACAAGTTCAGCTCAAGACCAAATATTGCACTTAATCTTGTTCCATTATGTTGCTCCATCTAGCTGTTTTTTGACACTTGAATACATCCTGTGAATGTCCCATAAAAAACATATCTGATTTTGAGTCTGGTCTGGTGGACCGTTATTATACAGGTTTTCCTTAAGATTAGCTAGTCAACTAGTCATTCATGCCACCCACCAACAAGAGGATTATGAAAATATGTAGTTTTACCCATCTAGATGAAATATTGCTCATTCTTGTCAGAGTGAGTAATGCTCTTTTTTCTACTAGCTAATTAGTCCTTCTGCGTATGGTTGCCATTATGCATGAGCATTTACAAATCCATTTACAAAGCTCTCTTTTTTTTCTCCAGTTCGTGGCACAGCCAAACTGTCAGCAGCTCTTGGCCACACTATGGTATGATGGATTTCCTGGCTGGCGTCGTCGTCACTGGGCTGTTAAGCTGGTCATGTGTTTCATTATCGGCCTGCTCTTCCCTGTCTTCTCTCTGGTCTACCTGCTGGCTCCCAAAAGCGCGCTGGGGCTCTTCATCAAGAAACCCTTCATTAAATTTATCTGCCACACAGCCTCCTACCTCACCTTCCTCTTCCTCCTCCTCCTGGCCTCACAGCACATAGCACGCACCAACCTACACATACAGGGCCCTCCGCCCACTGTGGTGGAGTGGATGATACTACCTTGGGTGCTGGGTGAGTATGATTGTATGTGTGATGATGGGTATGTAGGTTGTTTCGCTTGTAAAAATTAGTAATTAAATATATAATGAAATTGCATAAGTAATAAAATCCTGCAATTATAATTAAGCCCTAACAGCTTTCAACTTTTTTGTAGATTATTTTCAGCTTTGATATTTGTATATTTTGAAATTTATTTTAGTGTTTTCAGGCATGTTTTAGACCTTTAAGTTTAAAGTTTAAAAATTTCACATTGACTTACAATTCAAAATATAACTGACATAGATTTAAATGTTTGATTTAATTTGTAATGTTTAACGTCTATTTCATGCATATATATATATATATATATATATATATATATATATATATATATATTATCCTATTATTGCCTATTATAATACGATTAAAATTAAATTATATTTTGTCTAAAAAAACTGTTTAGGCATCACAGCATTATAATGTGCAGTTGATATTCATTGTGAGATTCGATTACATTTAGATGTGTTATTAAATTATTAAGTTATTAGTGTTTTAAAAATAAAAGTGAGTGTTAAATGATGGCAAAGCTAATCTAAATGTAAAAGTGGTGCAAATGAGCATGAACAATTAAATTAACACAGCAATAACTAAAACAAATCTACAAGTGAATTCAGGCATCACAGCGTTAAGTCGGTCACTCTGACGTACGTCTTGACCGAAGAATAGGAATCTCGCTAGAGAGGCCAATCTACTTTGAGTGAAACTAAACAAGGCAATGCACATTGGCGTGCAATCATTTGCATCAGCTGTTCAGCCGCGCAGCGCGGGTATATAATGAGCAGCAGGGGCGATTGCACATCAGCTTTTTGCTTCGGAGCCTAGCACTTGGAGTTCTACAAACTCACAGAGTGTGAAACCAAGGCGAGCCTTTCTTGGACCTCTCCATCCTGGTGCGGGCGCGACAGCACAGCAGCGCGAGCTGTCTTTTTCTCTCTCTCTCCTTTCTATTTTTTGTTTTTGTTCTAAGAGCAAACAAAAAGGCTATTCTAACAGCTGGTAAGGTGCGCAAGTGAGAGTGCTCAAAAGCTGTTTTTACAGCTGGTAAGACCCTACCAGCCAGAGAGAGACAGCGCACAGACAGGTGCACATTCTTGTCTGTGTTCGCAGTTACCGTTCCCTTGCGTGCTTCAGCACCAGCGAGAGCAGTCCCTAAAAGAGCTTACACAGATAGAACGCGTATTTTCAAGATTACTTTCTATCTGTGTGTTTCTGGATGCGGTCATTACCTGGGATCGCGGGATGGTCACGATCACTGCTTCGTGTGTCTGGGCCTCGAACACGACGAGACAACTTTTGTGGATGAGTCATGCACCCATTGTGGGAAGATGACCATTGCGGAGCTGCGGTCGAGACTCTCGTTCCTGCAAAGGGGCGGAGTCCCCGTGCCTCTGCCTCGATCCAACCCTCCCCAGAGGGTTGCTTCGGGCCGTGACACGGGAGACCTGAGGATTTCAGTGAGCGTGCTTCCTTGGGGGTACCAACCCCATAGGAACCTTCATCCCTCTTACGCTCCGCAGCCAGTTGAGGTACCAACGGAACGTGCTGGACCATCCTCAAGCTGTGTACCAGTCGTTTCCTTTGGTGCTCCCCGGGACGATCAGATGTCGATCGGTGCATCGGAGGGTGGGTCAGACCTCTCTGCGGACGACGACTCGACGCCCTGCCTCCTTCGGGTGTGCCAGCGGTACCCGAGTTGGACCGGGAGATGATGGCCATGCTTTCCTGGGCCGTCAGCAGGATCGGGCTTGTGTGGAATCCTCCACCGTGGGATTAAATCCTTCTCTACCCCCCTCCATACCCTCTTGGGACCTTTCCCTGGTGCTTCGAGCATTTCAGGATCCTCCCTTTGAGCCTTTGCAATCAGCAGACTTAAATCTTCTCTCCATGAAGACTCTGCTGCTGGTTGCACTGGCCTCTGTCAAGAGAGTAGGGGACCTGCAGACATTTTCGGTCGATGAATCGTGCCTAGAGTTCGGGCCGGGTGAGAACCACGTTGTACTGGGACCCCGGCCTGGCTATGTGCCCAAGGTTCCTACCACTCCCTTCAGGTACAAGGTAGTGAACCTGCAAGCGCTGCCCCTGGAGGAGGCAGACCCAGCCCTGGCTTTGCTCTGTCTCGTTCACGCTCTACGTCTGTACATGGAAAGAACTCAAAGTCTCAGGACCTCAGACCAGCTCTTTGTCCGGGTGCTGGCACATGGCTCTTCGCTAACAGATATCTGCAGAGCTGCGGGCTGGGCGACACCTAACACATTCGCTAGATTTTATAGCCTACGTGTAGAGCCAGTCTCCTCCCGTGTTCTCACCCTAAACGAGTAGAGGCACTGAGAGGTCCAGCTCTGTCGGCTTGCTGCACCCTACTGTGCACCCTTATTGCTCCAGAGGAAAAACCTGAGTCCTCCAACACCCTCGGCCCGGACATGGCGGAGCGTCCGGCACCAGGCCTTTATCCGCTGAATCCTTCTGAACTGGGTCTAGGCTGGGTCCCATATGTGTGACCCTACGGGGATCACACATGTGTAAATTTTCTCCACGCCTGCTCCTAAGGGAAGCCCGTATCCTTCCCTTGGGCTAAGTCACCCAGTATTTCACATTTACATTTATTCATTTAGCTGACGCTTTTATCCAAAGCGACTTACAATTGCTATATTTCAGAGGTCGCACGCCTCTGGAGCAACTAAGGGCTAAGTGTCTTGCTCAGGGACACATTGGTGTCTCACAGTGGATTCGAACCCGGGTCTCTCAGACCAAAGGCATGTGTCTTATCCACTGTGCCATCCCCACCATTGTTTTCCGCACATAACTCCTTCGAAGAAAGTGGCTTCCACAGCGTTCTCCTTCCTAACAGAAAGGGCATGCTTTCCCAGTGTTATCCAATAATCTCACTGTATGGGGTATCAACGAACAACAGTGACAGATACACTCTGTGTAAGCCCTCTCCTATCGTCCTTCCAGGCAAGAAGGGGTAGAGGCTTGCACAGGGCGCTGAATGGGGTGCAGCAGCTGTGGCGCTTTGGTAGGGATTCCTATTCATCAGTCACAACGTATGCCAGAGTGACCGACTGATAGGGAACGTCTCGGTTACATATGGAAACCCCCGTTCCCTGAAGGAGGGAATGGAGACGTACGTCCCTTCATCACATCTGCTGCTGCCCACCGGGGTGGCCAGCTTATCAGGCTTGGCTCCTCAGCAAAAAACTGAAGTGGCCTCTCTAGCAAGATTCCTATTCGTCGGTCACGATGTACGTATCCGTTCCCTCCTTCAGGGAACGAGGGTTACCATATGTAACCGAGACGTTTGTAGGTCTAAACTGGACAATCGAAATAAAGTTTAACCGTTTTTTAATTTAAATGTAAATATAGGGGAAATGAGCATGCACAATTATTAATGCAATATTATCCAATATATATCCAGTTATATCAACCGATATGATCAAATAAAGTATTTTTCAATAACTGATATATTGCATACCAAGTTTATTCCTATATGTTTTTGTTTTGCACATAGGCTTCATATGGGCTGAGATTAAGGAGATGTGGGACGGAGGTTTTAATGAGTACGTCCATGACTGGTGGAACCTGATGGACTTTGCTATGAATTCTCTATATTTGGCCACTATTTCTTTAAAGATCGTTGCTTATGTCAAGGTGAGCTCCTCCCTTAATTATTGTTGCTCTTGGTTCAGTCATCTTCGCTCATACTCGAATGTACGCGAGCACATGGACACAGACACACTCCAGACTCCATGACCATCTGCAGCTGTGTTAGTCACCCTGCATGGAAGGGTTTCAGCCCACACAAGTCCCTTACAGCATGTGTGTGTGTGTGTGTGTGTGTGTGTGTGAGAGAGTGTGTGTGTGTGTGTGTGTGTGTGTGTGTGTGTGTGTGTGTGTGTGTGTGTGTGTGTGTGTGTGTGTGTGTGTGTGTGTGTGTGTGTGTGTGTGTGTGTGTGTGTGTGTGTGTGTGTGTGTGTGTGTGTGTGTGTGTGTGTGTGTACATTTGTGAGATGAGAAATCCAATGGTCCAAGCCATATAATTTATGTTTTGCATTTTTACATGTTTTCAAGAAATGCATTTAAAGCTATAAATGTTTGTGTGAATGTTCCTGACTACATGTATTATCCTATTATAGTATGATTTCAAAACATGGGAATAGAGGGGGAATTTATGAGTCAGTTAATATTGTGGTCTTAGTCCCAGTAGAGAGCAGAATTTAAAGCAAGAAGAGCTCGGTCATGCCTTGCACTCAAAAGCCATGCCCACTGAAACATGGAATTGAAGGATGGTGCAGAGGGAAGAAGCCGTCTTGTTCCACCCTCAAGTTGTGCAAGGCAAAAGCTCAGGAAATGTGCAAGAACCCGTTGACTCAACTGCCTGGAAAAACAATACAAAAACAAAAACTAATGGATCAGTAGTTGCTGCATTAAAAATGTCAAATTTTTCCTTTTTTTATTTAAAAACATTCTAGAGGGAATTCATTAATGATTTAAACCTGTTGATAGTGTTGTGTCATTTGCATCTGTTGTCTGTATTGTTACAGCACCTGATTAACTCAAGGAATTATGCAAATCAGGTAATGGTGCAAACACGCCCACAAAATTAGTGCTGATTGCAATTTGCATTTAATTTTTTTTTCTTTGCAGTTCTTCACCATTGCAATCTAGGCTCTTTTAAATGGCTAAATATTGCTCGACTACACAGCACGACTTTTGCTCTCCATCTTTTGATCATTTTGATGAATTACTGCTGCCACGATCACTAGAAAATGTACACAAACATACTTTTTAAATACAATTACTGTCAGCTTCTGCAGGTGGTCATAGCGCAGCGTTAACTGCATCAGGCAAATAAGCCAATCCGTTCATGTTTGTGAATTCGATCCATTGAGCCACATTTGCATAAAAAGGAGGCTTATTTGCCCAGAAACAAATGGCAGTGACTTGGCAATGAATTTAAATATGCATGATGCAGCGCTATACCAATGCATTTAGCACCTGCTATGTTGGACTGTGGGTGTTACAGTATGAAAATAAGGCTAAAAATGGACTCTACACAAATATGGACACTCTTGGCCAACCAATTGTAAGGATGGTCCCATTGTACATACACTACTGTTCAAAAAATATTAAGCAGGGCAATCATTTTCCATACTGATAATAATATAAATGTTTCTTGAGGTCCAAATCAGCATATTAGAATGATTTCTGAAGGATCATATCTCACTGAAGACTGGAGTAATGATGCTGAAAATACAGCTTTGTCCTCACAGGAATAAATTACATTTAAAAACATTAGTTATTAAAATAGGAAGCTGTTTTTACCATATTTTTGATAAAATAAATGCAGACTTGGTGAGCATAAGAGACCTCTTTCAAAAATCTAACCAACCCTAAACTTTTGAAAGGCAGTGTATGTAACATGCATTCTTGCAGTACTTTTCCATCATGTTTGTGTAGCTAGAATCCCTTCTAACGCTGAAACTAAATCATGAAATAAGTAGCAATATTTCTGAATGTTTTTATGTTCTCTCCAGTATAACAGTTCTCGTCCACGAGAGGAATGGGAGATGTGGCATCCGACCCTGATCGCTGAGGCTTTATTTGCCATTGCTAACATCTTCAGCTCGCTTCGGCTCATCTCCCTCTTCACAGCCAACTCTCATCTGGGCCCACTGCAGATTTCTCTGGGTCGTATGTTGCTGGACATCCTGAAGTTCCTCTTCATCTACTGTCTTGTGCTGCTGGCCTTTGCCAATGGACTCAACCAGCTTTACTTCTACTATGAGACAGAGGCAGCAGACGAACCCAACCACTGCAAGGGGATCCGCTGCGAGAAACAGAACAATGCATTCTCTACGTGAGTTTATCAGCTTTTATGACCGGGATAGCATCTTCATATTTCTTTAACCCTCCCTTTGTCATCCGTTTGTTGTGTTATTTTGTTCTTTTAGTTCTTTAGTGAATCAGTTTGTTTGAATCAGTAAAAAAACAGTCACAGATTAATAATTGTCCCTGCAGTAAAAAAAAGATGCAGTAAAAAATGTGAAAAAAATACTCTGATTAGGGTATTGGTAGCATTAGCGTAATTTTCATCTAACTGTTAGGGGGACAATAAACAAAAGTTCTCTAGAGCAATTTTTTAAAAGGGACACAAATAATACAGCCAAAATTGTACTTGTAAGGATATGTGTACACAGAGAAAAGCCTTACAATTATTTAATTATTTGCGTCCTCCACATATATAGTATTTTCTTCAACTGCAGCAAGCCCACTGATCTGCCACTTAACATCATATTGAGCAAAACCCAACACAAATATCTACAATATTAGCCTAATATCAGTTCAAACATAGACTTATCGCCATTATAATCGCTAGCATAGAGGACTCGTGGAAAAATACATTGGATATCATCATTTTTTTGTCATGACTAATTTATTAATGACTCAGCATCATCTGTGTTAAAGAGAAAAGAATCACTTCATCCGATGTTTAAAGTGCATAAAATAGCCTTGACAGTCTACTTATCCCAATCGCGTTCCGGGGGGTAAAATCCGGGGGTGGAAAAAAAAAAGGTTTTTGGCAGGGTTTCTCTGGTAAAAATCACATTCTGGGAGGTACATATCACGTTACTGGGGTCTCTTCAGCACGTTTCAACACTTGAACCAGTGTAAACGTAGCCCAATTTTGCGGGAAAACCGCAGACTTTACAACACTATAAAGGGGGAAAGCAGGCAGTGGACCAAAGCACTGTGAAGCAAGGGAGGGGGGACTCAAAATCTTTCTAAACTTAAAACTTATTTTTGCTCAATTTGCATTTGTATTGTTTTACTACTTACAAAATTATTTTAAGTATAATAATACGCACTGTGGTTTTAATGATATTTTCAGTGGTGGACAACCCTCAGATAGGGTTGATCCCATTTAGTTATTTGTTAAAAACTGCTTTCTTCATGACTAGTAAAAGCTTTTTAAAAATCACAAGGAGGTATTATTGATGTATTTTATGCCATAGGATAAAAATATCTTGAGCATATGTTAAAAACAGACCTTATTTGAGGGTTTGTCAGACTTTATTTCACGCATTTAACCAAAAATCCATTCAAAAAATCCATTGACTTCA
Source organism: Siphateles boraxobius (assembly GCF_051911475.1). Taxonomy (NCBI): domain Eukaryota; kingdom Metazoa; phylum Chordata; class Actinopteri; order Cypriniformes; family Leuciscidae; genus Siphateles; species Siphateles boraxobius. Next base: position 7,149,827 of record NW_027509175.1, read on the forward strand.
GGACAATGAAACCACAAGTACAAAAATATGTCATCCTGCAGCAATCTATTGGCCCCCATATAGCTTCAATGTAGTTAACTACATTTTATTAGCACTATGTAGTCAAAATGGTACCTTGACTGTTGTTTGAAGGAATCTTGCTCAACACTGATTGTTTATCACATACATCCATCCTTCCCTGCACGGCTGCTCCATGTCAGGCTCAGTCAATGCTGATGCTCCTTCTGAATATTCATCAAGACCTCTTGCTTTTCCAGTGATTTGTTGATCAATGATACATCGATAACTGCACAATCATCCACCACTGCACAATAACACAATAAATTCAAGAATCACCTCATGAATATTTGAGAGCAAGCGTTGAGAAAGAAGAAGATAAATCTGTGCTGTGTCTCTCAGAAAACTGCAGATGCTCTGTGAAACATAAACACCTGAAACATAAAATATCTAAGCATGTTGTTGAAACGTCCTGGGATTTTCCTGCATTTCCATCAGAACTCTGTTTTTGTTTTTTTTGTTTTTTTTGCCTGCAGCTGCATATGAGCTGTATGTGGCATTACCACACCGAGATATCAAATCCCTCAACTCACATCACATCTGAAGCAGCACAAGCTCCTTCAGGCTTCCTGTGGTGTTTTCTGAGGTTCACTCACAAAGACTCCCCTTCACAGATTAAAGTCTTTGACATCCCATAAGGCTTGAGCCTTTCAAAGAGACACGTTTTTATTAATCGGTATTTTGTCTGCTTTCCCAGTAAAACTTGCACTATTAGCATTTTTAATCTGAGACCATATTGGGGAAAAAGAACAATGTCCCAATAGGGTAAGAAAAATGAACTTGATTCAAGTATTCTCAAATAATTGAAAATTAAATTTTACATTTATTCAGCATTTATTTTTAATAATTACAATGTTTTGCTTCTCAAGTAAATGTATCTGGTTTTTATGGATGTTTTGATATTAAAATTGATATTTTAGTTTTTGTTTTGATATTATTATTATTATTATTATTATTATTATTATTTTGCAGTGCATATCAGCAAAAAAGATTTCTGAGGACATGTCTTACTCACAGTACACTAAAAAAATATTCATGTCTTCCACTTCCATTATTTTGGCCTTTGAATTGGAAAGCTTGAAATGCCAAATGTCGGCTGAACCGGCACAGGATGTGCAGAGCTGCTGGCTCTAGTGGGCTGCCAGCGGTTATGTCACTATCTCTGACAAGTCAGTGAGGTGCTTGAGGCAAACCTGTGTGCTTCCATTAGAGCTCTGCCACGGCAGGTCTGGCACGGCAGTCATGTGGTTTAGGTGCTGGACACGCTTTATTTTTTTAATTTTGTGGCCAAAATATAACATGGATACAGCCTTCTAAATTTGGCCCATTTGATCAAAAAAGTCACAACTATTCACACAGATATAGCCTAGCGATGCCCTGCGGAGGTCACTTGCCTCTTCACATATACTGTGTGTATATACATATATACTGTATTTTGTATGTAGGATGAATAAAGATTTGAGCAACTACTTTGACAAGATCAAATTTTTTATGGTCAGACGACTGGGTCATAGCATTTCTGAAATGGGAAGCCTAGTGTGTTGCTCCAGGTCGCTATGATGACCCCTGTCCACAGCCGAAAGCCCCTACAATGGGCACATGAGCGTCTGAACTGACCTTGGTTCAATAGAAGAAGGCCTTGCTCGTCAAGTCCTGGTTTCTTTTACATTTGCACCATTTACCTGGGAAGAATATACTACAAACTATCACGTGTTATTATTTTTATTGTTTGTTTGTTTTTGGGCCATGGGCACAGAATGAGTCAGGGCAGCCACTGCTGTTGGGAATTAAATGCAGCGAGAAGTCTGTTACAAACAATAAAATATTTGTTCCCCACCTATCCCGGATGCTGCACTTTTCGTTCTCAGCTTTTAGCCTTTTTGTGTTTCTTTTATATGTCTGTGCCACTGAAGTTTCTCCCATCAAATGCTATCACACACAGTTTAATACCTGCTCCCATGCACGATCCACAGTGCTATGTCATTTCTGTTCTGTTCAACTCCTTTTCCCTATTTTCTGGAAACCATATGGTATTTATCTCTGCCAAAACTTTGATGAATGCTGACGATGTTGAATATTTAATGCAATGGGGGGAAAAATCACTATTCCTTTCACCCTAAAGCCCAATTTATACTTCTGCGTCGAACTCACGCCGTAGCTACGTCGTAGGCTGTGCGTAGCGCGCATACCCTTCGGCGTACCCTGACATGCACCTCTCCAAAAATGCAACAACGCGTCAATTCTACGCGGACGCAAGCGCAGTGATTGGTCTCCTAGAACCCCTCCCTCGCGTTTCACATGCTCCCTCTGCATGTGTAATTGCGCGTCAACGCGGACAACAACGCAGAAGTATAAATGAAAACCAACGCGTAGTCTATAGCGCAGCGTAGTCTATAGCGCTCCGTAGCCTATATATATATATATATATATATATATTTATGTAAGCATCAGCTTATTTGAGGGCATATATATATATATATATTTGTAGGCATAAGCGTTGTAAGCATATTTTTTATGCATTGTAAGCACATTATATTTATATTTACTAACATACTTAGAATATGGGAACATAATTTCACATTTTATTGGGTTTTTTTTATGGGGGGTGGGGGTGAATTGTTACAATTGCCCCCATCTCTCCAAGTCATAATCTCTCACATTCACAGTCATTCACACACATTAATAACTTTCACATTATTTCCTAATGAACTGTTTACCCCTGGAGCTTTGTGATCTTCTCTGGCCCATACTTAATGCATCTGTGATGATGTTGCACAATATTCCTAATCATGTTTCTTTCTTTCTTGCCTTTTTCCCCTTAATCTTTCAGGTTATTTGAGACACTTCAGTCTCTGTTCTGGTCAATATTTGGCCTCTTGAATCTTTATGTAACCAATGTGAAGGCTCGGCACGAGTTTACTGAGTTTGTTGGAGCCACCATGTTCGGCACCTATAACGTCATCTCACTGGTGGTTCTCCTCAACATGCTCATCGCTATGATGAACAACTCCTACCAGCTGATCGCTGTGAGTTCTGAGTACAATAATCCAAAGGCCAGAAATATACAGTTTCAGCATCCGAGGATCGAATACGAGAGATGTAGTCTTTTCAATAGGTGTTCACTGCCATTTAAAAATTGATGGTATGGTTTATAGGTTGGTTTCTTCTCATATGTTGTGCTTCTTCTCACTAAGGCTGCATTTATTTGATCAAAAATAATAAAATAATATTTTGAAATATTATTACACTGCTTTCCACTTCAATATATTTTAAAATGCAATTTATTCATGTTATGGCAAATCTGAATTAGTCTAGTCAGTGTCACATGATCCCTCATTCTAATATGTTGATTTGATCCTTTGATGCATAGAAAGTTCAAAAGAAACATGTATTTGAAATAGAAATCTTTTGTAACCGTATAAATTTCCTTATTGTCACTTTTGATCAGTTTAATCCATTCTCGGATTTAAAAAAAATAAAAAATATTTTTTTTAATATAACATACGGTGTAATATAAATATTGTTTGGTTTTACTATATACTATATCAGTGGTCCCCCCCTGTCCAACACAATATTCAAAGCCCCTATACAATATTTCCAGTATGTCTGCCATGATTATGACAAAGCTGTTGTTTTAAAATGTTTTGAAGAAAAGAAACTGGGAGTACTGATATATTTGTTAACCATGATTGATTTTGTGATTGCAGAACTGTATATTCTTCAATTAAAACAATAGTTATTAAGTGAAATTATTTGAATATATTAATAATAATTTATTCATTTAAATACTTTTAATTCATCTTGCGACCTCCTTGGAAGTTTGCTGAGGCCCCCTGGTTGAGAACCACAGTACTAGATGCATTGGTAGAATATATAGTTGATTACTATGATTCAGTTCTTCTTATTATTAATTCTTTTGTTACTGTGCCTCAGGACCATGCTGACATCGAATGGAAGTTTGCTCGGACCAAGCTGTGGATGAGTTACTTTGATGAGGGTGGGACGCTGCCTCCACCGTTCAATATAGTCCCCAGTCCTAAGTCCTTCTGGTACCTGTGTCTGTGGATACATGGGCGGCTCTGCGGGTCGGAGACTGCTCCACCTGAAGAAAACCCCCATAAACATGAGAATCTGAAGGAGTTTACGGTAAAGAAAAACCCTGCATTAATTTGAACATTCTCTCTGTGATTTCATTTCAGTCATGGCCTAATGGTAACAGAGTTGGACTGGTGACCCAAAGGTTGCTGGTTCGATTCCAGTACCGGCAGGAATATGACTGAGGTGTCCTTGAGCAAGGCACCTAACCCCCAATCGCTCCCCGGGCGCCGCTCCGGGTGTGTGTATCCACGTTTGCAGTGTGTGTGTGTTCACTGCTCACTATTCTGCTCCTAATGTGTGTGCACTTACTTGGATGGGTTAAATGCAGAGGTCAAATTCCAAGTATGGGTTACCATACTTGGCCATCACGTGTCACTTTCACTTTCATCTTAATCTGATCAAGTGGTTCTGGTTTAAATGACACTTTAAGCACAATGCAGCCGGCTCATTGTATAACTGATTACCCATTACAGTGACTAACAGCACAGCCACACACATATATCAGCATGTTGAATGCTAAAACAGCTCATTTACATTTTTATTGCTTTTGAACTATTGTTTTTTTGACACAAAGTGGGCTGCAGTAATTGTATTTAGACTGGTATCATCATGCATTACCAGGTATCACTGGGTGAAAGAAATAGTGTACATGTAAAAACCTTTGACTTTAAGAAAGACAACAACTTGAAAAATCTAGCACATTCAAATCAACATCAGATCAAATACTCTGTTTCAAACCTTGATCTTCCGATTAAGTCAGTGATGTCAGTGTTGTATGTCTACAACACCTTACACCTCAAACATATCTGCAGTGCACATATACAGACACTCATTGGGTTGCTTTCTTTTTCTATTAACATTAAGACAATAGGTTCAAAAATACATTTATTTTAAGGGAAAGTACAGTATACACTACCGTTCAAAAGTTTGGGGTCAGTAAGACGAAGAAGTCTCTTCTGCTCACCAAGGCCGCATTTATTTGATCAAAAATATAGTAAAACAGTTAAATATTATTAGAATTTAAAATAACTGTTTTCTACTGTATTCTAAAATGTAATTTATTCCTGTGATGCAACGCTGAATTTTCAGCATCAGTCTTCAGTGTCACATGAACCTTCAGAAATAATTTACGTTGATTTGCTGCTCAAGAAACATTTATGATAATTATCAATGTTGAAATCAGCTTAATATTTTTGTGGAAACCGTTATCATTTTTTTCCGTAATTCTTTGATCAATAGAAAGATATAAATCTTTTGTAACATTTTAAATGTCTTTTCTGTCACTTTTTGCTCAATTTTTTCCATCCTTGCTGGATAAAAATATTGTAGTCTAGGTAGTGTATATTTTAACTGAAAGTTGGTCACCATTACTTCTTGTCTTTAGTAGTACTATTTAAATGGTCTTGCATTGTACATTTTTAAAAGTGCAATTATTATATGTAGTCTATCAATTAATATGAAAAAGAAAACAGCTTGGATAATTCTTATAAAAGAATTAGCAACATGCGGTTTAACATAGTTTTTAGCATGTCACATTGCAGGTCAGCTGCATTTTATCTGAAATACCCATTTATTAGGGCTACTATGGCAAAGGCTTGGTGCATGAATATTAATTAAGTTAGATAGGCAGGAAGGTTACCTAGCAACGTCAGCATGACCTAATTAATATTCATGAGACAGAACTTTGCCTTTTTTTGACATCACAATCAGCTTGTCAGCCCCCCTCCCCTTAACCTCCTGTGTTGCCATGCAACTTCCCTCGAAACTCCCGGGACTTTCGTCATTTCTGTTTCGAATATAACCTCTCTTGTTCCACCTGATGCACTTTTATTACAAATCAAAATTACACGCACGCACGCACGCACACACACACACACACACACACACACACACACACAACCGAAGCACACTCACTCAAAACTCTCTCCCACATGTTTGCCGGCATTGCTGTGCTGGGATCAAACCTTGATCATTATATAAAGCTGCCTACATGTAGAGCTAAGAGGAGAGCAGCTCTCCTGCAATATCTGATAAGAATATTAAAGATCTTTTACAGCTCATACTGCAATATCAGAATGCCTTTTGCATGTGCATCACATTTTTCCCTTGTCTTCAGAGTGTGCGAATATCCAATTGAAAAAGCATCTGCTGGATAAATACATCTCGATAAAGTGCAAATGCATTGTAGGGCTGCACATGAGAATTTACATTTAAATAGAATTTGAAAATTTTGATGAATTCCCTCATTGTGGATGTGAAAGGAAAGTGTTGATGTAATAGTGTTGATATTTTTTTGTTTCCATAGTTACTGTCTTTTTACTATCCAACTTTTTTTGTAAAAATATGCAGCAGCCTGAATGTCAACAGATACAACAAGTGTCAAACTTTCATTTTTATCATCACCGTCAGTACACTACTGTTTAAAAGTTTGGAGTAACACTTTATTTTACAGTGTCATAGTTATGTTACATGCAGTTACTAAATTATGCATAATTACATGCTATTAACCCTAAACCTTAGATATGTAGTTGCTCAATATTACTCAGTACTTAAATGTATAATTACAGTGTAACAAAGACACCTTAAAATAAAGTGTAACCCAAAAGATTTCTATTTCAAATAAATGCTGTTCTTGTGAGCTTTCATGAACATGAACAGTAAAACTGTTTTCAACATTGATAATAATCAGAAATGTTTCTTGAGTATCAAATAGGCATATTAGAATGATTTCTGAAGAATCATGTGACACTGAAGACTGGAGTAATGCTTTGCATCACATGAATAATATTTCAGATTATTTTTAATCAAATGAGTGAAGTTTAATTGACTAATTATCCAACAAGCAAATAAATAAGTGGCGTGTATTTGATTAGTCAATGAGCTCAGTTACCCTATAATTACAGTGTGAATATTTGTTTCTCCTTTTAGGAAAAGCATGCTGACAGGCTGATACAGAATCAGCATTATCAGGTATGCCAGCAGATAAAGCTCTGCAATTACACACATATGCAAGAAAACAGCATTGTGCATGTAATTGCATTACATCACTTCGCCTCTGGCTTTGTTTTTCCCGTCTCTCTTTTTCCTTGCAATGTCACACCAACAATACAGCTGTACATTTCCAGATTAACAAGATTAGGGAGTTCTGATTGCTTGCTTTCTCTTCTTCTCCTTCAATCCCTCAGGAGGTCATCCGTAGTCTAGTGAAGAGGTACGTGGCGTCCATGATCCGCAACGCTAAGACAAACGAAGGGCTGACAGAGGAGAATTTTAAGGTGCTTCTGAAACTGACTGCTTTCTATTAATCTTGCATAGACTTTAGAAAATGGATGCTCACTACCAAAAAAAGGTCACAAATAATCATTCTTCAAATGCTCCAGTGTTTCTAGAAAATCTGGGCATATTCTTTTGTATTTAATTATTATTATCTATATTCACAGTTGTTACATTTTTTGTTACTAATTATCATGTAACAAACATTTTTGGTACACTAGCGCACACGTGTTACACTAACACTACACTAGCACACTTGATAAAAACTTGAAAAAACGTGAAATATATATTATGATCACTATTTTAAAAGTAAAAAAATCTGTTCAGTAATGGTACTTTCCTTACAATATACAGTGATAAACTATAATCTAAAAGGACAAATCATATAATTTTACAGTAAATTTTTTGCTAAATTTTTTTTTGGAAATTAGTATTTACCTCAGCTTGTGGAAACGCTACTTTGATTCATCATGTGGCTTTCTCTATTTCTAAGGTGGTTGTCAGTATATTATAAAGGTACAAGACAGATTTTAGTACTTTTGTATATTAACATGGTCACACTTTAGTTTGGGGATCAATTCTCACTATTAACTCTTTGCTTATTAGCTTGCATATCAAATTGGCTGTTTATTAGTACTTATAAAGCACATATTAATGCCTTATTCTGCATGACCATATTCTACATCCCTTAATCATACCTAATACCTAAACTTAACAACTACAACAACTACCTTACTAACTGTTAATTTAGCAGTAAATTAGGAATTTACTGAGGCAAAAGTCATAGTTAATGGTTAATATGTGTTCCTCAAATTAAAGTGTTACCATTAACATTATATCAGTTAATGAAATACGTATTTTTTACAGTAAATTTAAGTTCAATCTGTAAAACTTAAAATGTTGCTACCATTTATTTTTTACCAAGGTCTGGCAACCACAGCTGCTGTTTTTTCCCCCATAAATTTCACAGATGTTTTTTTTACAATGATAATTTGCACATTAAGCCATAAATCAATCACTCCATGCCTTAATTTTAGTTTTCTTCCTCAACCCACGGTGAAATCTGGTTCCTAAAAACAGTTCATCAGAATAGTTACATTGAATATGTTCTGACAGTAGTGATTTACTTTTGTCACGCATCATATTAGAATCTTGGATTCTGTTGTGCTAAAACAAGGATATTTTTCCGAATGCATCATGTAATTCTGTAATACTCTGCTGTAGGAGCTGAAACAGGACATATCCAGCTTTCGCTACGAAGTTTTGGACCTTCTCGGCAACCGAAAGCCGCCCCGGCGGAACTATTCCTCGAGCAGCGAGGCCACGCTTCGAGACGAGGCCAGCGACGATGGCGATGCCTGTTACCACAGCGACGGGAGCAGCATCGGGGCCAAAGGCGTCTCTTTCAAAACCATTACGCCTTCAGATCCGTCGTACGGAGTCTCCGCCCTTTTCCGCTCCATCTCCGGAATGGAGCCCTCCACGACGGCGACGACAGCGGCAGCATCGTCTGCGTACAGGGAAGGTAAACCAAAGATCAACGGACTGAGGAAGAATCCCTCGCCCTCCTCTTCTCTGTCCTCGGTGGCTCCAGCAAGACCTGCACTTTCACGGACTTGGAGGCGCTTTTCACGCTTCTCTAGTTCCAAGAAGAACTCCTTCAGACGGCTCGGGCTGCTGTTCTCACGCATGGGCAGCCACATCCCGCAGGCCGCAGGCGTCACTGCTGCAACATACACTATCTCAGACGGATTGCTTCACCCGCCGGGGGCCTGGCAGGACTTGGGCTTCACCAGAGGCGATGATCCGGTCACCCGCAGCGAGACCAACCTTAATCAGGTGGACGTGGCCGCTTTAAATGAGGGCGATAGTGTTGCAATGTCAACCAGACAGAGAGCTAACGGGAGGGATGTTTTACTGACATTAGGACCTCTGTCTCCACCTTCTTCCCTTCACTGTGCTTCCAGTTTCTCCGCCTCCAGCTCCCGCCTCCTGGACTCAAACGAGGACGTGTTTCAGGGATTGCTCGGGCCCAGCGGCGGACGAACGCCAGACTCGTCCCGCTGGGTAACGGAACAGGACGATTCGGTGACCACACAGCTATAGTATTGCTAGTCTATACTGTACAGCACTTTGATAATAACAATAATCAGTGATGATATCAATAACTATTACCTTAACAACAACCGATTCTTGTTTGTTCTTTTGTTTGCTGCTGCAATATTTTTCATTTCTCTCTGAGATTTAACCAAATCGAAAGTCATTTGCAAGACAGATGCGGTGAGTAAATAAAATGACGGATGACCGAGATTCAGAAAGGGACAGAAAAGGCCATTATCAGCAAAACAGACAAACTCATTTTTGAACCAGGACTCATTTTTGTGTCTTCATTGCATCATATCATTAAAGGGATAGTTCACCCAAAAAATCAGTCAGTTTCAAAAATAAATGGAAAACCTGTCCTAATTGAAAGAAATCAAGTTGAGAAAAAGATTGAATCCAATATTTGGTGATAATATAGCATAACGAGAGATTTATAAGCTATTTTTTGTATGCCGGTCATTTTTGACCGGGAACACCACAAGTGTGGCTTTGTTCCATTTTGTACAAGTGTAATACCACAAGTGTAACAAGGTTGGGGAAAATCTCCCAAAAAAGTACAACCATTTTTCCCAAAAAATTGGGAAGTAGTTATACACTGTGTGAGTGAAATCAGTAAGTTTTATTCTAACGCGATAACATTAACTAACATTTTTGGGAAAAGAAAATCCTCTCCAGGTCAAAATGACCAGAACTCAACATGAGGTTTAAGATTTTGGGTGAACCTAAAAGTCAACTTGAAATCAAAATTGACAATTTATTTTCTTAATCAATTTTTCTGGTTGTATTGTGCATCAATACATGTTATTCCAAAGATACAAATATTATAAATCAAAATGTAATAACCTGCTCCGCCACTAAAACGACTTGTCTTTTTGGTTGATGTCGCGTAGACTGTGCAGGCTATGAATTAGATGTTCTAACATCTTTTTGCATCAATTAGTGCATCAATTTAATGTTGGTTAAAGTTAAAATTGAAATAAATTTACGCGAATAACATCACATAATTGATTGATTTACAAAGCGTTACTAATGGGATACTTTTGGGAATGGTGGACTTGAGTCCCACACTACATTTTTATATTGAATATCCTATTTCACTCAAAAATGTCACATTACATAAGAAAAATTGTTTGCGTGTGCCATTTCATGTTGACGTAAACCCTAAACCACACCAGTCAATACACTATATCAGCAATGTGCACTAGCATTGTCAGATAATTTGTTTAATTTTCATAGAAAGTTCTCATTGGAAAGTGTACTTGAGCAAGAAACACATCTGATATGGACTTACAGTGAACGTTTAAGGACATGATGCTCTTGGTGGAACAGGTTTGAATAGTTTTTTTCTCAGTAACTGATCAGTGAGCCGCTGGCACTCACCCGATGAAGGTTTCTCACTTTAGTGCTATGATACGTGCACATCATAGTGTGACGTTACTTGTGTTATGCACCCGGAGGGCTGAAGTTATGCTAGAATCTAACATGACTGAAATCTTATTTTTGTATTTTGAATAGCATGTACAAATGATTTAATTTCAAGACTGTTTTAGTATAGACAGATATTATTTATAGATTATACTATTATATTGTTTTTGGAGCTGTTTTTTTCTTTTCTTTGACTGCTTACTTTTTACTGTATGTGAATATTAATTAGTATATTATTATAATCAGGTATGGGGGAGATGCATCGAATAAGACATCCCCCTGGTCTGCGATGATGAATGCTGATGAACCATATACAGTGCCTTGCAAAAATATTCAGTCATTTAACCAGCTCTGATACTTTGCTGAGTTATAAATATGACATTAGACATACTTGTATTTAGAAGTTATTTTAATTTGTCATTGTTTATGTTGGAAAATAGGAATAAAAGTTGGGTCTGGGGCAGAAATTATCAAAAAATTTGCAGTTTGCAGTGTATTTGATGATATGATATTTAATGGTATGAAATATATATAAATTCAACAAAAAGGGGAGTGTCTTACAATTACGCTATTTAAACATTTCTGAGTGATGCTGTCATAGCTGTAAAAAGGTTCCAAAATATTGCAATGTAGGGATTAAATGTAACAAAACAATGTCACATTTTGAGAATTTTGTTTCAGTGCTTTGAAATGGGCACAACTGCAATGTGGGACTGTGTAATCCAGTAACATGACAGAATTGGTCAAGGCCTGAATACTTTTGCCAAGGCGCTGTAAATGCTTATGTAAACACTTGAATGAAATACATGCTACTCTTGTTTGATTCTTACAAGTTTCTACTTTTCCTTGGAAATGTGTGAACATACGATGAAGATAAATAGTAGTTCTGACAGCCAGAAACTGAACTCAAGGGAATGCCGAATATGCAGATTCAATAAAGCTAAATAACCCTGGTGATGTTTTTGGTTTCTTGCTATTTCCTGACAAGATATAAATGTTGATATGTGCTCTGCTTTTTCCTGGCTCTAAGATGTACAGTAAATTGAGAACAGAGTTTTGGTATTAACAAAACAAGTACATATACTATGCAAATATGCAATGCTTTCCTGAGGGATCCATGCAAACACCACAGTACAGTAGTTGTGTCAAATTGGCACTGCAAATTCAGATAAATGTGATGACTTTTGCCTTGCATTTTAATTACCTTTATTAATCAGCACATTCAGTCACTGAGGTGAGAAGTGTAGTATTGACTTGATTGTGTTTCAAGGTGTTAAATCAAGCTGGACTTTGCAGGTGCAACATGCATGTCATATAAAAATGTATGCATGTAAAATTATTTAATGCAGGACAATTGCGTTAGACATCAAGTGGTCACCCAAAACAATCCTAAAAATATATATTGTATAAAGGCAAATAAACAATGCACTTAAATGAGAACATTTATTAGTACACATATATTAGTATTTCCATGAACTTTGTAGGTGGAACAGGAAAAACGAAGCTGACATCCTCTGCAAATGAGGGACACTTGTAAATGACAGAGAAAATGTTCCTATGGGTCTTTGGCAGGGGTAAGATTTGTAAACACTGCAAACACATGACATACTAATTTATGAGTGCAATTTTTCGTTCCTGTTGAAAATCTAATTATGTGGAGTGCGTTGCCCTCTAGTGGTTGCGTACACCCATTGCATAAATACTCTGTTAGTTTAATTTAGATTTGATTTGTTTAGTTGTATTGTTCTAGAACCTGACCTGCTTAAAAGGAGTTTCTACCAAATTTAAGATATTTAAATTTCTTTAAATTAACTTACTGTTAAAAATACGTCAAGACATTCTGTTATAAACATCTCTTATGCAAAAATATATATCGTTGATCCCGCCTACATTATTCATTGGCTAGCTCATGCCACTTCGGCCTCCGTGATTGGTCCACTCCGCTCAGTGTCTGCGTCAACCTGCCACAGCGGAAGTGAAAGCTTCAGTGGAAATAGCGGCTAGTTAAATAAGCATGTCCGGTATTTTAGTATTTCTCATTGTAAATATTTCCCACTAACAAAAATGAATGTTTTTACCTGCGTCGTGTTATTTCTCGTAAGTGCCGCAGCTGCTAAAAAAAGCGGGGACGATGAGTGGGTGCATCTGCCAGATAAATGTGAAGGTAAACTGTCCTCATTTATAATTAATCAGTATTTTGATTTGAAATACATCATGATATTTTGTGCATTTCAACACCAATTTTCAATGCTTGATAAAATCATGCTTTAATGCAATCGCACACACATATTTTACATAATACAAGATGTCTAAGATCCTTTTCAGACTCATTTCAGGTGCATCATGTATATCAATATGTATATCAATAGCAGTCTACTTAGTGTTTTGTGTCATAAAAGCTTTAAATCGAAAAAGATCACTTGAATCATTTAAATTTCTAAAAACGGTCCGAACATTGAACTAATTGATATTCCAACATTATTTATTTTACCTGTCTTATTATGTGGAATAATATATTGTACGAAACAATTCTAATGATTAATGAATTCTAATAACTATGATAAATAAATACATTATAAATACAAAGTATTGTATTTGTATTAAGCAGCATATTCCCCTTTTCAATGGAGCTTACTTAGTGTCTCAAAACCTAGTGTGCTGCCTACCTAGACTGCCTGGAACGTTTGAATGGGCCTATAATGACCAAAAGTGCAGTCTATATAGGCAGTGCACTAGGTTTTGAGACACAGCAGCTTTCTGTTCCTCTTCGGTCTTCTAAATCTGAATATGGTCTGTATGTTTGTATAGTGTGCAAATTTGTGAGTATTGAGATGAAGTCTGCATTTGAAGAGACTGGCAAAACAAAAGAAGTGATTGAAACCAACTACCGTTTCCTGGATGATAAAGGTGCACCGCCAATCAAATATGTCAAATCGTAAGTGTTTTTAATGCAAACCATGATCTTAAGCTAAATAATGAGGCATCTGGTCTAGTGGACATGTGCATTCTGTATTTAGATGCAGTGTGTGAGTTGAGCAACATCTATTGCTGTCTTTTGCTTTTCAGTGATATTCGTTTCATAGAGGTAATGGAGAACGTTTGCTCAAGGATTATGCAGTACAATCTACACAAAGAGAGAGATGGCAGCAATCGCTTCGCAAAGGTCGGCTACTACATGCTCTTCTACCACCTTTATGTTTTTGCACCACAATAACCACTTAGGCAGTGCCAAAGATAATCACATTTCATATCATGAATGCCATAAATGTAGTGTCAAAAGGTTTCTTTAACTGATAATCTAGTAAATGGAGGGATGTACAGTAATTGATGTTGAGATTGTGAATTATTTTACTGTAATATCTATTCTGTGATGTGTCATGTGTCAAACTGTATTATAGCCAGTGAGATCTGATCATTTCTCTTTCTCTGCTCAGGGCATGTCTGAGACATTCTCTACCTTACATAACCTGGTTAATAAAGGCGTGAAGGTGGTCATGGACATTCCCTTTGAACTGTGGAATGAGACCAGTGCAGAAGTGGCTGACCTCAAAAAACAGGTGTGCGAGTGTCTGAGAGATTGTAATAATTAGGGTTGTCAGTGATGTGATTCATGCTGAAAATCTTTTTTTTATTTTTTTTATAAATACAGTAAGTACATTACTGTACAAATTTTTTATTTTATTTTTATGAATACTTTTATTCAGAAAGGTTGAATTAAATTAATCTTAAAGTGACAATAAAGACATTTATAAAGTAACAAAGTTTCTATTTTAAATAAATGCTGTTATTTTTAACTTTATATTCATCAAACAATCCTGAAAAATGTATCAGTTTCCACAAAAGTTTTAAGCAGCACAACTGTTTTCAACATTGATAATAATTAGAAATGTTTCTTGAGCACCAATAACAATTATCTTAAAGCTGCAGTAGGGAGTTTTGAGAAAACGTTGACTTGGCCTGAAAATTTGAAGAAGTAAAACTTACAGGTCCAGCCTCCTTGCTCTCTGCTGCGCTACAGACCTCCCTCCACAGCTCCTCCCCCACAGCGGAGCCTGCCGTGAACGCGCAGGGCCACCGATGAGGGCGGATAAACAGTTATGGCACATTCACTAATAGGGACGAAACATCAACAATAAGCTTTACATTGACTATGGCCTGCCCATACTTTGACTACAAACTTGGTCCTCAAATCATTATGTATTTTGCAATACATGTAACGTTGCACTCTTTCTATAAGTTATAAATAGCTAGTAAGATAACGTTAATATAGAGGTAACTAACGTTAGATTATTCTAGCGATATGTAATCCTAGATAAGGTTTGCTAGTACATTATTTCAGCAACATGACAAGCCAGTGAATTAGCAGGTTTCAATAGTTGCTTACCACAGTGCGTGACATTTTTTCTACATGTTATGCGGCTAAAGTTTTGACACCGAGTCAATGGGCTCTGTCTAATTCTTTCTTTTTCGCTTGTTTATCGTCATCGGTCTTTTTCCTTTTACCTCTTTGTTTTATGAGCAGGTGCCACTCGAGAATTTGTAAGTTTAGGTTGTTTCTCCGCCATTAGCACAGCTGCAGCACACCGGCAATCTTGAGTTTGAACGACGTTACACGCTCGCGCTGTCCAAGAGAGGGGCGTGATCAGCACGTACACGAGCGTGATTGACACTGCTAAGACATTCCTCCTGGCTCTGATTGGTTGTTTCTGACCGGGAGCGGTGTATTTCTGCAAATGGCAATAGGACCACTGGGAGGATCCAGAGGAGCTTGATTTTTTTCACAGATTATCTCTCATATTCTACTGTCAGGACATAATGACGGTTTTATAAAATATGTAAAAAATATTTTTTTACAAAAGTTACCTACAGCAGCTTTAAAGGGGTCATATAATGGTACATGCACTTTTACAAGTTGATTGTACTGAAATGTGTGTTGGCAGTGCCTGTACACAACCATCATAATGATTAAAATCCATCCAGTGTTTTTGTTTTAATCTCCTTATATGTTTTCCCCTGCCTCAAATTGAGCCGTTCGATCTTGTGATGTCACTAGATCGGATGCCCCTCCCACGATTGATAACTGACAGCAGCGATTCAACACAGACCCGCCCTGAGCGAGCTGTCAGCGTAGTCTGCCATTGTTGATACACTGGAGCAGAATGGCGTCTGAGCGATTGTGGTGTTCTGTTCTTGGGTGTAATAAGGAACACGAGAGACCTTGCGTGTGTGTGCAAATGTGCGTGTGTGCCTAATGAAGCGCATGTAAGACCTCCCCCCTCCCCAGTTTGTTTTCGGCACATTATCTAGGTAACGTTACGACGTTCTCAATATAATTCATAATCCCACGTTTATAATGAACAACGCGTTATGGTTAATGTGTTATTAAAAACTGTGTACGCAGGTGTATATATACGGTATGTATTTATGTATGTTTATATACATTTCTATTTATAATACTGCTATGCAACCTTTATAAAACCTTTATTTTACATGTCCTTTATAAAACGGGTATGCTGTTCTTTTCTCCTAAGATAAACAAATTGATTAAAAAAGATTAAAAAAACGTTAATTGTATATATTTCTGATGTCTTCGGATTGTTTGTATGCATATATTATTGTATTTTGTGTTATGTTATTATATTAGTGGTTAAGTGTATAAAACAGTCTGTGTAAATACATGTTTGCAGTATATGTCCAGGTAAATGAGAGACCCCAGTAAGAGATGTGTGTTTTCCTCCCTCAGTGTGATGTGATGGTAGAGCAGTATGAAGAAGTCATTGAAGACTGGTATAAAGGCAGCCAGGAGGAAGATCTCACCACTTACCTATGTGAAAAACATGTGCTGAAAGGACAAGACACTGGTAATGTGAAACTAACAGCTGTTTTACTTCATCATAATATTATAGACATAATATTATGACTTCTTCCTGACTAAAACTCTTGATCTCCTTTATCGGCACCGGTTTTAAAAGCTGTTGTTTCTGGGAAGAATCAGAGAGTTACTCAAGGCCACAGGAGGAGAAATAGTAAATTATGTACTCTAAAGCATATAGCAGCTTCAGCTGGTGTCCTGTGCGCCTGTTTGTACAACTAAATGGACAAGGCTTTAAAACACGAACATGAACAAAATATTTTGAAGAATGTTGGTAACCAAACAGTTTTGGTTCCCATCGACTTTCATTGTATTTTTTTGTGCATACAATGGAAGTCAATGGGAAAAAAACTGTTTGGTGGTTACCAACATTCTTCAAAATGTCTTCTTCGGAACAACATGAGTTGGATGAGCAGGATCTTCTTTGGATGAGTAAATTGTGACAGAATTTTCATTTTTGGTTAGACTATCCCTTTTAATCGTCATTTATATAGTTGTAGTAGGAATACAAATTATTAGCTGTCTGTCTTCATATCACCAGCTTGTTGCTTCCTGTTATAGAACATTAATGATTAATTTGGCATTGCTATAGCAACCAATATAGATCTGCCAGAAAAAGACATCACTTCCCGAACATGAAGCTCTGATTTGATCACTTGTTGCTAATAACAGTGCACAGTTCCGATCTTTATACTGACTGCCTGCAAACACGTGCCTCTGACTCTCTCTGCAGACTGTCTTAAAGAGACCTGGGCTGGGAGAAAGGGAGACACGGCAGCTATCGCAGAGGACAAGAAGAAAAAGAAGGGCAAAAAGAAGAAGGGTAAAGACAGTGAGGATGGGCAGAAAAAGGAAAAGAAGGTGAAGAAGAAGAAGAAGAAGGAAAAGTCCAAGCTTCACAACACCAAAAAGCGGAAAACCGAAGAAGCTGGATACACCTCAGATGAGGAGGAGATTCAGAAGAAAGTTCCTCTTAATCAGGAGAAAACTGAACTCTGATATAGTCCTTTGCATTTTTTGTTTGTTTGTTTGTTTGTTTTCTGATGCTTAACCCCTTGACATCTAAAATTACAACTGATACACCAAGATGTACGTTGAGTTTTAAGTCCATGAGAAGGAGGTAATATTGAGGTCCTCTTTCTAGATCAGACAGAACATGTCACTTGAATGTTACATGAACAGGAAAATGCTAAAATCAAACGCCATTTCAGATCCAAAAATGGCAGCTACTGTAGACCAATCAAATCAGAGCTTGGATTTAAACGTTTGCTTGTGCTTGTTCTCATGCTGGTACATGTTGGTGACATTGATAACATGCTAAAATTGTCCTTTCAGGAAGTGTTTTGAATCAATGAAGCTGGCAAGCTCTTGGAATGGATTCTGGAAATCATGCTCATGGTTCTCATTTCTATTTCTCTCACTCATGTTTCTTTCCTAAAATGTAGTTTAGGTTATAGGTTATAAATTTAGTCTTTTAACCACTGTTACTTTTACTTGCCATTAATTTTCATCATTGTAGATCCCTCATAGATTCTAAATAAGAAAATACATTATTGGATCTTTTTTCAGTATTAATATGATTAGGTGGTACAAAATGTTAAATTTTACCCTTTTTTTGTATAGGATAATATTTTTATGAAAACATTTTATGTGATGCAACAAATGTTTTTTTTTTTTTTTTTTTGTGATTTGACATGTTCATAAAATGTGATGTATTTTTCTCCCCAAAATTTCATTTTATTTTTTTGATGGAAAAGTCTGAACTTGGCACCTCTAAATTTCCCACATCTCTCATTTCAGTAATGCAGATATAACCCTGAGAAACTATGGACCTTTTCTTTCCTTCTTTTTTAAAATCAAAATATGGTTGTACCATTTTTGATTGATCTGTCCATATTTGTTTTTGTGTTTGCAGTGTTTATGTATGTGATGTCACTTACAGGGAATGTTTGACTTAAATTTTTCCTCAATACTTTTCTGTATGGTATTGTTTACTTCAACTGTTTATATATCAGGCTATTTCCAAAAGCTGTATGTATGCGTGTGTGTGAGAGCTCCTGCAGGTGTTTGTATGTCTATTGAGATTAGTGTTGTTTGGAGTGTGATGTGGAGTGTGTATGAAAGTTGTTGACCTGAGATTGAACTGGATATGCAAATGTTGTAATGGGAGGAACATGTGCCGGTTTGTGTTTCTTGGGACCAGCTCATTAGCTGATGCTTTCGAGTTGTAGATGACTGATAAATAAAAAAGAAACCAACAACAAGCAACTGTTGGGTTGAATTATTATTATTTTTAAATATGTCCTAAGAAAATGTGTTTTAAGCAGTTGTTTTGCAGCCTTTACCACAAGGGGGTGGTAACGCCAAGAAAACAAATCCTTTCTGTTATAGTTTTATGTGAATGTGGTAATGTTACTACATTATTCTGAATAGTCTCTTTGTGGTTTTTTGTAACATAACTATTTAGGTTCGCATTCAGTGTGTGTGTGAGAAGAGAGATCATGGTATTCCCTACGACTTTATGGGGACCAAATGTCCTCACAAGTATCGTACTAACAGTTTTTGACCTAGTTCAGACTTTTTTTCACCAAGTGTGGGTATCTGCAGATTGGACTTATGGGCGTGCCAAAAGGTCTTTATCATTGGTTGCGAAAGCTGTCTGTCAGGTCAGTTTCTGTTCTAGGAAGTCACCTTTCTCCATTACTCCAACCTGCAGAAAACATGTCTCCCCCATGAGGAACATTATGTCTCCAAATTTTGTTTTCTTGAAAATGTAAAAATGCAGAAAGTGTTCTGTGAGGGTTGTGTTTGTGCATACAGTTTGTACAGTATAAAAATCCTTTGTCTATGGAAAGTCCCCACAAAACACAGAAACCCAACGTGTTTGTGTCTGTCACAACCTGTCAAAACACAACAATCCCATCTATTTCATATTAACAAAATCAATAGAAAATATTTGTTCTTGTTCGAGAAGCCTTTTAACTCGGATAGGTTGTGTCACAATATCGAAACAACAGAAACGGAAATTATTTGATATTACCGGTGATCTTTTCTTAAAAATTTGTACAATCAACATCCTACAAATCTATCAAAGCTCCTAAGACAGAAGTAAGAATTGTTGTTTAATAAACAAGCTTCAGTGTCGCTCCGTTTGTCACGAGGACTGTTTATCAGTAAGTGACCCTGAAGGCTTTGTCCGCATTTCCACTTCTCAATGTCAAATTCCTCTTCTGTTATGTTTGAGCAATCTGTATTATTTGCCCTTCAGTATTGGAGAAAATGGCTATTCACTTGCACAAACACATCTCAATGAATAATTCACAAAAACAAACATCTTGCACCCAGGCTAAAACCTTTTCATTTTGCTATCAGTAAGGCCGGGAGATTCTTCCTTCGGCAGATGGAGAAAATCGAGTATTTGATTGTTCTCTAATCTCTGAGAATAAAAATGCAGTCTGGAATTGAAATATTGATCTTTTACATTGGTATATTACACCAGAGACAGTATGTGTGAGCAAGAATATGAATATCTCTTCTGTGGGCCTTTTTTTTAGTCAGTGAAATAACGTATATGGTTACCAGTTTACCCATGTTAATTAACATTTAATTTGAAAGAATTGGGCCTGTTTTTTTAACCCTGTTGGTGGAGTGAAGATTATTAATTGTCAATAATATGGGTGTGGAAAGTAATTATGTAGGATATTAATTAAAAAAGATGGGATTAATTTAGTATATTATTAATGGATAATTTTTTTTAATGGTATTATATATAGCTATATATATATATATATATATATATATATAGTGGTTAAATTGGCTCTAATGAAGCAGAAATGCTTAATGTCAGATAACGTCCATAATAATTGGACTTTGGTTTCGATTTTATGACAGTTTTCAGTGGTTATGAGGAGCAATATGAGAGAGAAATTTGGTGATCATTGTTTAGGTCAATTAAACCTTGCCATAGGCCCCAACGAAGAAGAAAACGTTAATGTGAGATAACTTCTAGAATCGTTGGATTTCGGTTTAGTTTTTTTGACAGGCTTAAGTGTTCATGACAATATATGGCCATGAGAAATTTGGTGATCATTGATCGTTGTTTTCCGACCTTAAGCCACATTAAGCTTTTTCACGTTAAAGGACAAGTTCGGTATTTTACACTTAAAGCCCTGTTTTAAGATCGTTTCTGATGAAATAGAACGGTTGAGATTGAAATTTGGACAAATGCTGCAGTCCCGAGAATTTTCGGTTTCTGTGTTAGCACCCCCTCACCTCCACAATGGTTTCATAGGGGCACTGGAACAATCATTCATAAAACGCATTAAACTTTAGTTTACAAAGACGTGAAACTCACCGAGTGGTCTGGGGTGTTCACTGATATGCTCACACAAAAATCGCTGCACAAGATGCTTTCCAACAGGTGTTTTACCATTCGTTGTAAAACTGTGGACCTATTTTTCCAAACGCCTCACAACCAGACATTCTTCCACTGAGAGCTTGAATAATAGACACTCCAGCCCAGTTGGTGGCGATAATGCACCTTTGCCAATGTTTGGATAGCGTAGCCTACGATACCGCGACTGCATAACTACAGAAAGATTACAAACAAGCACATTTCCATCTCCGGCGGCGGAGTAATACCGTACCTCACAGAACATCCAATACAAGTCAATGGGGTTGGACAAAAACTACGATAAAACCTGTTGGAAAGCATCTTTTGCAAAGATTTTTGTGTGAGCATATCAGTGAACACCCCAGACTACTCGGTGAGTTTCACGTCTTTGTAAACTAAATTTTAATGCGTTTTATGAATGATTCTTCCAGTGCCCCTATTAAAACCATTGTGGAGGTGAGGGGGTGCTAACACAGAAACCTAAAATTCTCGGGACAGCAACATTTATCCAAATTTCAATCTTAACCGTTCTATTTCATCAGAAACGATCTTAAAACAGAGAACTTGTCCTTTAAGCGTTTTAAGTTTCAGCTAGCAGCAATAGATTGCTGAAGTTATGACGTCACTTTGTAGGACAACTCGGAAGTTAGCGGCGCGTGGGTTCCCTCGATCAAAAAGCTATGCATTTTCCCCATAGACTTTTGAAGACCCTTACACGTTTTGTCTATCAAGATAATTTTTACAAGTTAATCCAAAATTTATACATTTTGAAGCCTATATAAAGTTTAAAAAACCACAAGCAGACACAATAAAGTTTAAAAATCACAAACAGGTTATAACTGGTGTGTTTTATGTCATAGATCAAAACGTGAAAATATTTAGAGGTTTTGTTAACCACAGACCTGATTTCGGGCGATTTAGCAAAAACCCATTCAAAAAACCCATAGACTTTAGGGCGAGGGAACCGGAGGGAACTCACTTCCGCGTTTTGGGCTACAAAGTGACATCATAACTTCGGCACTCTATGATCAGCTAAATCTGTACTGACCTTAGTTCTATTGTTGACGTTAGCTTGGCTCATTTGTTGTTTCCCGTATAATTTGCCTTCAAAACCAAACAAGCTCTCACTTTGCTTCACCAGACAAGACAGCTTAAATACAAGTAGGCCAACTGAATCTCAAAACAACTTTATAAAGATACAGTGGTCTAAAAGTCAACTCTTCAGACTCAGAGCGGGTTTAACCGCGGATATTGTGTAGGCGGTTTTATGTCAAGGTCAACTTAGTGTCACGTCATTCTAATTAGTGTGCATTGTCCCTTTTAAAATATATTATTCAAATTCAAACTAACGTAGCTAACATTAGCTAATGTTACGGAGCTGGCTAACATTAAAGGGGTCATGAAGTGGCTTTTTATGCAACTTATGACGTTCGCTTGGTTTTTACATTCAAAAACATCCAAATGAATAAGTAATAGGCTATTTTCTACCCTAGTTTTGAGCCTAGCTCAAAAACGCTCGGTTTTTATGGGCGTCTCGCATTGAAGCCTTGGAAGTAAACGCCCACTGCTGTGAGTGGATAACAGTTTTGCATAATAATGAGTTTCAACTCACTCGTCAGTGCACGTGGGGGAAATTGTTTTGAAAACTTCCAATGTTGTAAAATGGCAACCGGAATGATTCGACCATACATGTTCGACCCAGTGTCCGATCCCGAATCGCAGGACAATGAACCAACAACACCTCAAATACAATGGATACTTCAGCCTGTGACAGCGTGGTAAGTTATTGTTAATTGTTTATGCTACTTCTAATGTAGGCTATCTTTAATGTTTTTATATAAATTTTACTCACATAAGTGTGTTGCACCATTCCTGTCGGATCCAATATAGAAGGCACAGCACCGTTTTTCAATCTTAATCGGTCTGCAAATCCTGTCTCGACCTATGTCTTGTTTACAAAACAGTCCTCGGCGAAATGAAGCGAACAAACGGACAATGTTTTACCCACATCAGCTGGAACCTCATTAAAAATAAATTTTAACCATGCATTCCTATTGGAATCCAGAGGAAGCTTATGCAGCGACTGTCTTCTTCCACAACCAGGCACTGCACAATATTTAGTAAACGGCATGTTTACTGCTCGGTAGCTCGATCCGGTTTGTCATCACGAGGTAGGCCTATTTAGCTATGCGTGTAATGCGCGAATCGGTGGGCGGGGCTAAACCGGCCGTGTTGAAGTAGGCGTTGATCTTCTTCTGCGGGGGTGGTGTTTTATCCTCTTTGACGTCATAGTTCCCCAGTTTGAAAAACGAGTCGTTTGCTGAGCCTGGTGTCAATAAAAGCATTTATTGGACTAACAAGGACGTTTTCAGTTCTGAAACTTACAGGATATTCTTATAATATGGTGACCTCTTAGATGTCAAAAGCTCAAGGAAAATTTGATTTCTCAGTTCATCACCCCTTTAATAGCTCAATTGAACGGTTAAACATACAGACAGCTAACATTTCTTTCAGCTCTCTCTTTTTTTTTTTACCTAGTTTTACTGTTTTCCTATGACTTACCGGAGGCGTCTGTCCAGAAGAGGCAGACTTCAAAGAACGAGCCTCGCTTTCATTTGACCCACTCTGATTTGACCATGGATTTCTTTTACTGTCCATGGATTTCTCTTACTGTCTATGGATTTGACCCAGATATCAGACGTCCATTTTTTAACGGCTCTAAGTGTCTTTTTTATTTTATTTTATTATTGCTTTAAACAATACACAAATAACAGACAACAGAATATAGGATATATATATATATATATATATATATATATATATATATATATATATATATATTAGAGGATGGATACCCGACCCGAGCGCGACGGGACCCGACGGTACCCGACGGGCCGGGCCGGGTTCGGACAGATATTTAGACAGATATTACAACAGAATATAGGATATATATATATATATATATATATATATATATATATATATATATATATATATATATATATATATATATTAGAGGATGGATACCCGACCCGAGCGGGCCGGGCCGGGTTCGGACAAATATTTAGAAATTATGTTCGGGTTCGGGTCGGGCTCGGTCACATCAGCGCGATATGGCATTGAACATTTTAAATTTAAAACAGGTTATTGTTGGTAGCAGTGCTTTAAAGGTATTGTAGGTAGAAATCCACAAAAATACTTTTTGTCAAAATTTGTTTAAACTGTCTTTATATATCAATGCATAATTAAAATGTAAGTACTCTGGAAAAGAAATGATAAAAATCGAGTGTCTGTAGTCCTCTTAGGACTACAATAAACACAGCTCATTATTCCATTAACTCCCACTCCCTCCCTACTCGGCTCCTTCCAAAGCCACGCCCCCAAAACACATGAACGCGCGATCCCGGCCATTCGCTCAGCTGGAAGAGTCGGACGTGTTTACCAGCTTTACCAGATGTAGTGACATCATGTCAGAATCACAAGTAATAAAATAACTAACTTTATCAGTATGAATATAAACAATTAACATGGCTGTTAGTACTCACTATCCAGCTCGCATAACGATACTTGTAAAGTTTAAAATATTTTACTAGCTCGTAACGGAATCAAACTCAATATAAGGCAAAGCTATAAATAGCTTCATTGATACACGTTTGCCGTTACTATCAGTTACACTGTGATGAAGGTGAATTTGTAAGATTCATAACATAAGATTGTTTACAGATAAACTGAATTACATACACTCAAACACCTTCTCACAACTGCATTGCAGACCCAAGATAATATAACACACACACACACAACATATATTGTATAGCACATACAGATACAACATAAAGACATATGTAAACATATGTAGAGCATATAACAACAAACCAAACGTGAAAAAACGGAGTAGGTAGAGTTCACGGTGAAAATAGGAACACAGTTTAGGCAGAGGGTAAAGCTAGGTATAAAAATAGATCCCCTAAACTTTTTAACCTAAAGTTAGATTCGGCGAAATTAAATAAAACAGCTTTCAACTGCAGATAGGCCTATTGCTTATTTATCGTCTCAACCCTGGCTCACTAACAGTAACGTTATACTAGTCGACACCAAAGTTACACTGTCATAGCTAAGCCAGTACCGTTAGTTATGCTACGTAACGTTAGGTGGCTAATATTAGGTAGTTATGTGTGCTAGTGATACATGCTTCATGAAAAAATAAATGCCATCAAAATGAAAACAGCAAGATTACCTGTCCAGCAGAAATAAAGCCATCATGGAGTCACTTTTCAGCCCCTTGAGATCACTCAGTAGTAGCCGACGCTGGAAAGCCACGCCGACTCTCTTATGATTTCTTTATTTATCCAAAGACTTTTTGTTCATAGCCTTTTCAAATACTGTCTTCCTTTTTTTAACTCGTTTGACTTCGCTGCCTCTATATGCAGGTAACGTTACTGAGAATTGTGACTGTTCTTTCTCTGCCATAATTGTTTGTTATTACTAGCTTCCGTTCCTTTTCAAACGGGTGCGCGCATTTGGGCTCCTCCTGTATCAGCAGAGGTGGTATCCATGGTAGCGAGGGAGAGTGACAGTCGCCCCAGCCAATCATTTCTTTCGTCCCGAATGGAATAATGAGCTGTGTTTATTACAGTCCTGAGAGAACTACAGACACTCGATTTTTATAATTTATTTTCCAGAGTACTTACATTTTAATTATGCATTGATATATAAAGACAGTTTGAAAAAAATTGGAAAAAAGTATTTTTGGGGATTTCTACCTACAATACCTTTAAGTGGGCCGGTACGCGCCGGTACTCAGTACCGCCACTTCCAAATATTGCTCTTGAGCGTACCGCCACCTCTCCGTGCACCCAGAACGTGCTTTTAGCGTACCAGTACGCTGATTTGCACATCTGTTTTAATCCTTTGGCTGCGCTGCCGCTTTTCCGCAGAGCGCCCTTCACAATGCACACTTCCTAATTCGTCCCACCGAGAGCAGAGACTACATTACCCATACACCCTTGAGTTTTACACGTGAAAAGCGCATGCGTCTCTTTTCCCGCTGTCAGTGTCAACCAACGTGGTCCCGAGAGGGGGACATTCTAAAACGCTTAACGTGAAAAACGCTTAACGTGGCTTACTGTACTAAGACAGTGATATTAAAAGACCAAACTCAGTACACATCATGTATAAAAAAATAAGATGAGTCCAAAATATGAACGCAACGCGTTTAATTAGGCTACACGTTAAGCATTTTCTTCCCCTAGAAAACCGTTATAAGAAAACGCTTAACGTGGCTTACTGTAGGCTACTAAGGCAGTGATTTTAAAAGCCACGTTAAGCGTTTTCTTTTAACGGTTCTTATAACGGTAAAATATTACCATAACGTCTGTCTTCCTGTGTGCGGAAATTTGTTTATGTAGCCGTGACAACGAAACACGTGCATGCGCGCCTGAGTTAAGTGCGCTTGTTTCTCCGTGCGCGCTGATGCACTCATCCTGCTGACATTTCCGAATGTCTTTCTACTGTTGCTTAATAAAAGCAGGCTTTCCACACAAACAAACGCACATGTGTCATTAGTATGAGGAAAAAAATGGGATTTTAACTGTCGGTCTCGGGTCGGGCTCGGACATAAATATCTTTATGCCTGTCGGGCTCGGGTCGGGTTTGGTTACTGCTCTGTCGGACGCGGGCCGGGCTCGGACAAAAAAAATTCGGCCGGATCCGCACTCAAATATATATATATATATAAACACAATGCTGTTTCTGAAGTGTTTCCCCGTTCAATATATCCCTTGACGTTTCATTAAACTGCTTATAAAGAGTTTTAAGTCTGGAACCAAGCCAAGGCAGCCAGCTACGAGATGAACATTTGATTCACCCAAATATTGATTCGCCCAAACTTTTGAATATTAACGTTATATATATATATATATATAATTAATACTTTTTTCCAGCATGATGCATCAAACTGATGAAAAATAACAGTAAAGTCTCTAAAAAAATGATCTGTTTTCACAAAATTATTAAGCGGCACATTATTTCAACATTGATAATAATAAAAAGAAAAATGTATACTTGAACACCAAATCAGCATATAAGAATGATTTCTGAAGGATCATGTGACACTGAAGACTGGAGTAATGATGCTTGAAATTCAGCTTTGCCATCACATGAATAAATAACATTTTATAAAATATTAAAATAGAAAAAAAGTTAATATTAATAATGAGTTATTTTAAATCCTATTTCACTGTATTTTTGATCCAAAAATGCAGCCTTGGGGAGCATAAGGAACTAAAAAATCTCAAAGAACTTTTGCAACATGGTGTAGGTCTATAAATATACAAATTATGTTTTCCTTGTATTAACAGTCATTCATTTAAAGAAACATTCTCAGTCTTCTATATGGTGGAAGTCAAAAGATTAGAACTTTGGTCACTTTAAATGAGGAAAAACATCCTCTGTTCTCTTCCGATGTCAAGAGAAAAGTTGTTCATGGGTTCAATGACTTAATCACGATTTAATAATTTCCTTTCAAAGCGTTTCCTCCCTTTCCATCCCAGTGTGCCCTAATATGGGTAATAGTTAAACAAATTTTTTTTCATGTCTTATTTAAGTGCTTTCTTCACAATTTGTATCTTTATTTGAAGACTGTGGTGCATGGAATGGTTCTATAACTCACTGTAGGCACAACATGATTCTTCAAATGGCATAAAAAAAAAAAATCTGAGCTGCCTTTTCCATGATTAACAAAATAAACTCATGTTTCTGTTTGGAGTATTATGGGTAAATCGTTCAATCATTGCCTCTGACTATCTATAGTCATAGTCTTACCACCCTGAGAAAACAGCAGCCACCCTCAGTGCATCCTGGGAATAATATGACGTATCAGTCACATTTGTTTATCTGGCTCGAGGGAATTGAAAAAACGGCCCACAGTTGTTGTTCATCCATGGTTTCGTTTTTTTTTGTTTATTTTTTTGTTTCCAGCCTACTTAGTCAGTGATCACACAATATCCTGTATGTAGTTTCCTTCTACATGACTCAAAACTTGTGTATAACTAAAATAACATATTTTCCAGGATGCTGAAATTGACTGAATACACAAATAAATGCAACAGTGCCGATATATTTCTCACAAAACAACCATTGCAAAACAGATGCCATTTCTGTATCCTAAACACATATGTTTATCTTCCGCCCATATCTTTTGCTAGCTGTAGTTTTTAAACCGAACATTTCCCACGTTCCCAAATGGTCATCTCCCATTTTTAGAGTGCAATTCTAAATCAGAGTAAATTGTTTTCAAATCTATTTATGGTCCCCACAGATTTATGGTCCCGGGTGATATTCCTGAAGTATGCAAAGGAAAAATATTACAAATCCACGTTACAGTACCGTACTTTGAGTCATGATATCCTTGTTTGGAAAAGGAAATTGGTGCTTTCAAGGGTCCTTTTAGACTCATGAGTACAGGACACACACTTTAATGACACTTTAGCCTGTGTCTGAAATGTCGGATCACTAAACTGCATGTTAATGAGGACTTTGATATGTGTCAATAAAGGAACTAATGGAGTCTCATTTGCATAACCTGAATCAATAGGAATGTTTGATGGCTTTTGCTTCATGAGGAACGTTATAGACGACAAGGTGACACCGATGACATGAGCATCGCATTGTTTATTTGTGTCGTCGGTTCTTTCTGGTGCACAAAACGGTGACAGACATTGATCTACACCTTTCAAGACATCATTTAGCATTCAAATGCCTCTAGGAATGATGACTCAAGGCTCATCCTGACAACAGCAGCAGGGAACCACTGTTCTGCGGGAAGTCTGTTTTCCTCTTTAAGTAACACTCAGACTAAATAAAGACTCGTATGTTGGGGTAAATGCCAAATATCCTCTGCGGTCTCAGTGTCTAGTTTTAGCCTATGCTAAAATGGTTAGTGAATCAAATCTCTGTAAATGCTTGGGAACCACAGGTTTCAACAAACCTGGGCAAAACATTCAAGGAGACGTTTCGAGACTTTTGAATGAATGAAATGGTGGTAATACTGTATTTCTCATTAGGAAAGATTCAAAATACAGAATGAACACATTCAGTAGATTTTCCTTCTGACTGAAAGCCAATAAAATAGCTAACGTGACAAAAGAAAAGAAAACTAGCACAAACTGAGGAGCATTTTAAACAGTATCAAGAAGCTAAACTGGCCTACAAAAGAGAGATAAATGGACAGAAGAACCAGAAGATGGACAAACAAGAGAAAAGCAACACAATGTAACATTCCACACTCTTCAGAGTCTTTCAACAAGAATGAAACAAGCCAGAATCATCTCTTTTCCTTCTCTTTCCCTAATTTTTTTACATCAGCCCATCCTGAGGGCATTAGACTGAAGGTCACTGTCCTAAAGGGATAATGTCACAGCTTCAAAACAAGTAACAGGACGTCAACCATCTCCACAGAGCTTAAAACGGGGAATCAAGCACAATATATGTATAAAACAACAGTTGAGGAATCTGGAATGTTGTGAGGATGGGAATAAGAGTGAATGGAGCAATCGATTGGGCGAATCTTCAGATCTTCTCCAACGTAGCTAATTATGTATAACCTTGAAGTCCTCTCTTCACAGGAAACTGCATTCTGGAAGTTGATTGTTTTTTGTGTAGGGATGATCCATGATATGGAGAACATCCTCAGCATCTCATTGATAGCTCACCTTCTCTTAGTACATTATTGGGTTTTTTGTGTATGTTCTGCTTTCTGTAAAAAAGAGACATCAAGAGGAAGGTTTGAGAGTACTAAACCACAGGTTTACTGTAAATCACAGCAGTCTGGAAAAAAAATATGGTACTTTCTATGTTCTTCTTATGTACTTGAATGGGGAAAGACTGAAACCACAAAAAGTGTTTGCCACCCGTTTCAATATTATTTAACGATTATTTAAATATTTAATAGTGTTAAACTTCTCTTGTTGAACTTTGAAAAAAAATAATAATATTAATACTTTTAATCAGTAAGAACACATTAAATTAATCAAAAGTAAGAGTCAAGACATTCCTAATGTTACAAAAGATTTTTATTTCAAATAAATGCTTTCTATGCATCAAAGAATCCTGAAAAAATTAATCCTGTTTTACACAAAATTATTAAGCAGCACAACTATTTTCAACATTTATAAGAAATGTTTCTTGAGCACTAAATCAGCATATTAGAATGATTTCTGAAGGATCATGTGACACTGAAGACTGGAGTAATGACGCTTTGCCTTTAAAATGTACGAAAATAAAAAATATTACCTAAAATTGTAATAATATTTCAAAATATTTTTACTGTATTTTTTTTAATCAAATAAATGCATCCTTAGTGAGCAGAAGTGACTTCTTTCAAAACATATTTTTGAATGGTAGTGCATGTTTTTTGTTGTTCATATCTCAGTTCATTTAGTTTTTCAGTTACATTGTTAATTCTTAATTTGATTTAAGTTAACTTAAGGTGGGCCTAATGTTTGACCAACATGCTTAAAACAAAATTCAAATGTAATAATAAAAATAAAAAAAAAATTTAATTAATACAAATAAAATATTTACTTAAAATATTATATACAACTCCAAATGCCCTTTTACTCTAAAATAGAAAAAAATCGCACATCATGTGAAAAGACATTAAACAGTAAATGAACACCTCTTCCAGTCCAGTGCTGTGCCAACGTGTAGCAGATTTTCTCGGCATTAGGGAGGCATTTTAATAAAATTAACAAGAGGTGTAATTCAAGTAATTTATCATGTAGCTTTAGCTGTCTCACAGAGGGGGAGAGAACAAGAACGGCCAGCTGCAGAAACAGATAAACGGGTGGAAGGGCGACGCTGGAATATTCATGCGGTGAGGCTTTGCTTACACAGGAAACTTGCAATTAGTCCCCAGTCTTTTGATTCATCTATGTGTTTATTTGCTAATGGTTTCGCTCTGAGACAGAGGGAGCCGATGATCTCATCTGTTTGGAGGACACGGACAAGTGACACACGGTGTTGCTGAGAAAGACTGATGGGAAGGGGAAGTGAGGTCAAAACAACAAATCCGAATAAGCCATAACTGAAACTGTGCACGTCCATATAAATACACACTGTATACAGGAGTGAGTTGATAACCATGTTTTTTTTACTAGAAAAAATCTAAATACTAAATATTTTAGCACTATCTTCAAAGTCAATACGGGGAATGATCATTTTTATCATTAAAATGTACATCACCGTTCAAAAGATTTTTGAAATTAAGAAATTAATACTGTTATTGAGCAAGGATGAATTAAAAGTGACAGTAAAGACTTTGACATGGTTATAAACAAACTCTATTTCAAAGAAATGCTGTTCTTTTGAACTTTCTATTCATCAAATAATCCTGGAAAACTTTAAATGGCGCAATTGTATTCAACATTGATAATAAAAATAGCACAAAATCAGCACATTAGACAGATTTCTAAAGGATCACGTGAAGACTGGAGAAATAATGCTGAAAATTCAGCTTTGCTATCATAGAAATATATTACATTTTAAAATATATTAAAACAGAAAACAGTTATTTTAAATTGTAATAATATTTCACAAAATTACAGTTTTTACTGATTTTTTATTTAAAAAAATGCAACCTTGGTGAGCACAAGAGACTTCTTTCAAAAACATTGTTGAACCCCAAACTTTTGTACTATATATTTATTAAAATATTACTAAAATATGTTGTTCTGCAATATGAAACACATATGAAAAGGGGCCAGTTCCATTCAATACCTTGTAACAAGCAGTTGTCCTCTGGGCTTCTGCAGCGCTCCGTCTCCATGTCCAGACTGATTGGATCTGTGTTAACAGACAGCGACAGCTGACAAAGCCTGCTGAAAGACTATCGGCCTGAATGATAGTCACTGAGTGTGTGTGAGTGTGTCTCACCGTGTGTGAGAGGGTCTGATGAGGTGGCCTGCTGTAAGGCCTGCTCGATTTGCCCTCTCCGCTTGGACTCATATTCCAGCGCCTCCTGTAACCTCCTCTTTGCCTTCTTCTCCTTCTTCAGACGTCTCTGAATGGTGGCTAGATGAGAAAAGGAAAAGTTCCATGCGTAAACATCAAAAGGAACCGGATGATCTCGGGTTTTTCAATTTTCCAATACATGTATTACAACGTAACACACTACCCCGACTGCGTAACTCAGAGGTGAGCTGTCTCTCCAGACTCTCTCTCATCTCTCTCTCTCTGTACAGCTCCATCTTGAGCTCTCGCCTCTCCTGCTGAAGCTGTTTCTCCTGCAGACGGGCGTTCTCCAAAGCCACCTTTAGCAGACCCTGAAACACAGGTCCACATGTTATTGATGTTGAACATTGTTTTGTGCGCGTGTCTCTCTGTGCGTGTATTCCTTCATGGCTGTACCTGGACATTAGTGAGCAGCGTCTCCACGGAGGAGAGGCCGTCTGTGAAAAGGAGGGAAGCAGGGAAGCCTGGGGGAAATGTCTGAGCTGGGACCTTCTCAAATAATGTTGGCTTCACTGTATTCTGCTCAACTGCAAAATAATAAACACAGCGAAAATAATTCAACTGATCGGCTGACTGATAAAGGAATAGTTTAGCCATTCATTTTATACTGTCAGCATTTAACTCTATTATAGTTAACTACAACTAAAACCATAAAAAGAAATGTCATTCCTTGAAACACCCACCCCAAAAAAACTTTAACTTCTTTTATTTTAGCTAGCTGCCAAGGCAAATGTAACTTGAATCAAATCTGAAATAAAAATGAATAAAAACTAGAAATATTTAAAATAATAATAAAAACTGACCAAAAAAGTTTGGGGTCGGTAAGATTTTTTAAATTGTTTTTAATATCAAAAATGTTTTTAAATTATTTATCTTATGCTCACCACGGCTGCAAGTATTTAATCAAAAATAGTAAAAACTGTAATATTCTAAAATATTACACATTTAAAATATATTATTTAAAATATTTTA
Source organism: Siphateles boraxobius (assembly GCF_051911475.1). Lineage (NCBI taxonomy): Eukaryota > Metazoa > Chordata > Actinopteri > Cypriniformes > Leuciscidae > Siphateles > Siphateles boraxobius. Next base: position 7,183,030 of record NW_027509175.1, read on the forward strand.
AAATGTAGTTTATTCCTGTGATGGCAAAGCTGAATTTTCAGTATTATTACTCCAGTCTTCAGTGCCACATGATCCTAGTGTATGTCTGTCGGTTTATGCTTTTTAAATATTCTCCAGTACAGGATGATATATAGTAAGGCATGAGCATATTATTTTAATTGTTTTGAGATTACTTGTGTATAGAACCTAGAATATCCCATTACAACCAACAATATACTATTACATCACCCAACTAAATGCAATATAAAGGCTCTGTGTAATAATTGAACTATAATGAGAGCAGAGGAGGTCAGAGACTTTTATGTAATGTTATAAGAAATGTTGTTATTTTAAATGAAATATTGTTTATGTTGAGAAAATGCACCCCTGTTGTTGGAAAGTCTGTTCATATGCAGAGCTGAGTCCATCTCCCTTTGTTCATCATGATCGTCATATGCTGCAGAGAGAGAAAGAAATACAAAAAGACAGTTGATAAATTAAACAAGAAGTTTCCGAGTAGCACAGACTATTACAAACACATATTGCCTTGTGCTGTTATTGTGTATGCACCAAAATCGTTGCAAGGCTTGTTGATTAGTTTACAGTAACATCTTTTTTCTCTCAATGTAAATCATATAATGTTGTTTACTGTGGACATTATACGCAAGATATTATGAAACAACAGTAATATCACACTTCAAGATGAAGATGCTAACCACAATAACTGGGGGGGGGGGGGGGGGGGGGGGGGATGCTACTATGCTAGGGTGTTGTTGATGGTTGCCAGCCCAGGGTACTGGTATGCATTTGCTAAGGTGTCCTGAGTGGTTTTTTATCATATTGCCATGCAGTTGCTACAGGATTCTTAGTGGGGTTTTTTTTGTACACTTCTATACAGTTACTAAGATGTTCTAAGTGGACTATAGGCCAGTAATAGGCTTATGAAATTAACGTTTCGCTGCGATTGCTTCTGTAATGTTTTTTCAATGGTTTACTCATATGGCACAATAATGTCTTTGAGTTACACTATTATTCAAATGTTTATGTTGTTTTTGAAAGAAGTCTTTTATGCTCACCAAGGCTCCGTTTATTTGATCAAAAACACAGTAAAAACAAAAGTGTTGTGAAATAATATTACAATTTAAAATAACTGTTTTCTATTTTAATATATTTTAAAATGTAATTTATTCCTGTGATGGCAAAGTTGAATGTTCAGCATCATTACTCCAGTCTTCAGTGTCACATGATCCTTGAGAAATCATTCTAACATGTACTTTTGGTGATCAAGAAACATTTCTGATTATTTTTCAAGATCCTTTGATGAATTTACTTTTTTGTATTAACTCTCACTTTTGATCAATTTAACACATACTTGCTGAATAAAAGCATATTTCTTTCAAAAAATGTTTTCGTTGCAAAGGAAGTGAATCAATAAAAACTAACTTTAGCTGGACAATAACTTTATTCTAGAGCTGCTGTAAAGCTAAAACAATCTCTGTTACTTTAATTTCCTATTATCACTGTAAAGCTGCTTTGAAACAGTCCATATTGTTAAAAGCGCTATATAAATGGTGACTTGACTTGTCTCAGCATATCATTAATTCATTTGACAGCCATACTGAATAACTCACCTGTTTTTTGAGGAGAGTGTGAGTAAGGGTGTGTGGGGCTGCTGGGAACTGAACTGCTTAGTTGAGGTGAGGGCTCAGTTTTCTGAGAAACAATTCCCTCAACGGATGGTGTCAAAGAGGCACTCTCTTCAAAACACTCTTGCTGAAAAAAAAAAATACAAATAAAAAGTTCAGTCCTGTAAACAATTATACACCCATAGAAACTCTCCCCACATGACAGCACATCTTCATCACCCCAGTTTGTCTGAAATCCATCAGAGAGTCAGATTAGCTTGATGTTCATATCATCGTAAAGATGAGATAAAATAAACCCTTTTTTCAGATACAGCTTTGATGTGAAGCTAGTTTTAATAGTCAAGCTGTGTTTTGCAACACAGCACAAGTCCCTTAAGCAGTTTGGACCCCTTTATACCAAGTGGACCAGGAAATTGCTTTAAGTGACTCAAAATAAATAAACTCAAGCGAGAACTGTGTGAACGATCCCTGATGACCTTGCAGCAAAAGAGCTCTTGGAGTATATGTGTGTGTGTGTGTGTGTGTGTTTTAGTGTCTGATGTGTACAGCATGTCCTACCTTGATGGCAGATGTCGGCCTGGAGACGGGGCTGTGCACCTGTGCACTTGCAACCATGTTGGCAATTGTATTAAGGTGGTTCATCTGGTTCATAGCCATGGCAACAGAGGCGGGAGGAAGTCCAACAGGAAGCAGGGGATGGGGCATCATCATGAAGGGCAGGTCCAGTCCTATGCAAAGAAGAAAAAATCATGGAATAACTACATAAATTTAGGTCTGTTTATCACACAAATCTATTGAATGTCTTCAGATTAGACTTGGAATTTAATCATGCTGCACGATATACCTTTTTAGCATCGATATCGTGACTTGCGCATCCTGTGATCGTGACAGTCACATCACAGGATGAGCAATGTCAAGTATGGGGATCGTAGTTGATCTGTAAGGACCAGGTACCACAGTTCGAAGCGCTCGTGATTCTCAGATTAATTGCAAAGTTCAACCGTCATAGAGTGAAAGTTTATAATTTTTAGGTCCTGTCAGTTTAAACATTCGAGCGCAAGAAGACGCGAAAGAACTCAATTCGAAGCACCGAACTCCATTCTCTTTCACATTTATTTGTGCTTGAACGTCAAAATGCCCGTCTCCTCAAGTATCCTTGTAAAAACAGTTGCTTATGGCTTATGTAAACAAACAATTGTGAAAGAAAACAGATGCGTATTGTTATATTGGATCCATGCATTCAGTCTTAAAGTGACAAAAGCCTAATATTCCTGCTGCTGTCTGTGTCATTAATTTTAAGCCGGATGCACACTGTACGATTTATAATAGTCGTTTACGACTGTTGCTTGTCAGACTGTATGAACATGATCCTCGCTGTAAGCCATGTCACACTCTGGGATCTCAGTTGTCAGACCGTACGGCAGTCAAGACATGTTAAAAATGGAAGCACGCAAGAATCCAAGTTTTACATCATCAATCCGTGACACGTTCAGTGACTGTGAGCTGCATTTACATGCGGGATAGAAATGGTTGCTAGCAAACAAAAACAGTCTCTAGCATTAATTTTGATCATGTCTTCCCAAAAACATCAAGTGAGGTTTATTGTTGTCTCACTAAATGCGTCATCAGGTTCTGCACTCCTATTGGTTTTTCATTTGACGGTTGTCTTAGAAGCCACACTGCAGCATTGTGTGTCAAATCTTCTGACACTGCCAGAGTTTTGTGGCCATTTTATCGCAAAGGTCATTAATTGGCTGTCGGCGAACATGTCAAACTAGCGATCAAAGACGTCAGATTTTGGAACAGGATCAGAGGAATCTTTTAGGATTCTCAAAATTAGTCTCAGACGGCAAAATCATCCAGTGTGAACCCGGCTTTAATCAAACAACAAAATACAAAGAGAAAGTCGCTTTTGTAGCTGTAGCAAAGATTAATTATATGGGTTAACTATGTTAGATTAGCCTGACGTCGTCATACTCAGATTCTAGTCAGAATGTGAGTATGAAACTGCTCCATTGGGCTGTGATTATGGGGCGTGTGTCAACCGAAAAGGGAAATAAAAGGCCTCTGCACTCAATTGGATAGACCTAGAACCAATCAGAGCAACAGAGTAAGTGACGTATGTTGAGAGATAGATTAAAGTTGATAGATTCAACTTTTTCCGAATCCCGTAGGAAGGACGGCAAAAACATCTTTCCCATCGACAAATGCCTTGATCGCGGTTATCTGTTCCTCTTCTAAACTGAATGCGCTGTCTATATCTTCTATAACACACACGATAGCGGAATATACACAACTCAATTCTCCAGCGGCAGCCATGAATTCAACTCAAGCGCTCTGATGACGTGGATGGTTACGTTACCGTTGCTCTGCTCACATAGATATGATGTCTATGGTTGCTCATCTGTCCATCATCGTATAAAGCCCGCCCTGACAATTTGATTGGTCCGAACAGTTTTTGTTCGGGCATAATAGCTCCTCAACGGATCGAGTCCAGACCGAACTTCCCGACCTAAAAATTTTGTGGGGGGGTTCGGTCTGGCATCCAGGCTAATATTAGATGGGTTAAGAGGACAAATTCTGAGTATTGGTTACCATACTTGGCCTTCACATGTCAGTTTGAGGTTGAAAGCTTCCCATTAATTGAACATAGAAAAAGTCATAGGTTAGGAATGACATGAGGGTAAGAAAATACTGACAGAATTTTTGTTTTGGGTTGAATTACCCATTTAAACACATCAGGGTGTGCATGTGAATGGTTAATACTCACTGTTGGCCAGTAGATGGGTGTGTTGGAGAGAGTTGAGCTGAGAGTTGTTCAAGCTGTGCTGTGTTTTCTCTGAAACAGGTGATGAATGTTTCTCTCTCTCCCAGGACAAAGCTCTACATCCTATTTAATTATAAAAGAGTATGACATAGTCAAATCCACAAAATATATACACATACATATAGTAAGCAGAAACCAGAATTCAGAAGTAGTTTTTTTAAAGTTACTGTGGCATTAGACTTTATACTGACACCTACTGGTGTGGATGTAATGTCATTGTGAAATAGCCTAATAATTTTATTTTTATAGCCTAATCGCACTTTGAAACCAAAAATAACTTGCAAAGATAGTGACTAATATTACTGGAGTTTGTTAAAAGTGCTGTTCCTTGCTTTAGGTGAACTTTAAGTGCATATTTAAATGTACACTTAAATATACACACAAATGTGCTCAGACTAATTAAATTAGTACTTAAAAAATGTAAGTAAAAAAAGTTATCCCCCAAAAAGTTATCAATATACTATAATATATGCACTTTGTTATTTTTAGTGAATAAAGAAATAATAAATAGTATGTTGTCCATGGGCCAGCAGTAACAATGAACTGAAATAATCTATCATCAGCATTCATGTCAGTGCCATTGAGAGCAGATGGTGTTTAGGTGGCAGATTGTGGCAAAGGAATCAATGATAAAGCAGGATGAAGTCGGTCCCCTTAAGACTTTCACATACTCCAGCCAATAAGGTCTTCACACGACCGCATAAAAATAACTTGATTAAAAACAATAAGCTCTCTCATTACACCTCAACACAACACTGCAGTTGCATTACAACACCACGACAGCTTCGCAACCTAGACCGTTCACCATGACATAAATACCGTACAATATAGCGGCCATCTGTGCGACGATCTGCACGTCCGTGGAAATCAAGACTAGTGTCAACACACACGCTCACATATCTTGTAGGATTGTTCTAACGTAAGTGAGAGGGTGCAAATTCACTGTAATCAGACATATGAAGATGGATGAGGGGAGGGAAAGCAGGAGCAATCAGACAACAAGAGCTGCAGCTGTGCTGCCAAACACTAAAACTAACGCAAACATGCACACGTGCATACGGTATATTCTCTTGTGTCAAGTACTCAAATAGAAACAGCTTTCAGCTTTGGGTGGATGTCTAGAACAGCTTTGGTTTAGATTACTGACGTTTTGAAAGGATGGTGTCAGAAATATAATGGCAGATCTGTCCATGATGGCAAATCCCAAAGAAGTGCGTGTGCCATGTTTGGAACCCACTCGGCGCACAATTTACTATTAAAGTTATTACTGCAACATAGGATGATCCATGATATCACTTGGCAGAAATGTCGCGAACGGCACGTTTTACCACGTTTGCCTCAATAACAAGGTCAAAACAGGTAAAACTTTCTCACTAAAAATGGCTATTTCTCACTTTGGAGTATTTTTGGCCAGTAATTAATTATAGTAATTACTATCCTAGTAATTAATAAACACCAGATGGTCAGCTTGTCTAGACTGTTTGATCAAGTGAGAAATGCTTTAAAAGTCAACTAGAACAGATTTGTGTGTTTCTACATGATTGCTGTCACCAAAACACACACTCACATACACACACACAAACATTGCATGCACAAAAAACTACTGATTTAAACAGCATCCTAAAAAAAATGAGGGCAACTTCAAACAGACAAGATGAGAGAGAGAGAAAGGGGGTGGACGGGTGAAGATCCAAAAATGCTGACCATATGCTTGCAGGGAAAGATGGGCAAACAGATAATGTGTGCGTACATTAGACACGACTTCCCTGCTAAGCGCACACGGACGTAAAAACAAGCACACATGTGCTAACATACACCCGTATGTGCGCACATCTCACACCTGTTTCTGTTAACGCAGGCAATCACCCGTATGACAGGTTTCGGCCATCTTGTTAAATAATGCATGGAATTTTTCTTTCAACTTGTCAACGCAGGGGGAAAAAGTATCTCTCCCTGCCTCTCTCTTCTCTTCTGATGTCATTCTTGATGCTGATTTTCCTTGACTGCATTCCGTCTTTCTGATGAAGGCCTTTTTTTCTTCTCTCCTAAATTCTGCTTGTCCACAGCTGTTCTCACTAGGAAAGCTGTGCTCTTTTCCTCCTAAACACTTGTGAGAGTGGCCTTTGAAGTTCACATTATCTGTGTTAGTTTTAGCCAAAGTTAGCTGTGTTTGAAGACTCAGATTTCATGTGATGCCTAAAAATCTGACTAGCAAGTCTTGCAAACACTAAAAAAATGCAATATTGCTCTAATATACAAACACTACCATCCAAACACTGGTGTCGGTGAGATTTTTTTTAAAATCAATTGTCCAGCAAAAATGCATTAAATTGATCAACAGTGTCAGTAAAGTGTCTAAAGATTTGTTTTTTTTACAAAATATTTCTATTTCAAATAAATGCTATTCTTTTGAACTTTTTATTCAATATAGAATCCTGAAAAAAAAAATTCTGTCGTATTAATTGTATAATATTACAATACTAATATTGTATTATACCACATCAGACAGGTGAGAAATATAGATATAAATATATTTAGACAAAACAAATATAATTAAATATAAATAAATGTGTATTATTAGATCTAGTTTAAATCAAATTAAAAATAAATATAAAATTCATAAAACCACAAATGATGGATCTTCTTATGCATAGAAGCACGCACAGATATTGTGCATATATAACACGGCATATGCATACGCACAAACACAAGCACCTCTGCACCAAATGTCTTGTTTAATCTCTAAGGCTGGTGTACGATTAACTATTCTCCTGTCCGTTGTTGGTCTTCTCTAAATGCACGGTCAGGCAGCAGTCATTAATGTCACCATTAGTCTCTGTAAACCAAGCACAGCCCTGCAACATGGGCCTGTTGAGCGAGCTCTGTGGTGGGGCTCATCTCACCCAAAAGTCCCAGGTTACTATTGCAAGGCCATCTGTCTGGCACATCTACAGATTGCACTTTAAACAAGGTGCCTTTAACACAACACTTTAACAAATAAATAGTGAAAGCACACTCCATACCTGTATCTGTATTAGAGTTGAGCTCATCTGAATCAAATTCTAAGCCATTATGGGCCTTGTGTAGAGTCATCATCATCTTCATCTTCTGTATCTTCAAAGCTTCAGCCATTGTTGTTAGACCTGCAATACAATAATGTCACAAAAACTGAGTACATAAAACACTCACATCTCACTTGTTTCTCCCACACAGCAGTGATGTAATCAAATGTAAACTCACATGTGTCTTCAGAACAGTTTCAGCTGAGATCTAAACAATATCTCAAACTGAGCCCGGATTTGCCTAGATTTTCTCCAATCAAATGCAAAAAAATGCTGTAAAACCACATAATCTAAGCTTTTCCATTCAAATCTATTTTATACTGTACATACACTATATACACAAAAGTTTGTAATGATTAAGATTTTCTAATGTTTTTGAAAGAAGTCTTTTATGCTAACCGAGACTGCATTTATTTGATAAAAAATGCAGTAAAAACAGTAATATTGTGAAATACTATTACAATTTAAAATAACTTTTTTTCCTGTTTTAATATATATTAAAATGTAATTTATTCCTGTGCTTGTAAAACTGAATTTTCAGCATCCTTACTCCAGTCTTCAGTGTCTGATATACTGCCATTCAAAAGTAAAAAAAAAAAAAAAATGCTTCTCTTTTTGGTTTTGAATATCTAAATATACTGGTTTCAGGCTGCTAAGTGATGTGCTATTTATGAAGCACATTAGACTAAAAATTACAGCAATAAATTCCTTAGTTGACAGTGAACGGATGTTGTCATCAGCAGAGTTTTATCCAGAGCAACTGGAGGGTCGCAGTGCGATAAGGGACCTGAAATAACTCTCTGTTAACTGGACAGAGAGCATATCATGGAAGTAGTCCAAGAAATAGCCATCTACCAATCAATCACTTTAAACTCCTCCTACTACCAGCAATTAGCCAGCCTGAGAGCTCTGGCCCTGGTTACCCTGGATACCATAAAAAAAGGTAAAAAAAAAAGAAAAAAGTATTGATTAGTGACAGACGGTCAATGCTCGAGACCAGTGATTGATGTTAGAATTGCTGCCTCTCTCATTATAGTTCAGATCTTTCAACACACGACCCTGCAATTCTAGAGATGTCCAGTGTGCATGTGATGGTGTGTGTGTGTGCCTGTATATTTTTGCATATGTGTTCGGGTGAGCGTGTGTATTGCATCTGACAAGGTCATGATTGTGACAAAGGAAAAGAAAAGTGCAGGTGATGCTGACTGCTGAGAAGGAGAAAAACAATGGGCCATTAACGTGCACACGCATAGACACAAGTACAGACCGGCATGTTCCCTTTGGAGAGCATTGACTGCTTGGCTAATCGTGACTTCAATATCTCTATGTAAACGCTGACTGTTGCATGAGCTTCACTGTGGGCTCATGGGAAAATAATCTTCAGAGACTTGAGTTGAGTTACGTAAGCTGTTTGACAAGAAGGAAACCGATCGTTCATTTGAAGTGAGACTGTCCTGAGGGAGGAATTCTATTCCTTGAACTCTATAATGATGGACCAGAGACAAAGTTCACAGGTCAAAGCCACACACCATGAGAATAGTTAAGATCAAACATTTATTTTACTAGTTTTATGGTACTTTTTGTCATTTTCTGGAGCTTTGCAATAATGTAATTCACCGGTCAATTTTGATTTATGGTAAAGAGCAGCTGGGACATTCTGCTAAATATCTCCATTTGATTTTCATGTTTAAAATCATAGAATTTGAAATGACAGAATTTTATTTTTTTGGGTGAAGTATTCCAGACAGTGTGAGAAATTAATATATTATTCATCAAGTATGCATTAAATTGATCAATATCAATAAAGACATTTACAGTGTTACAACAGATTTCTAGTTCAACTAAATTATGTTCTTTTGAACTTTCTATTAATTAAAGAATCATTAAAAAAATTATCGCATGTTCTACAAAAATATTAAGCAGCAAAACCTGTTTTCAACATTGATAACCGTGACAAATGTTTTTTTGAGCTGCAAATCTGAATATTATGGAGTAACCATCACAGGGATGAATTACATTTTTAAATATATTAACAAAAACATTCATTTTGAATTGTAATAATATGTCACAAATTAACTGTTTTCTGTCTTGTGTTGTGTGCATTTTAACTTATTATATGGAAATCAAAAACTGCATTTTCTCCTCTCCTCTCACTCGTTTGGCACCACCCCCTGCTGTCTGTCATTCCCCTGTCATAAACAATCCCAACAATTCCAAAACATGCCAACGAGGCCATTTTGGAGCAGTTGGAGATTAGAAAATATGAAAATAACAGATTTAAATGAATGTCAAAGTCAAATTTTACTTACCAATCTTTCAGAAACAAAATCCATGCTATTGTCAAATACCTTAGATCCCAGAAAGAAAATCTTGAGGTAATTACTATATAGTATAGCTGTTCATTTAATAAAAAATACAAAAATAAATGAAAATATATATATATATATATTTTTTTTTTTAATATTTTTTTTATGTTTCATATTGAAATACCTGGACCAGATGTTGAAGCTTGTTTCCGCCACTGAATAAAAAATAAACAAGGTAATTGGGATTTTTTTAAATCTCAGAATTCTGACTTTTTTTCTCGCATATATAAGATATGAATATCTAGATATAAACTTGCAATTGCGAGAAAAAAATAGTCAGAATTAAGATAGATTAAAAGTTGCCATTTTATTATGTGGCACAAACAAGCTTCCAAACATTTGATTGCACAGTATTTTTGGCAAACCTGAACACAGTTTGAGACATTGTTGAGATCACTTCTGAAGCTATAAAGAAACATAAGAGATTACTCTGGGGTTTTTTTTTCTCAGGCAAAGAATCAGAGAAGCATCTTAATTAAGATATTAAATATATTTCTGATTTTCTTATATGTAAGCAAACACAAACGCAAAGCAAAATACTGTCATGTCTCCACTGTGTTTGTTGGCCTGTTGTATCTTGCTGTTAGAACAGAATCATTGATTCACTCAATTGATGGCACCAGGTTCTTTTTCTTTTCTTTTTTTTAACCTTACTGTCATAGCCCTAAACAATGACTGAGCACTTGGCAAATCAAAGCAAACTGCCCTACTCTCATTCCTAACGAGTCCTGACATCTGGCACTTGACGATGCCAAGACTCTAAGTGACATCTCCACGGTAACTGCTCAAACCTGGCAGAATATCACTGCACAGTCTAGCGCATCCTCCATGGTGACCCCACAACTTTGTGTGTGTGAATGTTTATGATTTATGAGGACACAAATTTGTACAATAACATGGGTGTTGCACTGGTAATACTAAGTAAACGTGGGGACATTTCCTGAATCTTAGTAATTAAATGGCATAAAAAACATACTAAACAATGCTTTATTAATTAAAAATGTAAAATAAAGTTTTCTGTGATTGGTAGGTTTAGGTAGGGTTAGTGAAAGGGGATAGAATATACAGTTTGTCCAGTATAAAAACCATTACGCCTACGGAGTGTTTTCATAATAGTAGGTACATCAACGTGTGTGTGTGTGTGTGTGTGTGTGTGTGTGTGTGTGTGTGTGTGTGTGTGTGTGTGTGTGTGTGTGTGTGTGTGTGTGTGTGTGTGTGTGTGTGTGTGTGTGTGTGTGTGTGTGTGTGTGTGTGTGAGAGAGAGAGAGAGAGAGAGAGAGAGAGAGGGTACTTTTGTGCTATTACTTTGAACACATTGAAATAGAGTTTCATTATTCATTATAGGGCTCATTATTTTACAGTTTACATGTATTGGCCTCATCAAGTTAAATAATTTCATTCGGTTTTAGGGCAAAACAAAATACTGGTTGTAAATAATGTGGTGAGGTGTCAGTTTTGTTATTGTTAACTAAAAGTACAAATACAGCTTTAAAATAGTTTTTGTTAATTGAAACTAATGGAAGTAAAAGTTCAGGTACTAAAATGAGTAATACATAAATAAAAATAAATTAAAGCTAAATAAAAAGTAATAAAATTACCAACTTTACTAAATAACTAATTTAACTAAAACGAAAACTGAAAATATACAAATAAAATCCAAACATTAAAAAGAGTAATGAATAATATACAAGTATATAAATAATACTAAAATCACTGCTGTGGTGCAATGGTATTTAAAAAACAAACTGATCTTTACCCTGCAACAACAACAAAAACAATAATAAAATAAATGATAATTACAAATAATTATTAAAATATTATTAAAAAGAATATATTTAATAATAAATTAAATATAACAGTGGCACAAATCATGTTTATGCATGCATGCATGTATGTATATACATAAAATACAATATATATATATATATATATATATATATATATATATATATATATATATAAATTTGTCTAACCACATGCAGGATTGAAAGTTCCATTTTAAGAAAAGGGCATAAAAGCTATGTTAATGATGATTCATACCAAGGTACTTTGGATCCGAGGTGGGATTCCTTTAAAGTTCAGCAGTACCTTTTTTAATTGAATTTTTTATTATTATTATTAATAAAAAGTAAATTACATTTTCCTGATTTTCTGGCAAAAAAATAAATACAAATTCCTGAATATAAGCCAAAATCGTCAGAAAGTGGGAAGGACATGTCCCCTCCAGGTATAATGACTGCAACACCCCTGATTCTGGCGGAAATAAGACATTTCTTTGGGCAAATTTCAGCACATTTTTAGCATCCACCCTTCCCAATGTGATATAGTAGATTCGAGAAGAGCGGACGGGGAATGTGAGGCTTTTGGCCAGTGAGAGGAAGAGCGAAATAGAGAGGGATGAACAGATGGATGAGTGATCCCGCTGGGGTGTGTCATTCATCACTGTCACCCGTAAAAGAAGGTGCATGAAAGATGACCGAACAGAGCGGCAGTAAGGGAGAGAGAATGAAAGATGAGCAGAAGGACAGCAGAGGAGGGAGTGATTTAAGCATATACTTTTCATATGTGTTAAAGGGGGCTGTGAGTAAATTGAGGCTCATCTAAATTTACAGTGCACTGAACGTGGTGAAAAGCGAGCCGGGAGTGTGTACGGTTGGGTTTACCTGTGGGTGACAGCAGGGCTGGAGACAGAAGGCTGTTTGCTCTGTGGTGGAGGATTCTGGGGCTTTCTTGTGCACTGGCCCCATAGGAACGCTTTGGTGGGCGGCCTGGACGAGAGCTGTGGAGGGTGTAAACAGACATTAGTATTGTGCCCATTATTAAGGATAACAGGGACAGACGAGAGGATGTCTCAGAACCAGAGAAAAATAGAAGTATGTTTTACACAATCTGCAAAAACATTTTTATTTTGTATCATTCCAAACTTAAATGGTCACCACTCATAAGTTTGGCATTACATTTAGCAATATTCCAATAAAATATTTTACCTTTCTAATACTTATCAATGTTGAAAACAGCTGTGTTGCTTAATACTGTATATACAGTATATATTTATATATATATATATATATTTATATATAATAGAAATATTTCGTATTTTTGTAACATTATATATGTCTTCACCATATTTTTTAACAAATGAATGCATCCTTGCTGAATAAAAGGAACAGTAGCGTACACTTAACATAAATATGAGACTGTTTTATGAATGTTAGTGGTCTTCATGGTCAACAATTTAAATGTTAGTCACACGAGAGAGCCCTTTCAGTAAATCATATTGATATTTCAAATGATTTGTGGGGAGTATCAGAGGATACTTAAGATACAGTTATGGTGAGGTGCACATACTGAGGTTTCAGCCTTCTGACTTGAAAGGTGTTATAAAGGTCAAATCAAGAAATTCATTCTGAAGGTTCAGATTCAGACTGTTCTGTATGCTTCAAAAGGGATGCTTTTGCTTTTCCCATTAGTTCTTCCCTTGAAGATATACAAGTAGTTTTAACATTGCACGTTGTATGTCACCTGTCAATCATGGGATATGAACAACCCCCATAAAGCAACCAACAACTGATCAAATAAAGAAAGACAAACCCCTTCAAATTCAGTTAAAATAGCCGAAAAATAATAAAGTCAGTACGGATAACAGGAGGAGAAAGAGAGAAGACAGCCGGTAGCTTTTCTTGCCTGTCTTGCTTTTGTTTATAACTCCAAAGGCTCATCTCAGGGATAGAGGCACAATCTCTGAGCAGTCAAAGGTTAAAAGACACTGAGGGGCTTTTGCCCTGGAAGAATGTGGAAGAAAAAAAAGAGAAAGACCTTTAAACAGAGGCCCGTGACTGACAGGGAAAAAGACTGAGTTTAACATCCCTCCTTTGATTTATGGTAGTCGATGACAAGACTGTGATCTTTCCTGTGATAGAGCAACAATCATGAACCCTTATGTGAATAACAAGAAAATGACATTGACGTACAGTGAGCTAGCATGAACCAGTGGCATTTTTATTTTACAGTGTCCCTGTTACAAATTACATAAAGTAACTATAGTAATAACTATAAATTATGCATAATTACATGCACCTAACCCTAAACCAAACCCTCATCCTAACTAGTTAATTATTAATCAGTACTCTTTAAGTGTACTCCTAAGTACACTTTAACACGGACACCTTAAAATAAAGAGAAACCGCATTTTTATTTGTACATTTCCCCCCAAATATTATTGTAATTTAAACTTAAAGGGTTAGTTCACCCAAAAATGAAAATTATGTCATTAATGACTCACCCTCATGTCGTTCCAAGCCCGTAAGACCTCTGTTCATCTTCGGAAAACAGTTTAAGATATTTTAGATTTAGTCCGAGAGTTTTCTGTCCCTTCATTGAAAATCTATGTACGGTATACTGTCCTTGTCCAGAAAGAAAATAAAGACATTATCAAAGTAGTCCACGTGACCTCAGGGGGTTAGTTAGAATTTTTTGAAGCATCGAAAATACATATTGTTCCAAAAATAACAAAAACGACGACTTTATTCAGCATTGTATTCTCTTCCGGTTCTGTTGTCAATCCGCATTCACATTTACAGATTTTCAATGGAGGGACAAAAAACTCTCGGACTGAATCTAAAATATCTTAAACCTTGTTCCGAAGATGAACGGAGGTCTTACGGGCTTGGAACGACATGAGGGTGAGTCATTAATGACATAATTTTCATTTTTGGGTGAACTAACCCTTTAAAATGTTATTCATTTTAGGTTGTAAGGTTTCTTTAAAGAAAAAAAATACATTTGCTTTAGCAGTTAAATTACTTTAAACTGTAAATGACTTCCCCATATAAGCATATTCTGTTCTGGCATTCAAGTTAGTGAATGCTAAAAAAAAAGGCATTGATATGCAAAAGTGGGCAATCAATCACATATACTTGAAGCCTTAAGGTTTGCAAATTAATTGTATTTTCTGAAGATAATATGAAAATCTATCATAATTGTAGGTTATTTAGTTGCTAAGGTATTCTGGGTGGTGTTTACTGCCATAAGTCTCTATATGGCTAGGGTCCCTCCCTAGGGATCTTTTATCTTTTTTAATCATTCTCTCCTCAAGGTCTCCTCAACAAGCCACACAATTCGCAGAATTATTCATGAGCATAGTGTAAACGGTGCAGGGAGTGTTATGCACTGAAATGTAATACTTTGTGTCTAAAAAAAGCAAGGAAAATCCTGTTTTCTCTGATATCGCCCCTTTGAGATCTCCGAATATTAACAGTTTCGATTTTAAAAAGAGTACATTTAAAAAGGCAATGACATTTTGAAACATAAGGACTGTTTATTGCACGCTTAATTAGTTTGATGCCTAAAAGAGCCACAAGCACATGCAGAAAATTCCCAACAGAGAGAAAGAAGAGGGGGAAAAAAGCATTTCCACAGCAGTTCAGCTGCTCATATCTCTCTTTTCATCCTAGTGTGTAATGTTTATACATCCACTAACCCGCTGTGTCAGCCTAACAGGAATGTGTGCAGTGTGTGTGGGACGGTGTGTTGATGTACGGGGGTGTGAATGGTTTCCTCTTTCTTAAAAGCACAGGCAAAAGGAAGAACGCTGTTTACAAAGCTTACAGTAATGCAGCTTTGGAGACGCTCATTCATTGATCTCTTGATACCACTCCTCTCTTTCTCTTGCTCTGTCTTTCTGTGCACACACACGGAAACACAAAAAAACCTAATCCAGATCTACAGACAACAGCTCTTTTGTTCTGTATTATCAGAGAGAAAAGAATCCCTCTCTTTTAGTGAACGACAGGATGAGCCGCTGATGGAAGCGATGCAGTCATGCAGAGGTCACTAGCGCGCACACAAACTCATAGAAATGACTGAAACACCGATTGTATGAACTGGAAACACACTGGCTAAACAAGCCTGTCATGCCAACACCATGGCATCAGATAAGACTGCATTTCTGTAGCTCAATAGGAAAAGCAAGATGCAAAAAAATGCCAAGGTCATGGGTTTGATTCACAACATTAAAAAGAGTGCATGTATTATCGTACACCGATTATAATTAATCAGCCGACTGTGTGTAAAATCATTTAAAATCATTAAATTTTCAAAACATTCAAAAATCACAATTTTAACAGTCCCATAGTACTTTTCATAATTTTTTAGGTGGTGAATCAATCCTTAGTAAAACATTCTATGCATAAAGAAAATCTGGAGATCTCACAAAGTTTGCTACTGTATGTTACAATATATATAATTCACATTTTTATTTCTATTTTAGATTCTATTTTCTGTTTTCTTTTGAAGAATGGGAATATAAATTAGCAAAATATGAGCACTCCACCCATTCTGGTCCTAAAGCAAGATTGTGTTTTTATAAATCACAATATAAGTTATGATTTTCCAGGTATTTAGTCTGTCTAACAGTGGTAAAACTGTAAAACTTTTTTTTTTAAATCATTAAAATACATCATTATCTGAAAAAGCTGAGTGTTTTAGTATTTTGTATTTCTATAAAATAAAACATAAAACAGTGTGACTACATCTGTATGTAGCCTAATTAATATGTGAAAATAAATCCCACAACATTATTTACTTAATCTATTTAATTTATGTATCATCTATTTTAATTGAAAGGACACTGTGATTTTCTTTGTCATACAATATTTTTTTGTCATATATAATGTTTAGTTTGTTCGTACACAGTTTTGTTTGTGAAGCCAAAGACAAACTCCCACAGTATAGTGAACAATAAAGTATTATCTAATCAAATGTAATCTAATTAAACATTATTGCTCACATACATTCAGGGCTATTGTATGAGATTTTGATGATTTGCTGTATCATCGTGAACACTAAAATAACTCTTTACTGTTTTACTGAGTGTAGGTTAAATATTATTATATTATTACATTTTGTCAAAGACCCCCCCCCAACTCAGCATAAAACATATATCAGACCACACCCAAGAGCCTGTTACTATGGAAACCATTTCTCAATCAATACTCTGTCATCGGCTATGATTGGTGGCAGATGGAGGACAAGGGAGGATTCCCCCAGAGATCAAAGACATATTATTAAAGCTCAGGCGCACACACACACACACACACACACACACACACACACACACACACACACACACACACACACACACACACACACACACACACACACACACACACACACACACACACACACACACACACACACACACACACAGGGTATCTCTACTATTTATTCCCATGATAGATATCAAACAGCTGTCATAGCCGTTGACCACAGGTCTCACTGAAGTTCCTCTTTACATTCTTAAACGTTCACTAACAATAACTGTTAATGTGGAATCTGATGGAAACATGTCATGTACATGGGTCACACTTTCCCTAAAATTAAAATTAAATAAAACATCTTCAACTTATGTATTATCATTGCTGTCGGGCGGAAACCTTGGATCTCGATCTATATTTTGTCATTTTTATATTTTTTCATAAATCATTACTATTGGTTACCCTTTACCTCTGTCTGTGGGTTTTGCAAATATTTAACCAATGAAAACTATTAAAACGAGCTTGTAACTAAACCTTTTATCTCCATTGGATCCTCAAACTGTCGGTCAAACCTCATAACTCCACCCGCCTCTATCATGAATTACGTGACGCACAGCGTTTGGACCATAGATATGAATACGTAGATGCCGGTCAGCACAGTAAGAATCAATGATGCCAAATTCCTGAAGAATTGGGATAACCTTTCGCAGGTGAGAATGTGTTGGTTTGTGTTTTTATATGTATTAACTTAATATTACATATTTTAACCATGGTACTTTTACATGTTTTTACTTGTATATGGTAACATTTTAATGTTGTGTTATCTGGTTAATTGAATAAGTAAGCTACAGCTTTAATGTTTGTTTGTTTTTTACTCAAGAAACACTATACAGGTGCTGGTCATATAATTAGAATATCATCAAAAAGTTGATTTATTTCAGTAATTCCATTCAAAAAGTGATTTTTGGATATTATATTCATTCATTACACACAGACTGATATATTTCAAGTGTTCATTCCTTTTAATTTTGATGATTATAACTGACAACTAATGAAAACCCCAAAATCAGTATCTCAGAAAATTTGAATATTATGAAAAGGTTCAATATTGTAGACAGCTGGTGCCACACTCTAATCAGCTAATTAACTCAAAACACCTGCAAAGGCCTTTAAATGGTCTCTCAGTCTAGTTATGTAGGCGTGATTTTTTTCCAAAACCACTTCAGTGGAAATCCCGCCCTGCAGCCTATTCTAAAGTTTTCATTGGTCATGTCAATCACTGTACTACACTGATCCCTAAACCTACCCGTCACTGTAACCTAAACCAATGAAATCGGCTGCAGGGCGGGATTTCCGCTGAAGTGGTTTGGGGGAAAAAATCACGCGGGACTGGTAGCTTTAGCACTGTGTGCAGGTGCCAAGTCCTGTTGGAAAATGAAATCTGCATCTCCATAAAGTTGGTCAGCAGCAGGAAGCATGAAGTGCTCTAAAACTTCCTGGTAGACGGCTGCGTTGACCTTGGACCTCAGAAAACACAGTGGACCAACACCAGCAGATGACTTGACACCCCAAACCATCACTGACTGTGGAAACTTTACACTGGACTTCAAGCAACGTGGATTATGTGCCTCTCCTCTCTTCCTCCAGACTATGGGACCTTGATTTCCAAAGGAAATGCAAACTTTTCTTTCATCAGAGAACATAAGTTTGGACCACTCAGCAGCAGTCCAGTCCTTTTTGCCTTTAGCCCAGGCGTGGTGCTTCTGACGCTGTGTCTTGTTCAAGAGTGGCTTGACACAAGGAATGCGACACCTGAAACCCATGTCTTGCATACGTCTGTGTGTGGTGGTTCTTGAGGTTACAGTGACGGGTAGGTTTAGGGATCAGTGTAGTACAGTGATTGACATGACCAATGAAAACTTTAGAATCGGCTGCAGGGCGGGATTTCCACTGAAGTGGTTTGGGAAAAAAATCACGCCTACCAGTCCCTGGTTTAAGGACCATGGTATCCCTTTTCTGGCCAGCAAACTCGCCTGATCTTAACCCTATAGAAAATCTATGGGGTATTGTGAAGAGGAAGATGCGATACGTCAGACCCAACAATGCAGAAGAGCTGAAGGCCACTATCAGAGCAACCTGGGCTCTCATAACACCTGAGCAGTGCCACAGACTGATCGACTCCATGCCACGTCGCATTGCTGCAGTAATTCAGGCAAAAGGAGCCCCAAATAAGTATTGAGTGCTGTACATGTTCATACTTTTCAGTTGGCCAACATTTCTAAAAATCCTTTTTTTGTATTGGTCTTAAGTAATATTCTAATTTTCGGAGATACTGAATTTGTGATTTTCATTAGTTGTCAGTTTTAATCAACACAATTAAAAGAAATAAACATTTGAAATATATCAGTTTGTGTGTAATGAATGAATATAATATCCAAGTTAAAATTTTTGAATGGAATTATTGAAATAAATCAACTTTTTGATGATATTCTAATTATATGACCAGCACCTGTATATATAAAGGCTGATGTTTTATGTATTTGAGGAGCAGAGAAGAGTGTCTTAGTCTGGCATTTTTCGTCGAGTCATTGCCAATACTGCTTAAATAGCCTGTGCGTAGCACTTCATCTTTAAAAACATGAGGTTTAACACGAGTGCCCACATAGCTACAGTGAACTTTATAGCCTGCAAATTGATGAAAATGTAACACAATGCACTTATACTTCAGAAGTGTCCATTCTAATGATGGACAAAACAAGTATATCCTCAATTCGCTGGTCGAAAACTATGGAAGTAAAATAATGACAAATGTTTTTTTTTTTAAAAAAGCAAGAATTGCACTACTTGAAAAAATGTGTATTGCATTAGCCCTGCTTGCATTTTAATGGGTTGTATTTTTATGGGCTGCAATTCAACATGGTTGTATAATTAAGCTGTGAATATTTAAATTCAAAACATTTCACACACGTTTTTATTTTTAAAAATTCAATAATCCATATTTACCTTTCATATTCACTTCCAAAATATTCATTCGGTTTAAAAATACAACCTATAATATTCGACAGGCAATTCGGTCCATTTAATTTCGCTTACAAATTCGCTTCCACAAATTCAGTGATTCAAATTCGACAGAAAATTCAACATTTGACATCCGGGAACGGCAGGAATATCAGTGGATTGCCGATTGATAATCTCCATAGTTGTTAGTCGTCCTCACCAGCAGGAGGTGCAAGCGGCTGTTGACGAAGGAAACTATAGAGCAACGGGTGAGAGAGTCATGCATTCATAAAAACAGATTTACAGAAATGGAGCAAGCGATGAGTATTTGTGTTGATTATCAGGGCTATGGAATTTTTTAAGTTTTATTTAGCAAAACTAAATGTGAAGACTTAAATGTAAACACAGCTTTTGTGTCTTTATTAGATTTCCCATAGCTATACTGGCCCTGATAATCAACACAAATACTTATGTCTGTCATCCACATTCCATCAATTAGGGTTAGAAGAACTGTTGCCAAACATATAACATGATAGAAACATGATAATCACTGCAATAATGACACAATCATAGACTCTTAAGTATTCGCCTATTTAAATCCAAACAGCGACTCTTTTTCTTTCTTTCTTTTTTGGTATTGTATTTTTAAGTACCTGCACCTTCCACTTAATTATAATGTAAATAATGTTAATAAAAAACTTTTTTTTCTCTGATTTTGGGGTGAAATGTGACCAGGTTTTGTGACATTCAACTGTTAAGATTACCAATCTCAACCTATACAAAATATCTCTCCTCATGTACGCATTACAGATATATTTACAAGAATAGCACATTTACCATTTCGAGACAATAATCAACCTGCTTTACTGCATCACACACCTGAATTAATATGCTTTGATAAGACAGAGCATCTTTTTCTTTGGGTTTTTTTTTCTTGTCTTTTTTTCTACTATGATGTAATAGTGCTCAGCTCTGGAGGGAATCCCTCCCTCCTTTATTGATTGGTCAAGGTTGTCTTCTTTACTTTCTTTCTTTTCATTTGAGCTAGGTATTGAATTTGTGTAGCCCTTTGCCTCTTTTTCTCGCTACTATCAAGTAAGATAATAAGGACAGACAAGCCGCACACGCACGCACACACACGCACGCACGCACGCACGCACGCACGCACACACACACACACACACACACACACACACCCTCTCTCTCTCACTCTCTCACACACACACTTAATCACACATTCACACACCCATTCATACACACATACACAATGACATCTATTGACTTTCTTTCGAGAAATACAATAGCTCCATCTTTCTCTGGCTGGTTTTGTGTGGACTACAGAAGAGCTAATTACAGTCTCTCATTTACAATTGAGTGAGAAGAGCAGGAGATGACAGAGAAAACACACAAAAGGAAAGGAAAAAATTTCCATAACAAAAAATAACAGAGAAAAGTGAGGGAGAGAATGAATTAGATCACAGTGAGACAATTTGAGACTTATTCAGTGTTTAAAAACAATTTCATTTACAGCCTTTGACACTTTTTATTGTACAGTATTTTATAAAAAGAACACAATGCCTAGGCTCTGAATTCTGACTGTTGCTTATAATACTTAATATTTACAAGCACACACAACACACTGGAATGGCGGTGACGAGTTTTGTATGGGCGAGAACAACTCCCACTTTCTTCAGAAAACGTAAAAATCTAGTATATATTCATAAAAGAATGTTGTACATTATAAAAAATCTAGAGGCACAACATTATGCATTATTAGATCAAATTAAAACAATTTGCTCTAATGTACAAATATATACACACATTACTCCAGTCTTCACTGTCACATGATCCCTCTAATGTGCTGATTTGCAGCTCAAGATACATTTAGAATTGTTATCAATGTTGAAAATAGTTGTACTGCATAATATTTTTGTGGAACACCACCATTCAAAAGCTTGGGGTACGTAAGAAATTAAGTTATATTTTAATTCAACAAGGATGCATTCAATTGTTCAAAAGTGAGAATAAAGACACTTATAATGTTACAAAAAAAATTCATTTAAAATAAATGCTGTTCGTTCGAACTTTCTATTCATCAAAGAATCCTGAAATAAAGTGCATCACTGTTTCCACAAAAATATTAAGCAGCAAAACTATTTTCAACATTAATAATACGGAACCTTATTAATAATTGAGCACCAATAATAACCGAACACCAAATCAGCATATTAGAATGATTTCTGAAGGATGATGTGATTATGATTTGACTGAAGACTGGAGTAATGATGCTGAAAATTCAGCTTTGCCATCACAGGAACAAACTACTAATGAAATTAGAATACTATTAATGAAAATTCTGTCATTAATTACTCACCCTCATGTCGTTCCAAACCCGTAAGACCTTCATTCATCTTTGGAAGACAAATTAAGATATTTTTGATGAAATCTGAGAGCTTTCTGTCCCTCCATTGACAGCATTGCAACTTTCAAGGCCCAGAAAGGTAGTAAAAACATCGTTAAAATAGTCCATGTAACTACAGTGGTTCAACCTTAGTATTATGAAGCGACGAGAATATTTGTTGTGCGCAAAATAACCCCAAAATATCAACATTATTCAACAACAAAATATTTTTGATCAAATACATGCAGCCTTGATAAGACTATATAGACCATTCATTTTAATACATGTTTTTGATTAATTCTGCATTTTAAAAAAGTCAGAGTAAACTGTATTTAGTGGTCTGTGTAAGAAAGATGTCTACAGAGGGGGAAATGGAGGGAGGGAGGGAGGGAGGGAGAGGGAGAGAGAGAGAGAGAGAGAGAGAGAGGGGGGAAATGGAGGGAGGGAGGGAGGAGAGAGAGAGAGAGAGAGAGAGAGAGAGAGAGAGAGAGAGAGAGAGAGAGAGAGAGAGAGAGAGAGAGAGAGAGAGAGAGAGAGAGAGAGAGTTTATCTGCTGCTCTGTTTCTTGACCACACAAAGGCGGCATTCATTCTCTGTCTAAAAAGAATCATAGAAGCAAACAGAAAACATAAATGCTGATTTCTATTCATAGGGTGAAAGAGGAAAAGGGGCACAAGGAAACAACAACAACTGATGGCTTAAAGCATTTTTTTTAATGCTTGTGTAAATATAGAAATGTCGTTGAAAGACAAAACTACCAAGTGAACATATAATTTATGAGAGTGTTTTACTTTTATGACACTTATGATCTGCTCAAAAAGCTTGTGAATAGTCTAATTATACTATAATGTGCAACCTTAAGGTGCATTATTGACTAAATAGATTTGTGTAATTGTGTCAACTGTGATCAATCCTCTTTTGCAGATGGGAGGTTGCTAGGGTGTTATGTGTAGTTATTAGGTGGCTGCGAAAAGGTACAAGTTAAAAGAGCCCAAGGCTCTGACTCCGTATAAATCTTCCCTGTTTTCCAGCTTGTTATGTGCTAGATGAAAATCATATATCTGATAGCTTAGAAATAGTAGTCCTCTTCCAGCCTCCCAATTTGAGCTTTTATTTATGTCTTTAGCATTAATAGTATAACAAATAGCGTAACATGAGTAACACACTAAAGTTCAAAACTCAGTTTTCGCAGTCTTTTTAAATCACAAAAGTATTAGCGTAAAAGTGACTCTTAAGGGTAAGCATCACTAATGATCAAAATTCTACATTGACTGATTTTCTGATTCTGCCTCTACCTCATGAATATTTCTTCTTTCTCTTCTACTCTTCCTGTCTTTCTTTTTCTCTTTGCCTCCTGCATATTAAAACATTTACTTATTCAATTCTCTCTACTTTCCTCCCTCTCTGTCCTCTTTAGATAGAGGACATATTTGCAAGCCAATAAACAATCCTGTGTGTGTGTGTGTGTGTGTGTGTGTGTGTGTGTGTGTGTGTGTGTGTGTGTGTGTGTGTGTGTGTGTGTGTGTGTGTGTAAAGTGCTAAGTCAGCACAGTCAGGGATGACACCTTGTGATCGGACAGAGACGCGAGCAGCATTCTCAAAGGTACTACAGTGAGAATGGGAAAACTTGGGAGAATATATTAGACAGGAGTGGAATAAACCAACATGCCACAAAAGGCAGGTGTTAGAGTGATTTTAACACAAAAGAGTTTTCTTAGGCATGATAAAAAGAAATGAATATCAAACTTATTCAACAGAGTGTAACATTCAGGTTCCAGAAGTAAAAAATCCCATTCCTTTTCTCCTTAAGGTAATTGATTTTTAGCAATGAATAATAAACCATTAAAGACAAACCTACTGTGAGCTATGTTGTCATATAATTTTGTAGAAGCAATCCTCCCGCAAAATTTAAACCACTTTTTTAAAAAATACTGATGTTTAATATGAGAATTCCTGGTGAAAAACGGCGTCGGTTACTATCGTAACCTCGGTTCCCTGAGAGGCGGGAACGAGACGTTGCATAGCAATGCTGCGGGAACTCCTGCCTTCTCCACTTTTATTAAAATCTTATGGGCTAACGCCAGCTTGGAACAGCTGGCCAATTGTTGCTATGTTGTTGTTGCAAATACTGACAGGCTCGCGGTCAGTATAAAATGCATGGGCGTGACAATTGCATCAGAATCAATACTGAACACTTGCACAGCTGATCAAACAGCGAACACGACGAGGTTACGATAGAAACCGGAGACGTTCCCTTTCGAGAGCGGTAACTCTACATTGAATAGCAACCCTGCGGGAACTGTATTAAATCCTGCCGTGAGAGTAGTTAAGATTAGCCCGGAGAAACGGTGTCAAGCTAAACCAGCCACGGAAGAGACAGACAATCAGCCACTAGGAGTGCTCGCATCGTATAGGCGAAACTAGACCAATGATGAGACATCAGCTCCGACCCGATCAAAATTTGCATATCCAAACGCAATGAAAGCGAAAGCTGCACTGATCCAGGGCACACACAACACAATAAGCACTCAAGCATGAGGGTTAAACACAGCTGTTTTAACACTAGTAGCCACTAGTAGGGTGCTGATGGCGCAGTGGATAAGACTCATGCCGTTGGTGTGAGAGACCTGGGTTCGAATCCACTGTGAGATACCAATGTGTCCCTGAGCAAGACACTTAACCCCTAGTTGCTCCAGAGGCGTGCAACCTCTGACCTATAGCAATTGTAAGTCGCTGTGGATAAAAGCGTCAGCTAAATTAATAAATGTAACTGTAATGTAAGCCATATACACAGAGTCAACAGCATTGCGGTAACCACTGCATAGTTGGTTACAATACATGAGTAAAGACTTAACTCACCGAAAGCACTTGCAACGCCACAGATGGTACATCCAGCTTATAAAATCTGGCGAAGGTGTTCTGAGAAGACCAGCCAGCAGCAAGACAAATCCTGGATAGACATCCCTCTAGACCAGGCCCACGAAGAGGCAACCGCAGGCTGATGAAGAGGCAACCGCCCTCGTCAAATGCGTTCTGATGTTAAGGGGACAATCTTTCCCCTGGTATTCGTAAGCCAATGCGATAGCATCCACAATCCAGTGAGAAAGTCTGTGTTTTGAGACAGCACGTCCCTTAGTACATTAACCAAAGCACACAAAAATCTGGTCCGACTGACGAAAGGCAGCCGAGAGATTCACATACATCCGCAAAGCCCTGACAGGGCAAACAGGGCTCTGAGCATCAGTGTCACGCGAGGATGACGGCTCATCAGATAAGGCGGGCAGGGAAACAAGGGTGTAGAGAGTACAAATACAAATACAGTCGCCGTTCACCAAGAACGAGTGTAAGTCTCCAATGCGCTTCGCAGAGGCGAGAGCAAGGAGCAAGGACCAAAGCCATTTTCAGGGAGAGCTCCTTAACAGCAATTGAACGAGGGGCTCGAACGGCGGTAGAGAGAGAGCCCTCAAAACTAGAGCTAGATCCCACAGCGGCACCAATGGTGGCCATGAAGGACACATTCTCCTCACTCCCCTGAGAAATTTGGTCATCACAGCTTACTGATCGATTGCCCATCAACCGGGGAACGAAACGAAGCAATAGCGGCCACATACACCTTCAGCGTGAATGGCAAACTCCCGCTATCCAGTCTGTGCTGTAGGAAGTGCAAAACATCCGACATGGAACAGATCACCGAGTCAATATCGATGTCCTGACACCATTTTGCAAAAGCTTTCCATTTTTAGAGCGTAAAGACGCCTCATAGAAGGCACTCGCCCCTCCACGAGTGTGCCCAGCACTCTTGAAGGCAGATTGTCTCGCTCATTTAAGGTCCCTGTAGCGGCCACACATGAAGGTTCCACAGTTTGGGGGTGGTGTGCCATATCGTGCCGTTCGCCTGAGACAGCAGGTCCTTCCTGAGGGGGATTTGCCATGGGGGAGCCAACATTATCTCTCTCAGGTCTGCAAACCAGGGCTGGTTCGGCCAGTTCAGGGCCACGAGGATCACTGACGCTCTCTCCTCCCTGATTTTGCATAACACCATAGGCATGGGAGGGAACACGTAAAGCCAGGCTTTCGGCCAACACGATGTCACAGCATCTACCGTCAGTGGGGAGTGAGATAGCGAGAAGAACGTCTGACAATGCGTGTTTTTGCTCGTGGCAAACAGATCCACGTCTGCCCTCCCGAAACGATTCCAAATCATTCGCACCAATCCGGGTTGAAGACTCCACTCTCCTTGAGTAATCCCGTTCCTCGAAAGTATGTCCGCTCCGCAGTTTAGGAGACCGGGGATATGCGCCGCTCTGATGGAGAGAAAGTGTCGATCCGCCCACAACAGGAGACTTGCTGCCTGTTTGAAAAGAGCTCTGTAGCGCACGACGCCCTGGTGATTTATGTACGACACCACAGACATGTTTTCGGTTCGAATCAGTACATGCTGCTGCTCCAACCTCGACCGAAAAGCTTCAAGGGCTAAGGACACCGCCTTTTATTCCAAACGGTTTGCCACTCCCTCTGTGACTCTGACCACAGACCTGAGGCAGACACGCCCAAGCACATTGCTCTCTAGCCTGAAGTCAACGCATCCGTTGAGACCGCTGTGTGGTGTGTTGTGTCACTATTCCCAAAGGCACTACTGGGCTGAACATATCCGGGTTTTGCCACAGTCTCAGAGCGCTGACACAACTGTGAGTGACCGGAATGCGTGTGTGACCTGAAGACCACGCCCTCGGCGGGACTAGTGTTTTCAGCCAAAACTGAATCGGAGCGGCCAATTGCCTGGGCGGAGCGCTTGGTCGCCATAAGCGCGAGGTCCGTCGCCGTGCGCAGATCCTTGATGACGTCAGCGTCCACAACGCCGCCAGGGACTCCAGAAGTTTGGCCTGGAACACCTGCAGTATGGCCATGGAGTGAAGAGCAGATGCTGCTTCGCCCACGGATGCGTAGGCCATGTCAGCCTGGTGGGCCGTTAATCTGTCGGCTTGGACGGCAGGTTAAGGTCCGTACTCAGAGAAGAGGAGGATGAGGACAGGTGCACAGCGACCGTCTCCTCGATGGGGGGCATGCGCTTGTAGCTGTGGGCTTCCGCCCGGTTCACGTGGGCAAACATAGCCTGCGTGGCAGAGTGGGTGTGCGCCGATTGGGGTGCAGACCACGACTTCACCACATGCTCGTGGACGTCCGGAAAGAATGGAGTCCTCCTCCTCCAAGCAGCCTGGTGGCGGCCCGACTGGGAATATCACGAGTCCAGCTTACTCTTAGTAGGCTCGTCCGGAGAATTCCACGTCAAGTCCAGCTCCTTGACAGCCTTGCCGAGGACCCTGACGAGCACCTCCTGGAGGTCTAAAGGGCCCTCTTGGTCGGGGCGGTCCGGTTCGGACGCTGCCCAGTCCTTCTCCGATGCTGACAGCAACATGGAGTCGTCATCCCCACCAGCTCCGAAGGAAACGAAGTCTGTGACGGCATGGATGGGGCAAAAGCTTTCGTCCGCGAAGAGGTGGGGGCAGTGGGGGCACGTGGAGTCCATGAAGGACCCAGGCAGGCAGGCGACGCAGAACTCATGTTCGTCAGGCAGGCCGATGGAGCACGCACAAATCTGGCAAATTGCAGCCATCGGATGCTTAGAGAAAAAGATGACTAATCCTCCTGGTGCAGCTTCCACAATGGCAGCGTGAAGAAAGATATTCTGACGCAATTGTCACGCCCATGCATTTCATACTGCCCGTGAGCCTGTCAGTATTTGCATACTTTGCGACAATTGGCCAGCTGTTGCAAGCTGGCATTAGTGTCACGGCACGCACACGCAACCAAGTAAGATCCAAGTGCATTTATTGGGTAGTCCGTTGTGGCGAACAGGACGGCCGAGGGACGTGAGAGAACGGCTAAAGGCCGGTGGTGCGATTGATAATGAGCAACACCTGTGAGCACACCGGTCTCGCATCTCTCACGGAGGAGCGGAAGCATAAAGGAGGAGCGACGACGTTGATGATCGAGAGAGGAACAGGCCTGTATTTTAGCTGAGTTTTGTTTTTTGTATTTGTGTTTTATTTTAGCCAGCAGTCGTCCGCGAGGGGCTGCTGGCCGTTATGTTTATTTGGGGTAAGCCAGCAGTCGTCCGCGAGGGGCTGCTGGCGGTATTTTAGTTTGTTTATTTTATTTTAAATAAAGTATGTTTAAATGTTCGTCGGTTCCCGCCTCCTTCTTCCCTGAACATTGCTACACTGGTGCCGAAACCCGGGAAGAGGGAGGAACGCGCTGTCAGAGAGTCCTCGCCGCTGTGGGGAATCCGCGGTGCCATCGAGCATGGTGCGCGAGTCGCCGCCGCTCGCCGTGGGCCGGAGCCTGCTGCCATCCGCCGGGTAGGGGAGGAGCAGGGAGCGGGGGACTCGCGGCCATGGACGCTCGAGGTGGTGCGCTGGAGTGAGTTGCCGGGGGGACGGTCGAGCTCGCTGCCGGCCGCCTGGGAGTTGGAGGGGCGGCTGCCGTCCGGGAGGGAGAGGAGGAGTCGCCGCCGCTCGCCGTGGGCTGGAGCCTGCTGCCGTCCACCAGCGAAGGGGAGGAGCAGGGAGCGGGGGACTCCTACCGTCTGCACAAGGCACCCGAGGAGCCGTCACCGTCCACCGGGCGGCGGAGGAGCATCGAGCCTTCCACCAAGGGCTACCCAGCGTCACCGCCAGGCACCGCGGAGGAGATCGCCCAGCTGGTGGGGGACCAGATGGCAGCGCGTTGTGGGAACCGGACCAATTTTATTTATTTTTTTCTCTCTCCCTTCTCTCGATCTGTCGCTCCTCATGCTTCCGTCTCCGTTTCCCTCGGCTTGACGGTCCATACCCCCCAGGGATCGCCGCCGTCGGGGGGGGAGTAGGCACAGGCTCGTGGGTACCCCCCGGCCTGTGAGGGGCGATGGGGGTATGTGGCGAACAGGACGGCCGAGGGACGTGAGAGAAGGGTGCGAGGCCGGTGGTGCGATTGATAATGAGCAACACCTGTGAGCACACCGGTCTCGCATCTCTCACGGAGGAGCGGAAGCATAAAGGAGGAGCGACGACGTTGATGATCGAGAGAGGAACAGGTCTGTATTTTAGTTGAGTTTTGGTTTTTGTATTTGTGTTTTATTTTAGCCAGCAGTCGTCCGCGAGGGGCTGCTGGCCGTTATGCTTATTTTGGGTAAGCCAGCAGTAGTCCGCGAGGGGCTGCTGGCGGTATTTTAGTTTGTTTATTTTATTTTAAATAAAGTATGTTTAAATGTTCGTCGGCTCCCGCCTCCTTCTTCCCTGAACATTGCTACATCCGTAATCATAAATCCATGGAGGCAAAAGGTCAAAGCCCATACAAGGAAATCCAAAAACAAGAGTAACAGACTTCCAGAAGCAGTGTAACATACAACAAGGACTCCGTGACAATGACTGAACAGGCAGGGTATAAAGACACAGATACTAACAAGGTGAGGGGTAACAGCTGCGTGCGATGATCAATGATGAGA
This sequence comes from Siphateles boraxobius, assembly GCF_051911475.1. Lineage (NCBI taxonomy): Eukaryota > Metazoa > Chordata > Actinopteri > Cypriniformes > Leuciscidae > Siphateles > Siphateles boraxobius. Next base: position 7,212,825 of record NW_027509175.1, read on the forward strand.
CAGACAAGGATGATGGGAAATGTAGTAAATAAGTGTAGAACATTGTGGGGGAAGAAGACGTCTAGTGGTTACCCAGGGATACACAAACCAGACACTGTGACATTTAGTCCATAGGATTTCAACAAAAGTGGAGAAGGAAGGAGTTCCCGCAATGTAGATTTACCGCTCTCGAAAGGGAACTTACCCATGATTCTACAAAACAATCCCCACCAATCAGGGAATCGGAACAATCAAATTGCGCCAAATGAACTCTTTGCCGTCCACCCACTCCCATGAAGCACTGTGAATTACGTAATTGAGTCAATCTCCTTATACTTGCTAACTACTACTACATAAATAAATAAATAAATAAATAAATAAATAAATAAATAAATAAATAAATACATACATACATACATACATACATACATACATACATACATACATACATACATACATACATACATACAAACATACATAAATAAATAAATATAGCTCTCTCGCTAAATTGCCCTGTTTAGAGAATCTGGCCCTAAGGCCGCTAAAAAAAGTGAACAACTTATCCCAAAAGTAATTTAATTCACTGTGGCTTATTCAGTTAGATTTCAGATTCAAAACTCTCCATCCAAGTGTAGACAAAACAACTGTTTACAAGAATACAGAAAAGTGAAAAAGACATGCTCTTTTCCATACAATGACAATAAACAGGGAAAGAAGCTTCATAAAAGCACCGTTAAAGTATCATAAAAGTGGCCCACACAACTCTTATTCTTATATTCTAAGTCCTCTGACGATTTGTGTGAGAAACACACCAAAACATAAGTGGTTTTTCATTGAAATACTTGACACCTGCCCTACATCTCCTTGGCGTTTTCACAAGAAAAAAATTGCAATGTCTGATTTTGCGAATCATGGTTTTGAATCAGTTCTTTTCAATGAATCAATTCATCTGGTTAACAAAAACTTTCTGTATAATTTGTTCACAAATTGGAGTAATCAAATTCTATCTGATTAATTAATCCAAGGTCTTTTTTTCACACAAAGCTATTATATGACTTAAACACACACACACACACACACACACACACACACACACACACACACACACACACACACACACACACACACACACACACACACACACACACACACACACACACACACACACACACAAACGAGCATACACATGCACACACACAGGCGTACACACAGGCGTACACACAGGCGTACACACACACACACACACACACATTAGAGCATGTGTCATGGACTACCATGATGATAAATTCACAATGCTTTTGCATACTTTTTGAGGTATTAAAAGCTTTCATTGTAATTGCATTGAAAAAAGTGGCTGATAAGTAAATGATCACAGATATTTTTATTATGAACTGCTCCTTTAAAAGGAAGACATGAGAAAAAAAAACAGTCTTTGAAACATATACTGTCAACTACCATTTTGTCATTTTTGTTTTCTTCAAGCCTCTAATGGAGAGGTGAGTAGGAAGAGAGGGCTTATCATGTGTCTAACATCCATCCATAACATCCACACCTCAACAGGAAAAAGCGTGGGGAGGGAGTGTGTGTCTGTCTGCTTGACTGTCTTAAGGGGAAACAGACTATTTTACAACAGCTTATCTCCCTCACTCAGATAAGAGACCCAAACAGAAGTCTGGTTTATTTTGTTCGGAGAAACATTATCACAACGCATCTATCCATCCGCATGTTACCCGAAACATTATCACAACGCATCTATCCATCCGCATGTTACCCGTCTACATGTCCGCAATGCAAACACTGACGCATGATCTCAACAGAAGTCATAAAGGAGGTCATGATGCTATGGCTAAAACAAGTGAGATGGGGCATCTGTTAGTCTGAAAACAAGCTGACTCTTGTTGCGTCTAGACGAGATCATTCATTTATGCGTCTGTGAACCGCACAAGCGTCCGGTCATGAAAAAAAGATGCCAGATTCCTCCCGTTTCATTCAGTTTCTCGGGTACTTAACGTGCTAACCTGTCACTTAGCACCTCACAATCAGCTAATCGCTTGATGTAACATACAGAACTTCTCTTTGTGTTCTAATAACTACACAGAGCTATTGTCTCACAAGTTGTAAAAAGCTCTTAAAGCTTTAATTGTCTGTTTGGTTTAACCTACCTATGACTGTAAAGGATTGTATCTTTCTAACTGAAAACAAAAGAAAGGTTTTAGGTTTCATATATAAATTATTTCTGTGGTAGCAAAACTAAATTTTCAGCATCATTACTCCAGTCGTCAGTGTCACATGATCCTTCAGAAATCATTCTAATATGCTGATTGTCACTATCATGTCATTTTTAGTTTCTGGTTCTGTTTAGTTTAATGGTCATGTTCGGTTTCGTGTTCCTTGTTGCCATTTGCCTCGTTCATAGTTTGCTACCATAGTTTCTGACTGAGTTATACACCTATTTCTTGTTCTGTTGATCATTCCTTACCCTCAGTTTTTTCTGTTCATTGTTCAGTGTCATCAATGCTTTTTTTGTAGGTCCTTTTGTAGGTCCTGTACCTTACCTTTTTTTTATGTTAGGTGTTTATTAAAATGATCAATCATTCATTCTGTCACACATCGTCCTTCGGATCATAACTACACAGCCCCGTGACACTGATTTGGTGAAATGTTTCAAGAAACATTTCTCATTATTATCAATGTTGAAAAAAGTTGTGCTGCTTTATATTTTAGTGGAAAATTCTTTGATGACTTAAAAGTTCAAAAGAACAGCATTTATTTTATTTGGAGCCCTGCACATGACATGCAGACAAAAATATGTATATTGTTGCCACAAATTAAGAATTCGTTCTCGCGTTTAAGTAAATTGTGGCCATGACTTAAGAATTCATTCTCATTTCCCATTAAGTCCCTCGTTTTAGCAAATCATGCGAACAACATGGCCATGATTTAGTAAAACGAGAAAACAAATTATTTTATGGTGCACATGATTTATTTAAAATGAGGGAACGATTAGTAAATTTGTGCTGACAAATTAGTAAGTCATGGTAACAAATTTTTAATCCGTGGCTACGATATACATGTGTTTCTTTCCCACATGTCATGTGTGGGGCTCCGTAATTAGCATTATAAATGTCTTTACTGTCACTTTTGATCAATTTAATGTGTTCTTATTCTTTTTTTTAAATATAGTATACTTACCCCAAACCTTTGAACGGTAGTGTACTGTATTTATAGGTTGTTATTTCTAAAACTTTTTTTTTTAAGACTAAATATACAGCAAAGTGATTTTATATAATTTCGAATCAGGCACCAAAGTATCTACAGTATAAAGCATACCTTCACTGTACAAAAAAAGGTAACATTTTTAACTTGGATGTTTAAATCATTTCAACTTAAATTACATCAAACTGAATTAATAAAATTAGTTGAATCTTATAAATGTTGAAAATTGCTTAAATTATTTTGATGAGCAATGTAAAAACATATGTTGTCATAACTTATTGATTATATATTTTTTACAGTGTTGTTGCTTAATTATCTGAACCTGCAATCTAACATTATAAAGGGGCTTTATTATCCGAACCTGCAATCTAACATTATAAAGGTGCTTTATTATCCATATGTTCCTGATGTTCACCTGGACTACACAATAACTTTCTGAAGAGGAAGTTTCTCATATTTACAGCCTGATTCTTGATAGAGAGGCACAATGCTGTGACGCATAAGTCGTACCATCCAACATCCGCTTCTGATGTGGACAAATGTAATTAAGTGTTATCAAAATGTCCACTTCACGCTACACATTAACCTCGCTGAGTGCAACTGCACCCCTAGTGAAGCTCATTAGTACTGAATGTACTGAATGACCTCAGCTGAGACACAACTCAATAAGGAATCAAATGAATGACTGCTGCTCTCCTGGTCTTTCACACTCACTGCTTGAAGCAGCACATAGTGTGGTCTGTTTTACAGAGCACGCATTTAAAGCGGCACCAATATGAACTTTTTTTTTTATTCGCTTTGGTACTATTTTCACAAGTAAGGTGTACATTTTCAAAACTCTCAGAACAAAAATCCAAACTGATCACACTTGTAACACATCTAGTCATTCTCGCAAAACCCGGTGTAATGTTTTCATTCAGTTGCACATCATTTTCAATCATTGTTTCAAACACAAGATTATTGTAATAATGTAACGAGAACATTTGGTTTAATCACCGAAACACAACAGAATGATCTTTTTACAGTTTAGTACTTTTAACAATCAGTTCATTTAATAGCAAACAATGCAAGATGTTTCAAATCACCCTTGTTGCTGAATGAATTACTGTAATACAGGCTAAAGTTGCCACATTAGAAAATACACTTACATTACCTAACTTATGTAATTGAATCCATAATGTTATGTGTTAACAAAAGGTGTGATGAAGTATGACCCTTCTATTGATGCATCTCTGGTCAATCTGATGTTACTGTACACAGTATATTTGTTTAATATATTATATTTGGTTATCTGTATCGTAAATTGCAAACAAGTTCTATAGAAACTATGTCTTTAGAATCAATATCTATAGGTGTACTAAATGATACATTGATTAACCATTAAGATCAGTTGGATTAAATAATAGACAAATGTATTAAACTGAACAAGAAGAGATGCAAATAAAGTTTGATAGTAAAAGCTTTATGAAAGGCAGTTACAGTGAATGAAACATGCCTTTATATTGATCAATTGTATTTGTGTAGTGAAAAGGATACTTTGTGATTTTGTGTTTTGTACTAACACAATTGAAAATAGGCTGAAATGTTTGAAAAAAAGTGCACTTTTGACGATCTGTTGTGATATTAGAACAAGTTTTGAAAATGTACACTTTACTTGTGAAAATAGTACCAAAAGGGAATAAAAAAAACTGTAACAGGTTACTGTATTCACACTGTATCCACTTAAGCAAAGTGCACTGATGGAATTGAGAAATGGCTTTACTACAGATTCTTATTAATAATGGTAATGTTCAGTGCATGACAAGCTGGGCAATAAAACAAGCCACCATTTGAGCCAGCTGTATTCTTAGGATCACATATGGTGAGACATCACTGTTTATACAGAGAAATAAAATCACGAGTGTATGTGTGTTTTCTCCACAATAATTCACAGGTCAATAAGCAGTTCACTCATGCAAAGCAGTGTAAACCATCAGCTAGGAAACATAATCCAGACAACACAAAGGTGAAATGTGACCAATACTAAATTCTTAATATAATCAAAAAGTATATTGTTCTTCCTGGAATCATTCAGTTATAATGATACTTTCTTATTAATAACTTAATTAACAATGAATTATGATTTCTTAAGCGGTACACTAGCAAATAGATGGCCTCAAACAGACATGAACTAAAAGTCACAAAACAGTGTTCGTATTACATGATTATCTACAAGCAAAAAAAAAAAAAAAACCCTGACTGCTATTAAATGCTTTTCTCTCTCATCATTTTCTTAAAGGATCATAGTTTTAAATTTCGAAACTTTTTTCTTCTTCAAATTACTAGCCTCCTAATATCACCAGAGGCAACAGTTCTGACATTCACACCCCATAAAAATATTTCCTGCAAACCTGTGAATGTATCCAAAAGTCCCTTTGAAACCTGATGACAGACTTTCTTCAAAACACATGACCTAATATGACAGTATATCTCCCCTCTATTCAGTCATGGTCTCTGCACAAACAGACCGCAACAAAGAGAAGGATTAGGACATCACATTCAAAGCACCATATTTTAACCTATTGTCTGCTGTGAATAAAGCGCGACCGTAACATGACTCTGTAGATGTTACACGATCCCAGTGTTTTCACAGCACTGTACAAAACATACTAAAATATATACAGTCATGTAGTTGATCACTTAGTCATTACACAGGAGCCATTACTCAAATTAAATTTTTAAATGCATTAAAGTATTAGGCTCCAAACTAATATGGTCTTTACTAGGAAATGCAAACAAATTGGTTCCCTCTATCTCTCTCTCTCTCTCTCTCTCTCTCTCTCTGTGTGGAAGAAGACTGTTATTACTGATATTAGTAATGCAACTTAACGTAGGATGCTCAAAATGTCCTTAATAAAAAACAAGCAGTGAGATCGGAAAGTGGATAAACAGTTGACCAATGCATATGCGTTTGATCTGGAAAATTGATCTGTGTCACGTATGTGAGGATCTAAGGGGATTGAACAGGACAGGCATGCACTGGGCTTCAAAGAAAATCACAAGCTGACGCACAACGTGTATTCACAGAACTAATAGTTCCTGACGGAACTATTCCATCCAATTAGAGCCATGGGTTTTCATTCAGGGGTCTGTGGACCCCTGGGGGTCCCTGAAAGTATTCCAGGGTGTCCATGGAGAAGACAGATAAGCACATTGTAAGGTAAGCAAACTTCCTTGATAAAAGTTTTATCATGAAAATTTCCCTCATGGGTTGCGGGACCTTGCATTGGCAGAATATCGGAGATGGTCCGAATGCAGTCTGCAAACATTCCTTCTGTCATGAACTTTTTTTTACCTTCTAAGTTAGAGTAATTTAATATCTTTTGTTGCTTCAAGTAAAAAATGTCAAATGTAACCTTCTAGATTGTAAAAATGAAGTCTTATTAAGTTTAAATTCTCTAAAAAATAAATGTTGGAATAATTAGTTGGCATAATATTTGATTGATTTTATTTGCAATTTAGTTTTAAAATGTTAATATTTAAAAAAAAAATTGGGATGAAACTAAAAATCAATGGGATGTAAGTAACCAACATTCAGGAAGCCACATTGTCATTTGGAAGGAAAACCGTAAAACAAAATCAGTTAACCAAAGTTAATCAAAGTAACAGACAACTGCTATTAAATCAATATCTGCAGAAATTTTCTTTAAAAAAAACACAAGGATTTAATTTCTAAGAGCTTTCTTAGAGCTTTTGAGTTTTAAACTATATAGATTTATTCTTAATATTTATTTATATTCTTAATAGCGTTATTTCTTTCATTTGCCACAAAGTCAAAACTGGGTCTCCACTTGTTGCTTTCTGTCGCCATTTGAAAGGACTCAAGAGCAACATAACGGGATACTATGTTTCTCTACCCAACCCTGATGGAAAATACAGTCTATTTCACACATTTTTGCTTCTGTGCGCAGTGTGCGGTGCTTTTAATATTGTAAAAAAAAGTTTGTAAATTATTTGTTTACTTCAAGATCTGCTATTTAAAAGTTAATGCATGTACACCAATTATTTAAACTCACAGCGAAAAAATAAATATATATATATTTTTTAAAAATCATCAAACGAACCTTGCATTGGTACAGTCGTTGTACAACGCTTCGAAATCCTTTCTGGAAATGAGTTTGCAGCGGTTCACTCCGGGCTGGATGGCACCGAGTCCGCGCAACACGCGCACCTGCTCCACGGAGCACACCACCGGGTTTATATCCAAACGCTTGAGTTTCGTGTACACGGTGTGCAATCCGCCGACAAGGTGCTTCAAGAACAGGTCGAAGACTTGCGGGAGACAAATGAGCTCCTGGCCATCAACGTTGAAAGAAGCGACTTTCACCCCGTGCACCTCCACGATTTTGCATTCGTTTGTCGCTACGCCGCTCGGAAGCGTCGCGTTCAGCGAGTTGATCAGACGCGGAGAGTCCGTGGGACTCGAGAAGAACGGGTCGGCTCTGAAGAGTTTACCGGACACCACAGAAGTCCCAGAGTGAACCGGAAGAGTCGCAGGAACGGCCATAGTGGTTATTACAATTAAATTTCTTATTGTGCCCTTTTACTTCGTCTACTTTCTCATCCCTCACTCTCTAATGCACTGCGTTCAGAGAGCAAACTGGCAGCAACGAGCCGCGCGCCCCTCTTTACCCGTGTGAAAATTCAGATGAACGGAGCGCTTCACGGTTCGGTTGACTCCGCCTCTCATTGGAAGAATGATGCACCATTTTGCCAACCACATGTGCTCCAATTTATGCGTAAAGACTTCACTGGAGGGAGAGAAATTACAGCCCTCCTCCTCTATTGAACGAGTGTCCAGCTCAATGCTTCTCTCAAGCTATTATGATAATTCAGACGAGACATCCCAACCCATATCTGAAACCATCCATCAATTTCAAAATTATTCTAAACGTTTTTTCTCTTATATATATATATATATATATATATATATATATATATATATATATATATATATATATATATATATATATATAGGCTTTTCTAATTATTAATAGGCAATGATTATTTGAAGTAACTACAAATATGAAACTTTATTGCTGAAGGCTATTTGCACAGATCCTGCCCACTCTGCTCACACAATTTACCACAGTATACAAATAGCACATTAGCCTACTTCTATTTACATTTTGTATGAATAGCTTCTTTCACTATTTACACTTTGTAAAGTATAAACACAGATATGCTATTTGCACATGTTGAAAACAACATTTACACTATGTAAACAAAACTTACAGGGAATATTTATAGCATATTTCTTTAAAATATCGCTATTTTAGTTGTATTTATATAGCTACTATTATAGTAGCCTACTTATTCATATTTTGAATTAACTTTAATTTTAATTTTAGTAATTTTGATGTGCTTTCAATTTAAAAAAATATTTGTACTTAGCTTTCATTTATTTATATTTCAGTTTGAGTAATTTTAGTATTTCAAACTTATTTTAAGTTATGGCAACATTTCTAACCATCCATCCATCTATTTATCCATCCATCCATCCATCCATCCATCCATCCGATAAAGTACTCTTGAACCATTTTTTCAACATGAACCTCTGTCCAAAAAAATACAATATTCCCAAAATATTTGGTAACGCTTTATTTTAGTGTCCTTGTTACATATGTTACTGTACATGTCTGTAATAACAGTAAATTATGCATTAAGTGCATAAATTAACCCTAAACCACCCTAATGCTATAGTAGGTACATACTACATGTATTACTCAGTACTTAAATGTATAATTACACGGTAACAAAGACTCCTTAAAATAAAGTGTAACTGAAATTTCCACAGGAAAAAAGGTGCAAAAATTGTACCTTTAGGGGTGCAAAAGCTTATCACCGGGGCAGTACCCTTAAAAAGGACATCTTTGTACCTTTTTTACCACAAATTCATAGTAGTACCTAAAGGTACATATTTGTATAGGTATATGCACCTTTTGGAGTAAAAAAGGTACACAGATGTCCTTTTAAGGGGAACTGCCCCAGCAATCCACTGTGTTATACGCACTAAACTGTTCATGCACACTAAATTGTGCGCGATAGTCCTATGTCAAGAAAATAAAGCGTGAATTAAGAAGCATGATCCTTAGGCAATAGAAGAATCAGCTTTGTCTTTTATAGGTCAGGCTAAGTCAGGTACTCAAGCGTTTGAATGCCATCTGTTCAGCATCATTGGGAAAACAAGCTCACACATCTGGATGTGTCTGTGGAAAGACTTCTGTGCACCCCTCTCCTGGGACTCGTGAGAAATCCTTTGAGAAAAATGCCATTAAAATACCCCTCACATCTCCCTAACAACATGTGTGTTCCCATCAGGCATGCCATCTCTTAATTCACATTAATAAAGTTGTAAAATCTCTTTTGAAGTGTTCTGTAATGGAAAATTTATAGTTCAACCAAAAATTGTGTCATCGATTACCTAAACCTTATATCTCATTAAATCGATTTTCCTGAACATCACTGATAGAAACACCTTTGTTGCTGTAGAATTTGTAGCAAAATATGATTTAACTGTATATTAATAGGACAAAAGTACTATTCAATTAGATAAACCGGAAAATAAAGGCATTTTTTATTAGTGGCCTAAGGCTTTAGAAGCAGTTTGCTAATTACAGTAGATACTATTTTGTTATAGAGCTTTCAGGCTATTTATCTCGAGATTATAATGTCTAGAACAATGGTCTTATCTCAGCATGAGATTTTGATATATATACACATTTAGAAACTAACTGACTCAGACGACATAAGTGAAGTAGTCATGAAAAACCATTATAAAACAGCATGCTGATGCAAAACTGATTTAAATGCATGATCTAAACAATTTATTTAACATTATGAACACTTGAAAAACTCCTTTTGGATAACGAGAAGCACTTTCACAACTTTGCATTGTAGACCAAAGTCAAAACATGTGGGATTAGGATAAAGTGCAAGGAAGATGCCAATGACCTTAAATGACACTTTGACCTGAATTTGCATATCAGTGTGAAATATAATTATGAACAGTAAGAATGAGACTTTCTGCGAAACAAGGCTGGAGTTAATCCATTCAAATCCAATTTAAAGGAGAGATTGTATATAGTCTTAGACTGACATGCTGCTCTTTAAATGGTTAATGGACAGTAAATGAAAAGTGTGAAAGCTGTAGCTGCAGAAACACTCAATCATTTAGAGGTGAAGGAATGATTTGAAAATGGAGTGTTAATATAAGGGTATTAATTTGACCCCCAAAAAGTGTTTGTCACACAGGAAAATGCTGAAAACTTTAAACATACCATTTAAATACTGTATTAATACTTCTGGCATTTCCGTCACCAGTTGTCACGTTATTGTTACGTGTAGGGGTTTAGAGTGAAGGGAAGTTTTTCCATCTTGTCTATGTATTTAATTATATTATAGGCTATATTAAATATAAATTTTAAATTTGTATACAAAAATAAAATGTCAGTTAGCAGATGTTCTTATCCATAGCGATTTACAGTATCTTTAAATCTTATTAACAAAACCTGTAATACACCAGTATCCATTTTGACATGCATTCTTGAGGAGAATAAGTTAAGCATAATGGATTAAAAGTTTATTCATTTTTATGTGATTAACACTCATTTAAGTTAACAAAAGAGAATGATGAAAATTGCTCCATGGCATCGTACCTTTGTTTGTATATCATTGACAATAAATCATCTTGCTTTCAGGATCAAAGCTGGAGCTGGATATCTATATTAAAGATATAGATATTGAAAGGAAATTAAAAGACAAATAATTGACATTTAAAAATACTACCAATTAAAATACACAAAAAACTACATTTAAAATGCAACCTATTCCCTCATTAAACAGGAAATATTACATACTTTGATAATTTCTAAATAGATAACTATACTGGACACATTTTCATTGTTAAAGGGGATTTGAGCACACACACACATACACACAAAACAGAAAAGGCAAGGTCAGTCGGTCAGAGATTTGGCTATGCATCAGACCACTTCAAGGGCTTAAGGAATGAGAGAATAAAGAAAGAGTATGGACCATATTTCTACTCCTGTCTTATCTATTTTTCCCTTCTTTCAAACACATGAATTTACAGACAGAGACACATATCTGCCACTCAAAAGAGCAGTATAAACATGATATATATAAAAAGATCAGACGAGTGGCCAAACGTCTTCAGTAAATGGAAAAATAAATCCAGATGCACTAGAATAAACCTTACAGGATGGACTATGATGACCTATATAATGAAGAAGCCTCATAAATCTGATAAATACAGTATAGTACACACGTTAATTATCTGCTATTTAGAATCGGATGTGCATCTAGAATGATTTGCGGAAATTAAGCGTGTCCCAAGCTGTCACATCCAGAAAGAAATGACTGCCACATGTAAGAAAAAACAGCTGAGTCTTAGACACGCTCTCCCTTTACTTTCTGCAGCTCTTTGTCATTGTGTGCAAATGAGAACAGATGTGTTGTTTATCTGGCAGATGCTAAAAACACTTACATGAATTTTCCTCCTGGTTAAATGAGTCTGAGGTGCCAGCAGCCTAAAGTGACACTGATGAAAGGTGAAGTCTCCTCCAGCTCAATTTTACTGCTGTTATTACACGCATGAACTGAATTTGGACATTTGTTAGGGCTAAATTTAGTAATAATTGTTTAACAAAGCGCTCTGGACTTTCTCTGAGTCAACAAAACAAAAAACAAAAGGGGATTGTGCATTTGTATTTGAAGTCACCCTGTTAGGAACTTTTTAAATCTTTAATACATATTCTCTCAGACACTTTAATAGTGCAGAACCTCCTTGGGCTTTTACATAGAGGAAAATTTGCTTAATTATATTAACTCAATTATTAAAGTCATGAAGTTTTATTAAAGTCATGAAGTTTTATGAACTTTTTACTATATGTGGCAATATTGTACTTTCATTGTACAAAAATACTTAAATATTTTACAAACAAAAGGTTTGAATTAAACATTATATTTATTTAAGTATTAAATATTAGGACTGGGGTTGCAATGCTTGCTTTTAGTAGTCATGTATAAGAGATTACTAGTAAAATCTTCTATCCCATTAAAGGTACAATATGTAAGAATTTTGTAATAAAATATCCAAAAATCACTTGAACAGTGTGATACATTTTCTGCAGTTGTGTACTTACAATATCCCAAAAGTTCCCAAAGATTTTTTTGTTTCAGAGAAATTCCAATTTTAAATAATGTCTCGTCCCGGACTCACCGTTCACTTGTCGCCTGTCAATGACTTAATATCCACGTTAACCCTGGTTTCCGCTCATACTGCCAAAGTAACCATGGCGCCAGAAGTGGACAACAGCAGTATGTCTATCTAGCGGCACACTCACGCTGTTGTTGTTGTTTCGTTCAAACATTATGGACCATGGCAAGCAGACTTTGGGACAAAACGAGAACTGAAACGAGGATCAATATCAGTGCGGTGGTTTTTTCGAGATGCCGGGAGCTCCACGTCCGTGACAAACTTCGACTTGACAGAGCATGTACTTTATTAGACAGGTTAGCAAATGTACATAAAACTAATGAATGTTATATAGTTCAACATGATGAAATGTTAGAATATGATCTGTATGTTATTCTAATGTCGATCTAGCTTACTGCTATCTCATACAGCCAACAAACTAACACATAGAATAACATTATAACTTTCAACAATCTCAAATCCAGTTTAGTCTAATAATCTAGTCCAAGCGAAACATCGCTGCATTACCTCACAAGTTTCATTTGTCTAATAAACTGACCTGTGTGAGTATTAATACAGCACTTGCGGTTAGTTCGGTAGAATGAAATGACCTTATTCCTTTAGATCCATGCACGGGACTCGCATGTGGCTCTGAGATCGGTCTCTTATTAACAATCACGCCCTGCTTCATACCACAGTCATGTTAAAAATATCGATACATTCACTCATCCATAAACATTAACGCCTACGCCTTTGTTATTGTAAGAGGTTGGTGACCCTTAGCTGCAAAAAAATACATATTGCAGCTTTAGCTTTAATTTCCTTCCATTTACAATTCTAATAAATTGTAGATCCGCTGCATTAAAAACTACTATGAAAGTGCAGCAACTAGCAGCCAGAAAAATACTGTACATTTACACTAAAATGTCTGTAAAGGAATGTAAGTGCATGATTGTCACATTTTATCTCACGTTTCCCTCTTCTACTCCATTAAACGAGTTAGTACATATGTGCTAGTTAGTGATATGGCGCTGACCGATGCTGGAATCCAGCTTGGAATGTTGCATGATTTACCACTACAAGTGTTTGCGCAGGGATTCACCAACTGTGGGTTTTGCAAAGCTCAAATGAGAGAGATAAAACCACGACATTATTATGACAATGAAGACAAGGACTTATGACTAACAGTTGAAGTCGAACAGAAAGGAAGAAGAAAAAAAGAAACAATGTTTCAAATCAACTAGTCAAAAATGAAATGAAATATTAAAATATTGAAAAGGAAACTGCATTAAAATGCAAAAATGACATTTCCACCTGTTATACGGTCTCTGACACGTTTTCTCTCTTCTTCTCCACATGATGGCCCTTGTTTACTTTCCACATAATATTTCCACTCCTCCACTCTCTTTTATTTCTCCCTGGTGCAGAAGAGATTCTCTCAGTTATTGTTAGACATAGTCTGACAGAACTTGTCATTCCTTCACTGACTCCTCGTTCCATCAGTTTTCCTGGCGGAAAAGAGGAGTTTCCTCTGGGCTCCCTGAACATTGGCTACCGCAAGGCTCTAAATCATTGTTGTATCGCTTTTGACTATTCTTTCTGCTTCAAGTTCATCTCAGGGTTTGGAAGGCCAGATAAGAGCTGGCACCAGGTTTTACGACTTTCCGTTCACTCTCCATAAAGGCAGAGGGAAAAAATGCCTGGCCAGGTTTTTTTTTCCACAATGTTGTAGATATCACTGCCTTGGTAAAAGTTGAGAAAAATACTGAGATATGGAGCTGGAGAAAGTGATTCAACCTCATACAGACCAATCAAAGACAAACATGTTGTCAACCTTTGCCGAGTACGTTGTAGCATGGTCTTACTACATGTCCTCATTGTGGACGATCAAATTTTGTGATTTATTTACCGTCGAGGGCTTTGAGAAGAGAGTTAGCAGGTTTCTATGGAAGTGGCCTGGTCTACCTCGAAGCCTGAGCAGCATCGCCTTGTATGGCCAGAACAACAAGCTGAAGCTCCCTATCAGCAGCCTGAATGAGGAGTTCAAGTTGGGCCATGCCAGGGATGTGCTGCAATACAGAGAGTCACAGGACCACAAAGGTCTCCCAGGCTGGGATCGAGGTGAGGACAGGGCGGAGGTGGAGGGCAGCGTCGGTGGATGTGGCTGAGTCGCGGCTATGGCACAGGGCACTGGTGGGAGCAGTGACTCATGGAAGAGCTGGCCTGGGTAGGGGCGCAACATCTCGCTACAACAAGGTGGAGGGGAAGGACAGGAGATAACTGGTGCAGAAAGAGGTGTGGAAAGAAGTAGAGGCGGAGCGGTCCAGCAGAATGGTTGGAATGCAGCAGCAGGGAGCCTGGACAAGATGGACCGCAGAGTCTCATGGGCAGAGCAGTGGAAAGCAGACCCCCATCGCATACGGTTCCTGATCCAGGCTGTCAACAATGTACTACCGAGCTGGTGAAGTCACCAGCCTGGAACCTCTGCCTGAAGAGGGGGACCCTAGAGCACATCCTCAGTTGCTGTTCGACGGCCCTGGGTGAGGGGTGCTTCCGTTGGCGCCATGACCAAGTCTTGAAGGCGGTACCGAATACCATCAACTGTGGAATTGGCCACCGCAAGCGCCTCCGCCCAGTGAAGAACTCCATTGCTTTCATCCGGGCAGGGGAGAAGCCACCATTAGCTGCCAGGGCTGCCTCATCGGACCTGCTAGCAACTGCACGAGACTGGGAGTTGAAAGTTGACCTGGAGAAGCAACTGAAATTCCCAGAAACATTCGCAACTACAATACTGCGGCCTGACATGTTACTCATCTCATAGACCTCCAAGTAGATCGTTCCCCTGGAACTCACCGTGCCCTGGGAGGACCGTATCGAGGAGGCCAATGAGAGGAAGAGGGCAAAATACGCTGAGCTAGTGGAGGAGTGCCGGAATAATGGGTGGCGAGTGCAGTGTGAGCCCATTGAAGTGGGATGCAGAGGGTTTGCTGGCCATTCTCTCTGCAGGGCCTACAAAATCTGGGCATCATAAAAGCCAATAAACGAAGGGCCATCAAGGAGGTCACAGAGTCAGCAGAAGTTGCCTCAAGGTGGCTGTGGATAAGGAGAGGAGAACATGGGTGGGGTAGGGCTACCTGAACACAAACTGAGGACTGATCAACCCCAGCTGGGTCGCCAGGTCGAGAGTGTATGAAGCTTGAAAGGCCCGAAACACTCCGCGACCCCAGGTAAAATCACTGATGATGTGTCCAGGTTGCATCAAGTTGATGTATGTTACAAACTGTCGAATTAAAATTTTCAATATTAAGTCCATGCGCACTGCAAATAATGTTTAGCATTTTCATTTCAATCAGTAAAATATATATTTTTAATTGTCAGTCAATGTTTATGTATTGGTTTAATACTTTTTGGTCTGGTGTCATAGACTTAAATTAAGCTAGGAGTAGGTCTTACTTCAATTAGGACATTTAAGTAGCTTTTGTATACATGTGATTTAGAAAAAATACAGTTGTGGTCAGATTTATTGGAACCCCTGGTAAATATGATCAAGGATGGCTATAAAAATAAATCTGGTACCGAATTATTGCAACATCCTTTCCCCAAGATAACAGCTCTGAGTTGTCTCCTATAATGCCTGATGAGTTTGGAGAACACCTCAAGTTTCAAGTTTGTATTTATTTAATTGGCACATTTAAAAACAGCAAACACGGCTAACCAATGTCAGGATGCAGGCTCGGAGACAGAGGTAAGTGAATGAACATAAACTTTATTTCGTCACATACAAGGTGCGTGCTCAAAGGTGAATAGAAGGAGGATACTCTGACGTGTAGACTTTCAGGTGAGCAGGTCCTCTTCAGTGTGCTTTACATCAAACTAACTCAGTTCTGTGATACTTTCTTTCTTTCTTTCAGGTTATCCATAGGCGAACGATATTCAGGAAGGATACATGGGTTCAGGACCGGGCAGGGACCGTAGCGTGGATCCTGAGGACATCAGAACATGGATAGACAGGTTAGTATACTAAAGGTAAGTATACGTTACATTACTTGCTGCTGAATGACACGGAGAGTTTCTTAGTGACTGGGTTTGGGTCTGTTCCTGTTGGAGGCTTGACAATGACTGAGGTATCCGTGAGAGTTTTATAGAGCTGGGTGATGAGGTAATTGATTGTAACCAGGTGCAGGTGATAATTTAGGGGAAAGTGATTGCAGGTGCGCCAAAGAGGATTCTGGGGACTGTAGTGCAGAAATAGATGGTGACCCATGACAGTACCCCCCCCCTCTCCGAAGGCGCGTCCTCGCGCCGTATAACATCCAAAGGGGTGGGAGGGTGGGCGCCCTGGAGGCTGACGAGGGCGTGGTTGCACAGGACAGGAAGCCTCCAGGGCGGAGCAGGCAGCTCGTGGGACCAGGGTGGAAACGTCTGCGGATGTGGCCACGGCGGAGCAGGCTGTGGGTGTGGCCACGGTGGAGCAGGCTGTGGGCATGGCCGTGATGGAACAGACTGTGGGCGTGGCCACGGCGGAGCAGGCTGTCGGACCTTCGGGCTTCCAGGGCGGAGCTGTGGGACCCTCGGGCGTCCAGGGCCGAGCTGTCGGACCCTCGGGCGACCAGGGAGGAGCTGTCGGACCCTCGGGCGTCCATGGTGGAGCTGACCCTTCGGGTGGCCATGGCGGTGAGGACCCTTCGGGTGGCCATGGCGGTGAGGACCCTTCGGGTGGCCATGGCGGTGAGGACCCTTCGGGTGGGCGCCCCCCCAAAATTTTAATGGGGAAATTGACAGGAAAGGGGGGATCCGGCAGCAAAGAGGGTCTTGGGCTGGGCAGGACCAGCGGAGGATCAGTGGGCTCTGGTGCAGGATCAGCGGGCTCTGGCGCAGGATCAGCGGGCTCTGGCGCAGGATCAGCGGGCTCTGGCGCAGGATCAGCGGGCTCTGGCGCAGGATCAGCGGGCTCTGGCGCAGGATCAGCGGGCTCTGGCGCAGGCTCTTGCTCGAAGACAGGCTCTGGCTCTTGCTCGAAGACGGGCTCTGGCTCTTGCTCGAAGACTGGCTCTGGCTCTTGCTCGAAGACTGGCTCTGGCTCTTGCTCGAAGACTGGCTCTGGCTCTTGCTCGAAGACTGGCTCTGGCTCTTGCTCGAAGACTGGCTCTGGCTCTTGCTCGAAGACTGGCTCTGGCTCTTGCTCGAAGACTGGCTCTGGCTCTTGCTCGAAGACTGGCTCTTCCTGGGACTCAGAACTGGACGGGACCAGCACATCATGGGACTTGGAACTGGTAGGGGCCAGCACATCATGGGACTCGGAACTGGACGGGGCCAGCACATTATGGGATTCGAAACTGGACGGGGCCAGCACATCATGGGACTCGGAACTGGACGCGGCCAGCACATCATGGGACTCGGAACTGGACGGGGCCAGCACATCATGGGACTCGGAACTGGACGGGGCCAGCACATCATGAGGCTCGGAACTGGACGAGGCCAGCACATCATGGGACTCGGAACTGGACAGGACCAGCACTTCATGGGACCCGGAACTGGACGGGACCAGCACTTCATGGGACCCGGAACTGGACGGGGTCAGCATCGAAGGAAACTCTGGGCTGGAGGAGGAGGTAAGACCTGGGACTGAGGACCGGAGAAAGGAAGCTGATTTTAGTGCTGATCGCACGGATTTGAGCGCTGGATCCGCCATTTTTGCTCCCAGGTCCCTACTATTAGAAACCAGCTTCCTGGCTCGGGGCAACACGGGAGTCTCAGGCTGAACAGCGGGGAAGCGAGGAACCCTTGGGGCTGGCTCTGGCGGGTCGGCGACTGAACTCCGGATGATGACGGGCGGCGTGGTGAATAGAGAGTGAGCTGGGTTGATGGTTGCTGAGACGTGACGTGCAGACTTGGGAAGACTGACGTGGATTTCGGGCTGAATGTCTCCCACGGAGAGTGAGGAACCACACACCCACAGCGTACGGTCAATGAATTTGACCAAAGGGAGGTGGAGATCTCCCAACAGCAGCATCTGGGCGAGAGTATCGTCCAGCCCACTCCAGAACTCACATGTGAGAGTTTCCTCATTCCAATTGAGGTACTGAAAAAGATGGAGATAAATCCCTGCGTAGTCTTCTAGAGACCGGCCGTCTTGTGGAACACAGAGTTCGTGATTCATCTTATGTCGGTTTGGTCAAGCCTTCTGTCAGGATACAGGCTCGGAGACAGAGGTAAGTGAATGAACATAAACTTTATTTCGTCACATACAAGGTGCGTGCTCAAAGGTGAATAGAAGGAGGATACTCTGACGTGTAGACTTTCAGGTGAGCAGGTCCTCTTCAGTGTGCTTTACATCAAACTAACTCAGTTCTGTGATACTTGCTTTCTTTCTTTCAGGTTATCCATAGGCGAACGATATTCAGGAAGGATACATGGGTTCAGGACCGGGCAGGGACCGTAGCGTGGATCCTGAGGACATCAGAACATGGATAGACAGGTTAGTATACTAAAGGTAAGTATACGTTACATTACTTGCTGCTGAATGACACGGAGAGTTTCTTAGTGACTGGGTTTGGGTCTGTTCCTGTTGGAGGCTTGACAATGACTGAGGTATCCGTGAGAGAGAGCTGGGTGATGAGGTAATTGATTGTAACCAGGTGCAGGTGATAATTTAGGGGAAAGTGATTGCAGGTGCGCCAAAGAGGATTCTGGGGACTGTAGTGCAGAAATAGATGGTGACCCATGACAACCAAGGTGCTGAACATAACACAAGATAAAAAGACAACAACAGCCACACATTAAAGACAAACTCACAATGAGTTAAATACAGAATATCTTTCATACAGAATCTCTCCAGATCCTTCAGATTCCCAGATCCATGTTAGTGCTTCTTCTCTTCCGTTTACTTACTAATTTCCTATAGGGTTCAGGTCAGGGGACTGGGATTGTCATGGAAGAAGCTTCATTTTTTGCTCAGTGTCCCTTTTTTGTGTTGATTTTTATGTTTGTTGTGGATCCTTGTCCTGATGGAAGATCCAACAAAGGCCCATTATAAGATTTTTAGCAGAAGCTCTGTCGGTATTTGCTAAAATCCATGATTCCATGAATCTGTACAAGATGTCCAGGACCTCCAGCAACAAAAAAAAAGAAAGAAAAATTGGCCCACAATTGACCCTTTTTTTGTGTTGATTTTTATGTTTGTTGTGGATCCTTGACCTGATGGAAGATCCAACAAAGGCCCATTATAAGATTTTTAGCATAAGCTCTGTCGGTATTTGCTAAAATCCATGATTCCATGTATCTGTACAAGATGTCCAGGACCTCCAGCAAAAAGAAAAGAAAAAAAAGAAAAAAAGAAAGAAAGAAAAATAGGCCCACAACATTAAAGATCCAGCAGTATAATTAACCGTGCACATGGGGCACTTTTTATCCCTGTTTGCACCAAAGCCATCTGGTGGGTTTACTGCCAAAAAGCTTTTTCCCCCCCTTTTTTTTCATCTGACAATATAATCAGATCCCTTTTGAAGTTCCAGTCATGTCTGACAACTGAATATACTGAAGTTTGTTTTTGGATGAGAGAGGAGTATTTTTCTTGAAACCCTCCCAAACAACATGTGGTGATGTAGGGTTTTTATTTTATTTTATTTTTTAGGCTTTCTGACCCCAAGACTCAACTAATCTCTGCTGTTCTCCAGCTGTGATCTTTGGAAAAAGTCTGGGGCCACTCAAATTACTTGCTTACCGTGCATTAGGACAATATCGACAGATGAAACAAAAAAAATGCTTTTTTGGCATCAAACCCTTAAGATGGGTTTGGTGCAGACAGGGATAAAAAAGTACCCCATGTGTAAAATGAAATACTCTGGTGTATCTTTAATGCTGTGGGCCTAACTAACAGATAAAAAAATCAAAACCTGACAACCTCTGCTAGAAATCTTATAATGGGCCATGTTTGGATCTTCCAACTGGACAGTGATCCAAAAACAAACATCAAAATCAAAACAAAAATGGGTCACTGAGCACAAAACCAAGCATCTGCAATGGCCATCCCAGTCCCTGAACTGAACCCAATAGGAAATGAGTGGGGTGAACTGAAAAGAAGAAGCACCAACATGAACTTGTGTATCTGAAGGATCTGCAGAGATTCTCTATGAAGGAATGGTCTCTAATCTCGTGTCAGGTCTTCTGCAAACTCATCAGGCATTATAGAAGAAGACAGAGCTGTTATCTTGGAAAAAGCAGGTTGCAAAAAAGTATTTAATAAAAGGGGGAAAACAATTGTTCCCAATGTGTTTTGGAGAAATTTTTTTATTTCATAATGTGATTTTCCCAACACTTTCAATTCTTTTACTTCAAAGAAAAGTCAGATTTTGTTAAATTTTTTTAATAAAATATCAAAAGGATTAAGAATGCTGAATTTTTTTTTCTGCAGCCATCTTTGAAAAATATTTACCAAAGGGGCAAATAGTTCTGACCAGCACTGTATATTCTTTGGTTTTACTCATTGAGATGGATGATTAAGGGAATTTGGCCTTTGTGTTTCCTCATATTTATACTCCAGTGAAACAAGAATTCATAGCTAGGCAATTTCATGTTCCTAGTCAAAAAACATATATATTATTGGGAATATACTTCAGAGATTTTTTACTCATAAAAAATTATAGGGGTGCCAATAATCCCCCACTTTCAATTCTTTTACTTCAATGAAAGGTTAGATGAATTGCGATTTTTAAAAAAAATAAAAGATCAAGAGGATAAACAATTCAGATTTATTTTTACATCCATCTTTGATCATATTTACCAGGGGTGCCAATAATTCTGACAACAACTGTATATTACTGGGGCGTATCTTGAGACAAAACAATGGCACTGATATATGTTGCTTTCAGTTAAAACAGTTTAAATATGCATTTTAGTCTGGGACTAGGCTTAAGCCTTGTCTGTGAAACTGGGGGTTTTCCGTTTGTTAGCTGATTTAGAGTAATATTTGTATTAGCTTTTTAATTAAAATGCTCTGAAAATCAAATTAAAATTGGAAATAAAAAGTAGAAAAAAACAATGGAACAAATGTTAAAGCAAAGTGTTACAAACATTCTGTCTCCCCTGCATAAAGTGTTTAAACTTATTTTTCCATGTTGGTAAAACTGTGTAAAAGGTTAATTGAATTTGCTTTCAAGTGTCATTCAGTCTAAGGATAAAATGTGTGAAGGAAACCTGCTGATATAAAATCTCACAAATTTAAGCATTGATTAAACACTAAAAACCTTTTTACTTGCAATCTTCGACAGACCAATGCCATCAGTGCTATTGCCTTAATTAAAAATGACCAAAAAGTGCTAGAGGTTTTAATTGTGGCTATAAATATTAGTTACCCCTGCATCAATCTAAATCCAAATGAAACTCTAATGCAGTATGTGAAGATGTTATCTTATTGACCAGGATTTCACATGGATATGAGCACTAATAAATGTATGACGCATACAAGCATCTATTTTCAGCATAGTACAGGCACGAGGCCAAAAATACTGAAATCCACCCAGATAAGGTGAAGAAATGAAACAAGTCAACATGAAGGAAAAACTTGATCCATGAGATAATGGAGAAAACACCTACATTTTCAACCTCTTTCATCTGTATTCAACATAAAATTCCTCAAAAGATTAATCATAGGACAGATCTAAAAAACCTTGTCTTGTCTTGTTTCAATCTAGACAGTCTACACTTGGTATACACTTGGATTTATGGCTACCTTATGAAAGCAGTTACTTTGCTTGATCCAAAAGTAGCACGATCAATCATTTGTGATGGTGCTGCCACTGACCTGTTGCTAAAATTTTTTAGCTTTTTAAATGCACTATACTGTTCAAAGATTTGGGGTTGGTAAGTTTTTTTTGTTGTAAGACATTATTACTTTTATTCAGCAAGACCGTAAAGACATTTATGATGTTACAAAATATATTTATTTCAAATAGACACTGCTCTTTTGAACTTTGAATTCATCAAAGAATCAGGGGGGGCATATCAAGCAGCAAAACTATTTATGAGCATTAATAATAATAATAATAATAATAAGAGAAAAGTTTCTTGAGCAGCAAATCAGCATATTAGAATGATTTCTGAAGGATCATGTGACACTAAAGACAGCTTTGCCATCACAGTTATGAATCACATTTTAAAACAAAGATCAGTTATTTTAAATTGTAATAATATTTTACAATATTACTGTTTTTACTGTATTTTATCAAATAAATGCAGTCTTGGAGAGCATTAGAGACTTGAAACATTAAACATCTTACTGTCCCCAAATGTTTGAATGGTAAGGTGCATGACTGCATGGCTAATTAACGATTTTAAAAATAAATGATTTGAAAGATTCATTCTGATCTGTGATCAAATTATTCCTTTTTGTGAACTAGATCAACCATTCAATGAAAAGCTCTATTTCTTTAAAAACATTCTATCCAGTCAAGATGCCATTTCTCTCACCTCTCTTCGCAGACCTTTCTAATGAGCAGCGGTTTGGCTTGAGGGGTTAATGAGTGTCCAGATTTATTCTGACACTGACCTTCTCTCTCTCTGCAGCAGGATATTTATCAGTGGTATTAATAGATTAATGAAATTATAAGCAAAGCCATTAATCATCTCAGGAGTATCCTGCCACAAGTTTAACTTTCAGCAGGTAGCCGACTCTTTGTTTCTGGTTCGCAACACTCTGGCTCTAAAAATGAGACAACACAGAGCTGCACTTCAGAAGAGAGTGACACTGGCTGAGACAGATGAGACGTGTCTTAGACCGAGACAGAACAGACAGATCTTATGGAAATACGATTCTCATCCTCAACGCAGATTAGTATCCTATATAATGGACCGCATTTTACCACAAATGGAAATGGACCCTCCTAAGACATTTGACTTCAATGAAGTCTGATGTTAGAATATTGCTAAGCTAACACCACAATACTCTAATGAGCATTAAAATACATAGCTACACAGTACTCACAAATATTAGGTCAAATATCTATCTATCTGAATATTGATAAACTTTTTTATTTATTTTATTAAAATTCACAGGTTTCTTTATTTTCAGGACACTGGAGATCTCAAGTATCCACATCTGAATATATAACTCATTTATTTCAGCGTCACTTGCCTCAAGAAAAACAGGCAGAGGCTATTTGCACTACTCATTAGACACTATTTACACTAAGTGCAAATAATGATAGAAGTTATTTACACTAATGCAAATAGTATTTACTTTGCGCTAAGTGTAAATAATATTTAACCCTCGTGCGACCTTATGGATATTGTTGTCTTTTTCAGTGTTTTCCACTGCATCGCATCGCATGGACACGGCGACAACGCATCCCTGAAGTGCCAGCCTCATCAACACTGAAGGCCTCATGGACACCTCAACAAAGTCGTCTCCATACCGGCGTGATGACTCTGACCCCCAACCAGATGGAACTGGATATATATTGTGAAAGTTCTGATCCAATCTGACTTCTGACCTATAATGCTGCCTAAATCATAATCATACACTGTTTGTTCGTTGGCCAAAGGAGGACTGGCCCCCTGACTGAGCCTGGGTTCTCCCGAGGTTTTTTTCTCCAATCTGTCACCTGATGGAGTTTTGGTCGATACCGTCGCCTTTTGAAACTGCAAAAATGTCCGCATTGAAACTGCAATTTTTAATCCCAGGGCCATTTAACTATAAAATTATGCATTATTTGTAAATAGGCTTTTATTCTGTTGGCAAGGCTTCAAAACTTAATTTTTTACTATTTTCTTTACCAGATGGGGCCATTTTCTCAGGTTTGGTGTTTGGCCTATAAAGCAATCCTGTTTTCTGCTTATGGATATTATAGAGCCACACACACACACTAAAAATTAGTGTGTGTGTGTGTGTGTGTGTGTGAGAGAGAGAGAGAGAGAGAGAGAACCTCTACTGCAAACCACTAGAGAGAGAGAGAGAGAGAGAGAGAGAACCTCTACTGCAAACCACTAGAGAGAGAGAGAGAGAGAGAGAGAGAGAGAGAGAGAGAGAACCTCTACTGCAAACCACTAGAGAGAGAGAGAGAGAGAGAGAGAGAGAGAGAGAGAGAGAGAGAGAGAACCTCTACTGCAAACCACTGTGTGTTTTGCTGGCATTAAACGGGGAAAATGTGGTAGGCCTACTGCGCCCAAACAAAATCTTATTGAAAGCTCATATTTTCAGATATCAACATGAGATTTGAACTTGGGTCTTATGCATCAAAAGCTAAATACTCTCCATGACACTCTCCTGGTTTTTGGACTGCTTTCTTTTGTCATCTTGTCTGGAGATAGTGTAAACATTATTTGTCAACAAGTTGGGTTATTTGCACTTAGTAAAAACACACTCTCCCTAAACGTATACAAGACTCAATTAAATAAACTGAAAGTCTTCTTTCCTATTGGTTGTCTCTCACGAAAATCGCTTCTCATTTGCATAAAGTTTAAATTTCTGAACTTTTGTCACGCATCTCGCGTCGTTTGACACGCCTACATTCTGTCACCAACAGTCACTGTCGCTCATGTCGCCGGAAGTCACACTCCATTGGAATTAATGGAATCATGTTGCTTTGTAGCTGCCGGTGTGAAGGTGTCCTCTACAGTGTCAAAACTCCGCTCAGTGCCGCTGGCAACTCTATAATGATACGGATCTACTTGTCCGTGCGACACTTCCGTCGCGCCATATTCCACTTTGATCCTATGGGTGACGTCAAGTGACTTTAATGCACCAGCAAAGCATCCCAGGAAGGCAGCGCTGCATTTGAAAAAATGCCGCCCGTCAAAATGCTGGCCGATACCCATCTTTATGCAAATTGATTCGTTGAGCGCGACGCGACTATCCAATAGAAGTAAAGCTCATGGAGACCTGTCTCTCACGGGTCCTTTGTTCTAGACGTCCCACTACAAAAATGCTCAGGAAACTTTAGTTCCAAGTAGCCAAAATGAAGGAGAAATTAATTGTCTTAATTAAAATGGGATCTCCAACCCTGCTGCTGGAGAGCTACAGTCCTGCAGAGTTCAGTTCCAACCCTGTTCCAACACACATGCTTGTAATTACCAAGTAACCCTGAACAGCTTGATTAGCTGGTCCAGGTGTTTTGATTGGGGTTGGAGCTAAAATCTGAAGGACAGTAGCTCTCCAGGAGCAGGGTTGGAGACCCCTGTCCTATAGGGACAACGAGCAACGTAATTCTGCCTGGAGGAGGGTGGCAGATGTCGTTGGAGTCCCTGGTGGGTTTTATGAGTTTGCACTGTGTAAAATAAAACATTATTTCAACAGATGAGTTAATGGTAGCAGACAGTACATGTGCATCTGCAGACATGTTCTCATGTTCTCTAGTAGTACTTATGATAGCAGGTAGGTTGGTAGGTAGAGAGATTCTGAGGGACTTTTTTTTTAAATAAATAAATACATAAATAACACATGACAGATCTGACCACTGAAACGTGCATATCAATAAAACACAACATTCCCAGCTGGCTCAAAACCACGCCAATAGTGGTAAACTTGAGAAACGCCCATCAACGTACAAATGAGGGAAAGCGTCGCAACACCACGCTTCAGTCGTGTCGCAAAAGTGGATCTGAACAATACGCCTCCGCTTTGGGGCGTGTCTGTTGCGAATGTGTTTAATCTATGTTCCCTTTTGAGAGGTCTCTCGTATTGCGTAAGTAGCTTACGCTATGGGAAAACTCCTTTTCTCGAGATTATTGAAGCCAAATTTTTAAAACAGTGCAGCTGCACAGCAGACATACAGCTGAGCGTCTTAGCTCGCTCATTGGCTGTGCTGCGGCAATTGCACAAACCTATGGCGAGTCAGCTAGGATGCGCGAACCAATCAGGCCTGCGCGCATCAGAGCCTGCCAGAATGGGTGTAGCTTATAGCTATATAAACCCCCATTTCGCCATCGAATTCAGATTTATTCTCCTTCAGCAAGTTTTCACTTCGCTGACCTCCGGGTGAGAAGCCTCGCCGCCGTCGAAAAGCCTTCAGTGGAACAAGCAACCTGCTAAGCAGCTCTGAGGACGCCAGCTCCCTGGTTTCAACTGGACGCCGTCTTCAGACCGGTGTTCTGCTGTGCCATCCGGCGCACTATATCCTTTAAAAAACCTAGTGTGTTCGCCGTTGCACATTCAGAATGGCCATCACAGGCCATTCTTGAGATTCGCCTTCAGGGGGCAGGCTTATCAGTACACAATCCTACCATTCGGGTTATCCCTAGCACCTTATACGTTTACAAAGTGCATGGACGCAGCTCTAGTCCCCCTAAGACAACTGGGAGTGCGAGTGATGAACTACCTCGACGATTGGCTGGTTATAGCCCAATCGGAGGCGCAGTTAATAACTCACAGATCCTGGCTCCTCAGCCATCTAGAATGCCTAGGTCTCAGGATCAATGCTTCAAAAAGCACACTGTCTCCCAGCCAGAGTATTCCTTTTCTGGGAACAGTCATAAATTCTATACAGATGAGAGCGCAGCTGACGTCATAGCGCACGCTCACTATCCAGCGTCTAGCGGCATCATTCAGAGCAGGCGCTTGTGCTCCTCTTAAGAGATTTCAGAGGATGTAAGGCCTCATGGCCTCAGCATCATCAGTACTCCAGTTGGGTCTACTGTATATGCGTCCCCTCCAGCACTGGTTGAAACCCCGTGTACCAGCTCACGCATGGCAATCTGGCCACTTAGATGGAAATGGATAAATATTCTAAATTTTCCGATCCAATCTGCCTTGTAATGCTGCCCGAGTCATAAATCATGCACTGTTCCTTCGTTGGCCAGAGGAGAACTGGCCCTCCGACTGAGTCTGGTTTCTCCCAAGGTTTTTTTCTCCATTCTGTCACCTGATGGAGTTTTGGTTCCTTGCCACTGTTGCCTTGGCTTTTGGCTTGCTTAGTTGGGGACATTTAATATTCAATAATATTATTGATCTGCCTTACTTAAGGTGGACGTTAACTCAATTTTCTTTTAGAAACAAACTCTGTTATATTATTTTCATGTTATCACTGCGAAGCTGCTTTGATACAATCTGTATTGTAAAAAGCGCTATATAGATAAAGATGACTTGACTTGACTTGACTTACGCATCAAAGTGAACCACGGCGTTGTCAGAGCCCTGGCTCCTTCGAAAGCAGCCAACTGGTATCAGTCCGGCATGAGTATGGGCGTGATTTCGAAGAGGAAAGTGATCTCGACAGATGCTTCCAACAGAGATTGGGGGGCCCTATACGAGGGCAGGCCCATCTCCGGCCTTTGGTCGAGCCTGGAGAGGTGCTTACACATAAACTATCTAGAGATGAGAGCGGTCGCTCTATCACTAAAAGCTTTCCTCCCATACATAAAAGGTCACCACGTCTTGGTCTGGTCGGGCAACATGTCAGTGGTTCCCTATATAGATTGC
Organism: Siphateles boraxobius; assembly: GCF_051911475.1. NCBI lineage: Eukaryota > Metazoa > Chordata > Actinopteri > Cypriniformes > Leuciscidae > Siphateles > Siphateles boraxobius. The sequence goes on from NW_027509175.1 coordinate 7,240,691, forward strand.
TCCTTTATAAATAAATTCCTTTATAAATAAAACTATATAAAAGTCTCAGTTTGAGCAACCTGCACACCATGGCCAAACACCTCTTGCTATGGGCTCAGCTCAACCTGCGCTCGATAAGAGCGGCGCAAGTGCCAGGCATTCTGAACCAGGGTGCGGATATGCTATCCAGAGACAACATCCCTCCGGGGGAATGGTCTCTTCACCCGCAAATGGTTCAGATGATATGGAGCATCTTTGGCGAGGCAGAGGTCAACCTCTTCGCCTCAGAAGACAAAGCTCGTTGCCAAACATTTTTCTCCAAAAACAAAACTTGCCCAGAACTGGCCAGGCCGCCCGCTGTACGCATTTCCACCGTTCACAATGCTACCTCAGGTCATCGAATGGATCAAGTGTGCAGTGCTCTTGGTAACCCCGCTCTGGAAGAACCAGTCATGGTTCTCAGAGTTGACTCAGCTGCTGGGATCAGCTCCATGGCCGATACCGCTGAGGAGAGACCTTCTCACGCAGGCGAACGGGACGATTCAGCATCCCCGTCCCAACTTGTGGGCCCTCCATGTATGGCCCCTTAAACGGGTATCCGGGAACCTTCCGGATATGGTGCTAAATACCATTAATGAAGCAAGAGCGCCTTCAATCAGGCGTCTTTATGCTCTAAAATGGACAGTGTTCTGCAGCTGGTCCACAGTGTGGAACCTGGACCCCTACTCATGTGGAGTGAAAAGGGTACTTTCCTTTCTACAAGAGCTTTTGGACGAGGGACGCACCCCCTCCACGCTCAAAGAATATGTGGTGGCCATTGCAGCATTTCATGCTCACGTGGCCGGGCAATCACTAGGAAGAAACGACTTAGTTGTGCGCTTCCTCAAGGGGGCCCGAAGGCTAAACCCGCCTCGACCCCCTCTATACCTATTTGGACCCTTTCCACGGTCCTGGAGGCCATGAAAGGGGCCCTTTTCAAGCCACTTCAGTCTGCTGACCTGAAGCCGCTTTCACTCAAAACTTCTCTCTTGCTAGCACTGGCATCAGTCAAGCGATTGGGTGATTTGCAAGCACTCTCAGTGAGCGCTTCCTGCTTTGAATTTGGGCCCAACGACTCCAGAGTCGTCCTTAAGCCAAGGCACGGGTATGTTCCAAAAGTGCTCTCGACTCCTTTCGACTGTCTGCTCTTCTTTCGTCAAAAGATGTAAGAGACTATTCGAACCTACTCTGCCCTGTGAGGGCTCTCAGAATCTATTTGGAGCATTCTGCCCCCTTCAGGCAGTCAGAACAGCTCTTCGTATGCTTTGGAGGCCGCACCAGAGGTTTTGCGGTCACGAAGCAGAGACTGTCAAGCTGGATAGTTGATGCTATCTCGCTGGCTTATGAGTCTAAGGGCCTCCGTTGTCCCATAGGCATCAAAGCTCATTCCACAAAAGGCATGGCCTCGTCGTGGGCATGGTCGAGTGGAATACCAATTGAAGATATTTGTGCGGCGGCAGGCTGGGCCTCACGTCTACATTTATGAGGTTTGATAATATGGAAGTTCATAGCAAGGGTTCTTTCCGTATGAATAAAGTGTTAAGCACATTTTCACAATTATAAGGCCCAACGTCTGTCTGGTCCTGGGTAAACATGAACTAGGGTTCTATATACCATATAAGAAGGAGAATGGACCTTTATAAGGCCCATTCCTATTATTTTCCTATATGAGGCTCATAACTGATCTGGCCTAATTTGGGACTCATAACTTTACTCTTCTATGAGCCTCGGGCGCTTGGCCCTAGGCTATAGTATGGGGTGAAGTTTTTAAAGCACACACAGCATTTTGAAAGGGGTTCCCATAGCGTAAGCTACTTACGCAATAAGAGAGAACTCTCGAAAGCGATCCAAAATTAAATATTTAACATATATAACAACTGCAAAGCGCCTTATTTGTAAACAAAATGATTTACGCACTAAATCCAGCATAAACTCTGGCACAATTTGCAGATTTTTAAACTCTCAAGACAGACGTCACATCCCAAACCTCACAGCAATTGGCTGCCGACCCCGTTTTTTGCTTGATATTTGCATAAAGAACTGCCCAACCTTTTGACGCTCTCAGTGCTTTTTCCGGTCCGCTGTCAATCCCAAAATGCACTGCGCGAGCATGAAGCTCGACTTCCATAGGAATGAATTGAAAAAACTCACTCCGTGCCAGTGGACACGCACCGTTAGCCTAGTTTTGACGTAAATAGGCATTAAGATCAGAGGTGTAAAGTCCAGGTTCAGAAAGTAAAAGTCCTCCTCAATATTTTCTTCCAATAACCTGGATTTGATAATAAGCACAGTTTTTTCAGCCAGAACTTATTAGTGAAAATAGCAGCTGGCTGAGTTCATGGCAGGAATAAATATGGCAGGACTTTTACTTTCTGAACCCTGGACTTTACATCTCTGCCTAAGATAGGCTACAACTTACGCACTACTAAATATTTTTTACCATTTGCACCATTAAACTTGAACCGTCACTCTATGTATAAACTTTTTTTTTATGGAAGCCTCCGATCAGGAGTAACGGTTGGAATAAAATAGGACAGATTTAACAGATTTAACTGCATCAATAAGCTCTTTTATCTGACAGACTTCAATTCTTTAGACATGATAATGCTGACATTTACACTCGCTTACATTTAAAGAGAGAAAAACACAATAATAATAATTCATTACAATTATATAGCGCTTTTCTCGGCACTCAAAGCGCTTTACATTGAAGGGGGAATCTCCTCAACCACCACCATTGATCAGCATCCACCTGGATGATGCGACGGCAGCCATATTGCACCAGAACGCCCACCACACACCAGCTTACTGGTGGAGAGGAGACAGTGTGATGAAGCCAATGAGTATATGGGGATGATTAGGAGGCCATGATGGACAGAGGCCACTGGGCAAATTGGGCCAGGATGCCGGGATTACACCCCTACTCTTTCGAAAGACATCCTGGGATTTTTTTTGTGACCACAGAGAGTCAGGACCTCGGTTTAACGTCTCATCCGAAGGACGGTGCTCTTTGGCAGTATAGTGTCCCCATCACTGTACTGGGGCGTTAGGACCCACACAGACCACAGGGTGAACCTGGTTTTCTCAGGAGGTGTCCCATCCAGGTACTAACCAGGCTCAGCCATGCTTAGCTTCAGTGGGCAACCAGTCTTGGGCTACAGGCTGATATGGCTGCTGATATGAACAGATTGCTTTGTTAACGGCTCATCAACACAAACCCTTCCTAACAGCCTGCCGCTGTGTGCATCTGTCCTATCGGTCCGTGTTGTGCACGTCAAATAAAATCAGTCATAATCAATAAATGTAATTTCTTATGTTTTTTTTTTTTGTATTAATACCTGTTTATTTATCCTTATTAGTTTTGTTTCAAATACAGTTTCTGAATGTTATTTACATATAAAAAAAACACTTATGTTATTCATGATTAAGTGTCGTATTTAATGGGAACGTATTTTTACTGTTAGTTAAGTGAGGCAAAAAAAGTTAGAATAAAAGGTTAACTGAAATTCCCATCACTTAATCGAGGGTAAAAGTCATGCTATTACGCATTACTTTACGGAGGAGAGTTTACGACTTAGGCTACTAGCTACATTCCGTATTAAGAACAAATGGTGCAACAGAGTTAGTTACAAACTAGCTAGTAGTTACTAAGCCTCTAGTGTGAACTTTACGTTCCAATTTAAGAAAGAACTTCTGAACGGCTGGTGCAAACCTACCCAGATGCGTTCCCAGGAACCGAAATTTGGCACAGATTAATTTAAATGTGCCATTAAAAGTACAGAGTTCGGTACCCAACCCTACTGATCTAACAGTTTTCTAAAAACTCACCAAGTTCTACTGTTACATGGCTGAGCTGAGGAAACAAACCCTTAAACATCCCGATTAGCATAGAGTTGAGCAGATTCTCTCTCCATATAAAATTCTCTGTCTAGTCTTTTAAGCTGTGACATGTAATCCCATTTAAAACACAAGAGAAGAAGGAGATTTAAAAAATCTAAAGAAAATGAATCCACATTAACATCCGTTCCACAGTATAAAACAGTAGGGGCTTAAATTTCATTTCAGTGTGAATAAAAGGATTGCTCTCCCTATCTCTCCCTCTCCACCTACTTCTTTTATGAAGCAAAGACGGAGTTTGATCCAGTAGTGTGGACGATTTTAATAGGCTGTGACATTGTCCTTGGTCATGGCGTCAGCTGGAGAGTGAAGACACAGGAATACTTCTCTTGAGACATGGACCTCAGAGGGGTGAGGGGGTTGGAAAAGGATTGGATTTGTCTCTTGAAACAAGTGAAGAAGTTATTAAGAGCTCAAAGACATTTTCATATCCTTCTTTTGTTGTTGTTGGTAGACGTTCACTCAGAAACACGTTACATTATAAAGTGGGTTGAGAACAAAAAGGTCTAATATATCTGGATAAAGCAAGACATTACCACACAGGACCACTCAGAATTGAATGCCTGACCAGGGCCTGACATTGACACCCACCAACCTGCCAAATGCAGGTGGATTTCAGCAGTGGCATGTAACGCAGTCACTCCTACTAGACACTTTGGCAAATGTATTTTATTTATTATACATTTTTCAATTGTCTTTTAAAAAGGCATCTGAAATAAACTAAGTGAAATGTAGTGTTGTCAAAAATAGATTTTTTGATTCATATCGATACTTAAATATCTTAATATCTTCCAATACTCATTTACCGCAGAATAGACACAGGATACCAGATTCGCTTTCTCACTATCTCGTCTCTCGATAGCAAAATTTAACTAATTCCCGCAGTCCCGATTTTGTGCTCAAACCCAAAGTGAGCGCACATAAAGCGCCTCTCAGTACTAAACTGAGTTGGTTTTACACACAAAATAATTTCGGTCTTAGCGAGTATTCACGTCAGTTATGCTTTATGTGAATGTAAGCATGTGAGAAGGAAAATGCATGTGTAACAGTAATGGATATGTGCATCAGGTGACTAATATATTAAGTTTCTGATAAACCTGCTCCCAAATTATTACATAATAATAAATATACCTATATGGCAGTTTTTCCCCATGATATCGATGTCAAAATTGTGGCCAGTGAAAATTCTAGTAACTTTGGAAAACCAATAGCCACAGTGGCTGGTGAGCAAAAAAAGTTCATGTCAAGCCCTGGGCCTGACTGCTGACATCTTGGCAAAGCAAGTCCATTTTATGCTTTTAAGCTTATAAAATGTAATTATATTTTAGTAGATTTCTCAGTAAATTTTTATATTTCATTTTATAAACCACTGTTCAAAAGTTTGAGCCTGTAAGATGATTTTTAAAGAAAAGAAAGAAGTCTCTCATGCTCATCAAGGCTAAATTTATTTGATAAAACTAACAGTAAAAACAGTCAAATTGGGACATTTTATTACAATTTAAAATAACTGTTTTAATATTTTAAAATGCAATTTATTCCTTCGATGCAAAGGTGACATTTTAACATCATTACTCCAGTGTCACATGATCCTTCAGAAATCATTCTAATACATTGAAATAAGTTGATATCACAAAAATAGAAGTTCCCATGAGATTTTGTTTAGGCGTAATACCAAAAATAGCCACCGGGTGAAATACATTCCATTGAATTTAATTGTACTGCCATAACAAATTAATACATTTCAGTCCAAATATCACTTCTGTCACAAAATATGGGACCTTAAGACTCAGACATTTCTGACAATATGTGTTTTGTCAAGATTAAAAAAGGTTTTGATCATAAATTATGAAACATGATGACGCCCAAAAGGGGAGGAGCACGATAAAAGAATTTAGAGTACAGCTTCTATGGTAACGCAACGTCCAATTTCAAAACGGGTTTCATAGGATGAATTCTGAGTTCGTAAGCTTTCAAATGATACCTAATTTATGATAACTACTAAAAGATGTGATGTCATTAAAAAAAGGCGATAAAATATATTATATTTTAGAGGATAATATATATGTTATACTTTTTAGAGTATATTATTTTATAATTTTTTATTGACAAATACTAGATTATATGTTTTATTATGGACTTTTAAATAATTGAAACTTTGGTTTTTATGCTAAAAGTGTGTGCGTGCGTCGAAAGGTCAGAACTCCTGTGTTATGATTTAGATTTTTTGAGGTGCACTCTTGTCATAAATTCATCTATTATGGTTCCTACATAATTTGTAACAAAAAATAGTGCTAAAATATCTATTTAGGAGTCTTAGATCTTTCCAACAATATATAGATTGTCGTAGGATTTTATTGTAATATAGTGAAGTAAACGTAGGCCTCCCGGTGACAGTTAAGGGAAGCAGAACTGTATACCACACAAACTGAACCACCAGGAAGCAGGAAAAAATGCAGGTCTTAAACTTTAAACGACATCTGTGCAAACAGGGAAGAAAAACAACCATAAGGGATTAGCTAATGGGAAGACAGTTTAAGGCAGATGTTTGGCTAAATATGTGTATTGAGTGTGTAGGTGAATGAATCATCAAGGGCAAAGTGGTTGGAATGGCTTAGACCTTTTCCAGTGTCTATTTTTTCTCAGACCCCTAGGGTGAGATGAACCAGAGGACCACTGACTGCTTACTAAATTAACAAAAGAGCTCTAAAATATATCACCTTTCTCATGCCAGGCGGTGTATGACATTTTCCAAATGACACCCTTGACATTTTGTAGTAACTCTTTCAGGGCATTTGTGCTTTTATATCTTTCAAGTGGAAAATGAGTAATAACAAGGAATAAAAGTTTAAGGTGGAAGAAACAAATGGATGAGACAATTTGTCATTTACACACATCGATACACACACACACACAATCACATAGAGAGCTATAAGAGGAGCGCGGGGCGGGTGCAGAGCATACGTTTTACTTAAGTAAACTTAGGATAGTTATCTTTGAAAGTCAGTTTTTGTTCATGCACAAAGTTTAAGTTTACTTTTGTGTCCTAAACCAGATCTGCATGCACATCTATTTTCACATCATGTATCCTGAGGTTTGCTATCTGTCTCAGATATGTCTTGGAGGGCATTTAAACTTGGACAGATAGCTATCAGATCAATAAAATAATGTGAATTCAGAAAGTGTAAATACTCCTTTAAAACTTACTATTATGTAAAACAATTTGAAGTCGGCATGAAACAGCTGTTGTGATAGTGTTTTCATCCCTATTGTGACATATGAATCGGCTTCTTAAACAAGAAAAAATGTAGGCAGAGACTTGATTTTGTCCATCGGGAATTGATTGGATCATTGGATCTGTGTGGTATGCTATTGCTGGGATCTCATGTGAGAGGCAGGTTGTCCCACCCTCACACCAGTAAACACATCATCAGAAAGGAAATGTTGCTGCAAGAGGGAGGGGAAGTTATTAGGGGTCCAAGGCAAGCACAAAGTGCAGGAACCCTATTGTATTTGTAAGGATTTTCCTTATTATTATTATTCTATTTTTGCCCTAAAACTGTATGGGCGTCAGAGACCGTACATCATATAGACCCAAAACTTCGTGAGACGGTCAGAAATCCCACCCGCATCGACATACATCTGTCGGACACTAGGTGGCGCCACTTCGCGTTTTGGTTAATAACTCTGGATCTAGCGGGGCTAGAAGCCAAATTCTTGTGTCCTCTGAATCCTTGACATGCATCATCTAGAATAGAGACCCTCATGGCAAAAATGTATAAAAATAATTTCAATCGGTCAATCCGTTTAACAGATATGAGCTAATGAAATATGTGGGTGTGGCCCATTTTCACTAACTGGCTGGCAAATATCTTCTGAAAGCAAAGGCCAAGCTTAATGAAACTTGGAACACATAGAAAAGAGGACATTTTGTGGACACACATCGATTTTGGTCCTATTTCTCCCATAGGGGGTTCAACAACAGAAATTCTTTAATAATGCCATAACCGTATGGGAACGGTTGATAAAGTTGAAAATTGGTATACATCTCATTTGGTGGACATCCTAACAAAAAACATGGCCACCAGCAGCCAATCAAATTTCAGCAGCTAATAACGTAAAATCTGAATGGCCTACCATAGCAAAAAATTGACATATTCATTGACCGTGTAAAACCGAGTATGTGTATCAAATTTTGTGAAAATTGGCAATACAGTGGACTTATCCCAAGCAGTTTTACATTTTTGCTAATAATGCTAATAACAAATGTGCATGATAAATTTTAAATACATTTTTAAAATTCCAATTTTTAACTTTGCGTATCCATTTAAAATTAAGACAATTTTATGTCTTATGTTCTGTGTAGTATTTTTCATCATTATTATATTAGAATTTGTACAAATATGATATTATGAAATATGATATAGTCGATCCATTCATCCATTCTTCAAACCGCTTTATCCTCCGTAGTGTCGTTGTGTTGCTGTCCATCCCAACATCATAGGCCTCAGGCAGAAATATAGGCCCATAACAATCAATTATATGATGCCCATAACGGAGTGTCTATTTACACTAAGTACAAATAGCCCGACTTGGCAGATGCTATTTACACTAACTCCGCCCACTGACGTCTAGTTGAGCCAGACAAAACTCAGAAAACTCTTTAAAAAAAGAAACAGCAGAGCACAGAAACTTTAGAAGGATTGTCAAAAGTAGCAATAGTGTCGGTGTAAGGTGCGTGGTAGAAAGTGTTGACGCAAATTGACTCGAGTTCTAAACCGCTTTTAGCCGAACTCGCTCTGCTTCCTTTTCCCATCACATATCAGATCGGAAAGACCTTTATTTTTTAACTAAAATTAAGAAAAAAAATCTAAAAGTGGAAATAAAGTGTCAAACGTGTGTTTAATAATTAAGTGTTTATCGGTTAGTGTTAGGGCAGCATCCATTTAATAATTTTAATAAATATAATAATTTAAAATCTTGTTATTATTGCATACTGTTTAATGTACAGCAATGAGGTGCAAATAGTAGGCCTATGCCACTATTTATAAGTAAACACAAACAGCATATAACTACTATTTTACACTTTTCGCAAAGAACATTCTGCTGTTTCAACAGTGTAAATAATCTATCACTTTTTTTAAAATAGAATCTATTGCAAAAAGCCGCTGCTCATAATTTTTGCAGGCTGAAATAAGTGAATTCCTTTGTAAACGAGTTGACCCTTTTGACACCAGCAAGTATCGCTAACCTGCTTCATCAAACATCCACATGCATGGGCCATTTATGCTTGTACGTCAATTGTCGCTTGCTACTATATTTTTAATTATGCTGGCACATTCAATATATATTTTTTTTTAATCTTTCTGATATAATATCAGAATATTACTTAAATATGACTTTTAAAAATAGGCCCAATTGTTTTTAGGCTGCAACAGTTCTGTAGTAAAATGTGAGTGTGTGAGTGGGGGAAGTTGGTAAAAACCAGAGCAGAAATTAGGATTTCTCCAGAAAGTTGTGGAGTTTGCAGGTTAAGGTGGTCGTATTACCTCTTAACTGCAGTATACGGGCCTCAGAATACACGGTGGAAAACACACAGGCCGACAGACAGGTGCTCGGAAAATCAAACAGGGCCGGTGATGGTGATGATGATGTGTGATGCTGATGGAACAGTAGCAGCTGGTCAGTAGAGCTCCGGCTTCAGCTCCTCTTACAGGTTCCGCTCCGCCGTATCAAAACAAGAGATTACATTCACCTGCCGAGGAATACAGAGCACAAAAGGTGAGGACGAGAGAGACAGATCAGTTGTGTGATGTTTTTTGTGGAGTTGACATGTTTTAATTAGATGTTTGATGTCTTTGTCCTCGCACAGTTGGATATGCTATTTGCACTGCAGATGAAAGTACACAGTTGTACAGTATTTGTTTACATGGGTCGTTGCTTAGGAATTCATTAGGAAATACTGCCATCTCATGGCGTATACGATGAGTTGCTGCTCAAGTGAGTTTTCTGAACCAGAAGACACGGTTTTGTTGTGGTAGCCGCAACCTGCTATTTTTTACAGTCTATGGCAACCTGTCGTAAACGGAGATATGCTACGAATTGCTACCAAAACATAGCCTACTACGTAGTCCCAAAACAATGTACGGAATAATGGGGCTAGGTGTCACTTTTTTTCCTCCATTGAAAATCTTAGGGTTTCAAGTTTTATTTTTGAATAGACACAAGACTGAAAATTCCATAGTCCAGAGAAAAAAGATGCAGTTCACCGGTTGAACTTTTGTGACAACATGCCCCGCTATTACGTTAGTTGATGAACTTCGAGTAAACAAGGGGCCTGTACCATGATGGTAGTTGAACAAACTCAGGGTTACAGGATTAGTTTAGAGTTGACAAAACCAAACTAATACAACCAGGGTCCTGTTTCAGAAAGGAGGTTAAGTGAAAACTCTGAGTATGTTAACCCTGAAATGAGGGAAACTCTGGGTTTTCTGTTTCAGAATGGGAGGTAAGTCAAACCTGAGAAAGCAGGGTAAGTCAAGCCTGTTTCTGAAAGAGAGGTAACTTATACTCAGAGTCAGTTACCATGGTAACTCACTCTGTGAACCTAACCTGGTCGGGAGCAGGTTTACTTCCGTAAACCCAGAGTTTATTTCGTTCTCCTCCCCTTTTTTAAAGAGGAAGCGGTGTTTAAACACCTCATTCATTCTTTCGGTACATTTATTCATTGCTGTTTTTTCCCCCAATTTTTTTAATAAGATGAAGTCTATATAACTTCTTAACTGGCAACTGAAAATACAGTAGATTAGAGTTACATCATGTAGTTCTAAACAAATTCTACAGAATTAAACTGTGGCATTCACTGAAAATCACTGAACTGTGTTCATCTGTGCACCAGAAGTTGATGGACCTTCCTCCTGCTGTTCTTCCACACTCTGGGGACGGGGGAGAGATAAGAATATCCCTTTATACTTAGATATAAACTTAGATTCTATAAGCTACTCCACATAAATAATGTGAAGAAATGTGAATGAGTAGATTGTTTGATGTGTAGACACATAATATTAACATTTCCTCTGTAGGCCTCTCTGTGGCAGCAGAAACTGTTTCTTCATCCCCATCGTCCTGTGAAGATGAGCATTTGGTTGAGCACACTTTATAATACTATTTGTCATAATTTCTGGTGTATTGAGTAGGCTACTTCCAACTGCCTGGGTTTCTGTTGGGACAGGAGGCTCCAAAAGACAGATATTACCATCAGAATCTGTTGGGAGCAACAAAAAACCCAACCCAAAGTAAAATATATGGAAATATCAAAAAACAAAAACACTCCTGAATCTTCAGGAGTGACTGGCTCTGATGAAGTCCCTCCAGGAATTCCCTCAGCCATTGGCCTTCCAGCTTTCAGGCTCAGGGCCATCTCCATCTCCTCTGCATCTCCATCTCCTCTGCATCTCCATCTCCTCTGCATCTCCGTCTCCTCTGCATCTCCATCTCTCCATCTCCATCTCCTCTGCATCTCCATCTCCTCTCCATCTCCATCTCTCCATCTCTCCATCTCCATCTCCTCTGCATCTCCATCTCCTCGGCATCTTCATCTCCATCTCCATCTCCTCTGCATCTCCATCTCCTCTGCATCTCCATCTCTCCATCTCCATCTCCTCTGCATCTCCATCTCCTCTGCATCTCCATCTCCTCTGCATCTCCATCTCTCCATCTCCTCTCCATCGCCATCTCCTCTGCAGCTCCATCTCTCCATCTCCTCTCCATCTCCTCTCCATCTCCATCTCCTCTGCATCTCCATCTCCTCTCCATCTCCATCTCCTCTGCATCTCCTCTCCATCTCCTCTCCATCTCCATCTCCTCTGCATCTCCATCTCCTCTGCATCTCCATCTCCTCTCCATCTCCATCTCCTCTGCATCTCCATCTCCTCTCCATCTCCATCTCCTCTGCATCTCCATCTCCTCTACATCTCCATCTCCATCTCCTCTGCATCTCCATCTCTCCATCTCCTCTCCATCTCCTCTCCATCTCTCCATCTCCTCTGCATCTCCATCTCCTCTCCATCTCCATCTCCTCTGCATCTCCTCTGCATCTCCATCTCCTCTCCATCTCCATCTCCTCTCCATCTCCATCTCCTCTGCATCTCCTCTGCATCTCCATCTCTCCATCTCCATCTCCTCTGCATCTCCATCTCCTCTGCATCTCCATCTCCTCTACATCTCCTTCTCCTCTGCATCTCCATCTCCTCTGAATCTCCATCTCCATCTTTGCGAGCCTCTTCCTTCTTTTTGTTGGCTGAGTAGAAGTCAAATGAGAATGAACATTTAATTGTGTTAATTTGACCTATGTCAGAAATGCTGCTCCATCTGTTCTGCATCTCCATCTCCTCTGCATCTCCATCTCCTCTCCATCTCTCCATCTCCTCTGCATCTCCATCTCCATCTCCTCTGCATCTCCATCTCCTCTCCATCTCCTCTCCATCTCCATCTCCATCTCCATCTCCTCTCCATCTCCTCTGCATCTCCATCTCCTCTCCATCTCCATCTCCTCTGCATCTCCATCTCCTCTGCATCTCCATCTCCTCTCCATCTCCATCTCCTCTCCATCTCCATCTCCATCTCCATCTCCTCTCCATCTCTTCTCCATCTCCATCTCCTCTGCATCTCCATCTCCTCTGCATCTCCATCTCTCCATCTCCTCTCCATCGCCATCTCCTCTGCATCTCCATCTCCTCTCCATCTCCTCTGCATCTCCATCTCCTCTCCATCTCCTCTGCATCTCCATCTCTCCATCTCCTCTCCATCGCCATCTCCTCTGCATCTCCATCTCCTCTCCATCTCCTCTGCATCTCCATCTCCTCTCCATCTCCATCTCCTCTGCATCTCCATCTCCTCTGCATCTCCATCTCCATCTCCTCTCCATCTCCATCGCCTCTCCATCTCCATCTCCATCTCCTCTCCATCTCCATCTCCATCTCCATCTCCATCTCCATCTCCATCTCCTCTCCATCTCCATCTCCTCTCCATCTCCTCTGCATCTCCATCTCCTCTCCATCTCCATCTCCTCTGCATCTCCATCTCCTCTACATCTCCTTCTCCTCTGCATCTCCATCTCCTCTGAATCTCCATCTCCATCTTTGCGAGCCTCTTCCTTCTTTTTGTTGGCTGAGTAGAAGTCAAATGAGAATGAACATTTAATTGTGTTAATTTGACCTATGTCAGAAATGCTGCTACACTGCAAGACACTGGATGCTATTTAGTTATTGAATATGTCAAATGTATGTAAAGTCAGGTAGCCTACATCCATGATATGCTCAAGCCTTACCTGACTGAATTATGTTTTTATATTTCATTTTCAGCTGCTGCCATGTTCTTTTAATGCCTGCAGGATTGCACCTACATGAAAATTAAAATTAGGTTGAATAACATACTGTTCTTCCAGTTTCACCTCTGATATTATAACAGCTGGGCAAGTTACTCTAAAATAGTTATTAATTACTAACTACAAATGACATCTTCAACAGTGTAATTAGATTAATGTAATAATTACTATCTCTAGAAATTATTGGTCTACTTATTACTAATTACTTTATAAATCCCATATCAACCTCAACCACTTGAACAATACAAAATGAGACAATAAACTGCACCTTTAATGCTTTCAAATTAACAATATACAATTTCATGAATTATTCTTGAATTGACCAAAGTGTGTAGAGAGACATGGTTACATTAAAAATATACCTTTAAAAAATGTTATGTTAATCCACTATTGTTTTATACAGAATTGTTCTTTAGTCTATGCAGTATTTAATGCAATGACATCATATTTTACTTTATATTACAGAAGAATTAAGAGTAATCCCTTTAATTAAATTACAGTATTTAGATTACTTGGTAATTACACCCAACACTGTATAACAGTAATTAAAATGTAAACTTACGCATTGACTCGAGCAACTATTTTCTCCCAAACTAACTCTCTCGATCGCCGCTGCTGCCCTGTTGCTTAAAAAAAAAGTTTGCGTACTGCTGGTGAGAAATATGCAGACCTCTTTTTGTGTGGCGCTGTTACCATGGTGACTCATAATATCTGCGCTCCATTGATAATGGCTTTTTATAGTTGTGGTGCACGCGCTTAACTCAGAGTCAGTCAACTTAGAGTTGATTGAACTTACTCATTTCAGCTGTTCTGAAACCGGAAACTCAGAGTTTCCCATGTCAGGGTAAGTCAACTCAGAGTTCAAGTTTTAACTCAGAGTTAGTTGAACCTCCTTATTGAAACAGGCCCCAGGCCTTGGTGGTACCATGCTGATCATCAACTTTCTCTGTCAACTCAGGCTTTGAGTTTAGGAGTTTAAGTGTAGCAAACAGCCAATCACATGTTGAGAAAGAGTGAACAAGATTAATTTCTCGTGAGAGAAGCAGCGCAATTCACTTATTAAATAAAAGTATTAAAATAGTAAGAATTTAAATAAATTTACACAGCAAGAAGAAAACAGCTGTCTATGAAAGAGGACAACTAAAAGAAAAGGTCTCGCTACTGTATCAGTGCAAGTAAAAGTTGTGAAGTTATTTTATACAGCTGATAAAGGTATAGAGAGAATTGAACATTTAAGCTCACATTTAGTTATTTTATAGCTTCATCTATTGATGCTAAAGCGTATTTATATTACCTTTATATATTTATTAATTTAAACTGCATAATAATAATTGATGAACTAAAATTGTACATCTGTGATTGATTAAGGGTATAATAATTACATAGGCCTAAATAATATCTGAATCATACACATTTATTATTCTAAATAAGCATCACTAAAAACTAGACGATTTTGTCTTTAAAAATCATTTGCTATGTAGTGACCTTTAATTTGGAGTAGAAACAGGTGGAGTGACTTTATCGCAGACGACATGTGTCACTTTGCTCACAGCTGATTGGTCCAAGTTCAGTTTGCAACCTCATACCTAGAACATAACCTGCCCCGGACCAGGTTAGCCGTGGAGCGGCTACTATGTTGTATGTAAGTTACTATGGCGATGAACACTGCTAAAAGCCAAACCACTTTCATGGTCCCTAAAACCCAGGGTTGACGCAAACTAAACTGAAAGATAGCTAGCTAGCCACCTAAACCGGCTTCATGGTATAGGCCCCAGTTCTAAAAAAAAACTAAAAAAAAAACGATTATATTAACATTAAAAATAGTCATGTTTATTTAGGCTACTTATTTATTTATGACTGGTCAAAAGTTTGGAAACATTACTATGGTAATCATTAATATGGTAATTACTATCTATTTTTATGTTTTTGAAAACATTTCGATTCTGAAACTGAATTTTGTAACGTTTGAAACTGAATTTTCATCAGCCATTACCAGTCTTTAGTGTCAGATGATCCTTCAGAAATACATTCTAATATGCTGATCTGATACTACTCAGTTATCAATGTTGGAAACAGTTTTGTTGCTTAATATTTTTTTGGAACCTATGATATGAAGCTGATGAATAAAAAGTTAAAATGAAGAGCATTTATAAAAAATAGAAATATTTTCTACTAATATAAATCTTTACTATCGCTTTTTATCAACACATCCTTGCTGAATAAAAGTAGCCTATTGATTTCTTTCAAAAAATATATATAAAAAATGTACTGACCCCAAACTTTTGTAGCCTATGTTGTTACAAAAGATTTATATTTTGAAAAATGCTGTTCTTTTAAACTTTTTATTCATCAAATCCTGAAAAAAAGTATCACAGGTTATAAAAAATATTAAACTGTTTCCAACATTGATAATAAATCAACATATTAGAATGATTTTTGAAGGATCATGTGACACTGAGGACTTGAGTAATGATGCTGAAAATTCAGCTTTGCATCAGAAATAAATTAGATTATTCAAATAGAAAACAATTATTTTAAATTGTAATTATATTTCACAATATTACAGTTTCTTTCTGTATTTTTGATCAATACTTACTAGTGTTGATTGTAACGCGTGTGGTGTAGATGCTCTGCACTGAGATCAGATACAGTAGTGCTGCTGATGCTGCTCAGTTTAAGAACAGGATGCGTGAACATTCGTCACGAGACCGCCGCGCGCTGCTCCCTCACTACAGCATCAAACCGATAATGATCCACATTATGGACTCTCTGTCCTTTATTTAAATGAAAAAAAGTGCGGTGTTTTAACCCTAGAGGTGCAGAAGATGGGGGATAAGTTCGAGTTGCTGAAGATACCTGTCAATACGACAGCTGCGCGGAAGAAGAACAAGAACGAGAAACTGCAATTACGCGTCATCTTCTTAGACGACAGCGAGAGAGTTTTCGAGGTGGAGGTGAGAAATAATATATTTATACAGAACGGGGCAAGTTGTCACAGTGGGACTATGTCTGAGGTAACTACGGTCCGCAAACGCTTGTTTTCTATAATGATTTTGTATGCTGGTTTCAAACACCTTTTTTAAACCTGCGGTTCTTAACCGAGAATTTGTTTTTGTGTGAATTTTGTCTCCAAACTAACATTCAATAGCATTGTTATATATAGCCTATATATTACGTCAAAACAAATGAATAATAAAACCACACTGGCATGCATTCAGACATGTTCAGCTGCATAATGAAGGTAGACTGTAACTGAAAGTAATCTGTGTTGGCTAGTTTTCATAAATGTCAGTTTGGGGCAAGTTGCCACATGCATATTTACTTGTTGCCCATATAATGGTTTGATATATCTGTATGTTACATTTTACACTTAGGCCTATGTTTGATCAATTGTTCAAAATTGTTTTACAGTTTAAATTTTACCCCATAGTGTGACAACTCTATTGAGGCATTTTGTCAGAAAAAGACAGAATGTGTTCAGTGAACTGTATTTTTATGGGAGTGTAGCAGAGGAGTAAAAGTGTAGCTTTTTTGTGCCTGCGACTGAGAGCTATTTGGCAATGGCTTTCAAAAATAACCCTAGCATGTGAAATGTTCAGTGAACTAAAAAATGTGACAACAAGCCCGGTCTAATTACATTTTGTAATGTTTATTTCCCTGTCTATTAAATAATCGCTGAAGTATGTGTAGCTGGTAACAAGGACAATACATAATTTTGACGTTTAATATGTTTGCAATAATGCATCTCTTTTAAATCAAAGTTTCCTCATTTAAAAAATATATTCTTTAAAAATCCCTAAAACAGGCTATATTCTTTGTCAACACATCATCCTTGTGGTCTAGTTTGTGTGTGTGTGTGTGTGTGTGTGTGTGTGTGTGTGTGTGTGTGTGTGTGTGTGTTTCTCTCACTCTTGCTGTGTTTTGCTTGTAAAGGAGCATCATTTCATGTCCCATTATCTGCTTGCAGCTTCTGCTTCATGGGGGATGCTCTGTGTGTGTGTGTGTGTGTGTGTGTGTGTGTGTGTGTGTGTGTGTGTGTGTGTGTGTGTGTGTGTGTGTGTGTGTGTGTGTGTGTGTGTACGTGCCTGGGGGTTTTCACTGCTTTTGCAGAGCACAATCTTGTCCTACCAGTCAGAAAAAGCAGGTGAGATATAAAGTCAGGGTGGTGGGGAGATGGACTGAAAAAAAGGAAAGAGAGTGAGTGAATCAGTGAGTGAGTGAATGAGTGAGAGAGTTAGTGCCCGTGAGGCATTTGTGTGTCTGAATAGGGGTAAATATCATGGCCTACACCGAACAGAAGCTTGTCCTGGCCTCATTCCAGAGAGCACGCCAGCATTCCCCTACACCCTCGGGCAAAATAGGCAATTAGTATAGAGGCAGTGAAAAATACAAGAAATCGGAGAGAAATATGTCAGGTTGTAGAGAGACGATCCGTTGTTTGAATCGATATTTGATCAACAGAATGTAATTTCAGCATTTTAGTGGTGCTTGCTATTATTGTTTTTTAATACTGAGGTTTAGGTTTTTCTTTTTGCGTATTAAATAATGACACGAATGGTACCTTAGATTGTGTGGCTTGTTGATGGGAGCTGTGCTAGAAAAGACTTAAAAACAGGTAAAATATCTTGTACATTTACATCAAAAGAGGGAAATATCTGGTGACCAGGCTCATATAACCAACCACCCAGAGCATCTAGCAAATGCTTTAATACAGGTGACTACCAGTGCTGTTGTCGTTAACTTAAACTAAAACTATTAAAAGGCATTTTCGTTAACTGAAATTAATCTGAAAGACAATAAAACATAAATTTTAGAAGATAAAAACTTAAACGAAAAGAAATATTGCCTTGACAACTAAATGAAATAAAACAAGTTTAGGTTTAAGTACTACAAAACGATGAAAGCACATCAATTAATAAAAACTAAACTAAATTTAAAACTAAAAACAAAAGCTAATTCAAAATATTAATAAATACTTTAATAGCATATAAATAATTATAAAATAGCATCGCTACCCACAACATTCTGGCATCATGGTGGCAACTTTTGCATAGACAAGCACAAGTCCCATTTTCTGTGTTATTTGATTGTATTCCCTAGACACAACTGGATTAAAGTGCATGTTCAATGATGATCCACTGTCGAAAATAGCATTTGTCCTAAATAAACATTACAAAAAGCATCATGTCTTCGAACACATATTTACAAAGTATGTATATTCTGATATATTTTTATACTGTGGTCTATGTTTCAACCTCTCTATCACTTGTTTCTTTAGAGTTTATCCCTCTATCTTCTTTTGTTCCTTGTCTTTGACAAGATAATGGGGAGGTTAAATGCCCCGCTGTCACAGTAAATACAGGGTTTAGTGACACATCCTCACACACACGTGCCCACAAACACACTCATCAGATAGCAACCCTGTATTTTGAGGCTGACTCAGTGAGCATCTGACTTCCCCATAATTCTGTTTGAGTAGTTCAGTTGCTGCAGATACAATTACCAGAAAAAGTTGCTCTAACAGTTACATTCTGCTCAAAATCGCATCACCATCTCATTAACACCCACATTAAGTAATAGCGATGGAAGAAAGAAGCAAATCCGAGGAGCAATTTCACAGTGACGCTGCAGTCACATCAATCAAGAGTAACATTAATGCTGGCAGCACTGAGACCAGTATAAAATGTCATGTAAGATGATGGTTTCTTACATGTGGTTTCTGTGGTTTCTTTTTCTTCATCTTCCTGCAGAGAAAGATTCTGGGTTCTGATTTCTTCAATAAGGTGTGTGGTCATCTAAAGCTGCTGGAGAAGGAGTACTTTGGCCTAGAGTTCCGTCACCATACTGGCAGCTATGTGAGTCCTTTGACCTGTCAATGATGTCAATAACAGAGTTTGAACATAAACAGCCTCAGAGTCTTGCCCTTAAAGGAATAGTTCACCCTAAAAAAAAAGCACGTTGTCATCATTTGCTCACCCTTATTGAACACAAAAAAGACATTTTCAATAATGTAGTTGGTCATGGGATCTAGAACTTTTAAGGATCTAAACGCATCATAAAAGTGACCCATATGATTTACGCTATATTTTGAGTCTTTTTAAGTCTTGCTAGCTCTCCATGAT
This sequence comes from Siphateles boraxobius, assembly GCF_051911475.1. Classification (NCBI taxonomy): domain Eukaryota; kingdom Metazoa; phylum Chordata; class Actinopteri; order Cypriniformes; family Leuciscidae; genus Siphateles; species Siphateles boraxobius. The sequence goes on from NW_027509175.1 coordinate 7,260,110, forward strand.
GAACGGAGAGAAATGATAGCCATTGCTCATTAAAGATTTTGAGATCTGCCAAACTCTTTGCAGTGACTTCATGTGAGAAGTAGCGATGACCTTTTGAGTGTGAGTTTTTTAATGGGTTTATCCATTAAGTTCACAAAACTGATCTGAGTGAGTTGGTCACAAATCAAAATTGTTCAGTGATCTCATTATCAGTGAATAATGACTTTAAATTCAGTCTGTAGAAAATACAGAGTTACATCAGGTTGAACAATGACAGCATTTTATTTTTGGGTGAACTGTCCCTTAAAATAGTTGCTTTATCCACACTTGTCAAATGGAGATTTGTATGCTGCATAGGAAATTAAATCATGTCTTAATGTTTATTATACAGGTCTGGCTTGAACTCCTGAAACCAGTGGCTAAGCAAATCAAAAGTAAGTTTCCTAGTGGTCGTCTTGTGTCAAGGTCCACTTGATTAATTTTCAATTGATTATTTGTTCAGCAAATGCTTGTTAACTTATGCTATAATACTGGTGAATGGTGTGCCAATTTCAGTCAAGTTTTATTGGCAAGGAAAAAGGATTTAGAGGTCAAATTGATACACTTCATATATTTTAGGATATAAATTAGAATAGAGCATCTGCAACATTGGGCCATAAAATCATTCATTCATGAGCCATTTCATCCAACTCTTAGTGATTCTATGGGCCATCACTTGCCATACACGAGAGACTGTCGGTCAATTTACTTGGCAATGATTTTTCCGGGATAGGTCACAGGGTCTTCCCCAACCCCGTTACATGGGTTGGGACTCACACACACATACACACACCTATGGACAAATTTTTAGCTTCTCCAATTCACTTATAGTACTGCATGTTTTTGGACTGTGGGGGAAACTGGAGCACGGAGGAAACCCTTCACAGACACAGCGACTCGAACCAGGGAACCTCCTTGCTGTGAGGCGACAGTGCTACTCACTGAACCACCTGGGCCATAAATAGGGCATCTAAAAAAAAGTTATTTAGAAATCCAACTTGCCCCCAAAACACTTTGACATAGCATTCATAATACTGGCCATGTAGAAAACTTCACGAACAGCTAAAAATGCTGCATGTCAGCAGCATTTATTTGCAAATACATACTTTTAAAAATACATTAAAATACTGTATCTTGTGAATGTACCCCCTGGCACACCTTACCCCACTTTCTAGATGCTTTCTGTATCCCCTCATATGTATATTTGGTCTCAGAAGTTAGTATTCACCAATTACTAATTCAGTTTTTTCACTAGATTGAAGTTTTTATTTAAAATCCCAGATACCCATTAACTATCACTGTCCACTTGATCCTTTGCCTTTAGTTAATATTAGAATTATTAATAAAGTTGGTTTAATGCTATTTTTGGGGTCAAATAAGATTGTGTACTTCCCATAGATACCAGTGATGTGGCGTTCCATTTTATAGTGAAATTTTTCCCTCCTGACCCAGGACAACTGCAAAGAGGCTTAACCAGGTAAAACCCACGCAAATGATTATCTGATATATAGACTGATAAATATATGGTAATTGGTGATATGAGTTCAGTCTGACTGCTGCCTCTTTTATACAGGTATCTGTTTGCCCTTCAGATCAAACAGGATCTGTCAAATGGCAGCCTCACCTGTAACGACAACAGCGCCGCCCTGCTGGTCTCTCATATACTGCAAGGTAGCTCATTTTATCTCATTGAAAGTTAACATGCCATCAAAATACAAAGCTTCCTAATCTTATCAGTTTGATTATCATATACACTTTACGGTTTTCCCTCTCTTTTCCCCTTCGTAGCAGAAATTGGGGATTATGATGACGAGTTGGATGCTCATCATCTTGAAAATAAGCAATATGTGCCAAACCAGGAGTACTTAGACCACAAAATCATTCGCTTTCACAAAAAGCACAGGTAACATACAGCTACACACCGTACGAGCATACCAAAATAATATTTACATTAACATGCAGTCCTTATAATGTACAGTATGCCATGACAGATGTCTAATTGAACGTCTTTAATTTTGTCCATTAACTTAATTTGGATTTTGTTGACAGAGGTCACACTCCTGCTGAATCAGATGTGCATTTGCTGGAGGTTGCCCGCAAAATGGACATGTACGGGATCCGCCCTCACCCTGCCCATGATGGAGAAGGCATGAGAATCAACCTCGCTGTCACACATATGGGGGTACTCGTTTTTCAGGTACTGTACAAAAATATATGCTTAAACTTAGATTATGATTAACGCACAATTTGAAAGACGCATCAGAACAAATATACACAACCCTAAATGCAGCTAAGAAATATAAACTCTCTCTTACATGTTTAAATATTTAACATCTTATACCGTTATCAGGGAAACACAAAGATCAATACCTTCAGCTGGGCCAAGATCCGTAAGCTGAGCTTCAAGAGGAAAAATTTCCTTATCAAACTCCACACCGAAACTGGGGTGAGACACAAACAATCCCTCCATTACGACCACTGTTTGGAAACTGGGGGGGAAAGAATTCAATAGTTCCTCTGCAACACTTGAAATTATATTTCTCTTCATATATTATATCTGCAACATTAGTGCTGACTTCTAGATTTACATTTAGTCATTTAGCAGACGTTTTTATCCAAAGCTGGCAGACTTACAAACGAAGAACAGCAGAAGCAATTTATCATGAGAGAGACAACAATGTGATAGAAAAGAAAAGAAAGATAAAACACATAAAAAAAAGCAGGCAGATGCACAACTTTTGTTTATCCTCTTCCATAATCAGCACCAATAAATTTAAATTTACATGTAGGCAGAGGCTTCTATGCAAAATAAACTTACATTGCATTCAACGTAACATTGGTAAACGTTTGATCAGTTCATGCATTCCCTGGGAATCAAATCCATGACCTTGATGTTGCTAGCGGAGGCCTCTACTTTTGAGCTACAGGAAGGGAAAATGTTAAAAATGTTATATTTATTAGTATTTAGTCATTAGTATTGGAATGTGTTTCTACTAAGCTAGCATCTGAAAACATAAAAAAAGCAAGTCTGAGACTGAAAATGCTTTAACAATCTTAATCTGTCATTCACTCAACTCTAACTGTATTAGCCTTCGAGGAGGGACACCGTTGAATTTTCCATGGCCAGCAGAGATGTCTGTAAGGCGTTTTGGAAAATGTGTGTGGAGTATCACGCTTTCTTCAGACTTGCTGAGGAGCCCAAGTCACATCAAAAGTCCATTCTGTCCAGCAAAGGATCCAGTTTCAGATACAGGTACGTGTGTGAGAGAACGACTTTAGATATGTGGAATGCAATAAGAAGCCCCAGTTGTCTAATACTTATAGTCTTCCATGAACCCTCTGAGAGTGTGTAATGAAGATATTAAATAGAGCAGTTCTATTCTTTTTTTGTGAACACACAACTAGCCGACATTACATGTCTAGCGATATGACGAAGTTGAGAATACTTTCACTTGATGCAAATGAGCAGCAATGTGGCGACATGATCAGATATTATAGTTGAGTGAATGCAAGATGGATAATGTCAGTGAGTGATTTTACTCTTCTATACGATGTGTCTCTGCCCACATGCATGAAAAATTATTTTGAACTTTTTATTCATCGAAGAATACAGGAAAAAAATCAGTTTCCACAAAAATATTATGCAACACAACTCTTTTCAACATTGATAATAATGATAAATGTCTCTTGAGCACACAATCAGCATTTAAATTTTAATAATATTTCACAATAGTACCCTTTCACTGTGTTTTGATCAAATAAAAACAGGCCGAGTGAGCATAAGGAAACTTCTTTTCAGAATATTACAAAATCTTACCAACCCCAAATATTTTAATGGTAGTGTATACCAGCCCATTAGTGATTCGTTTTTCAAAAGCTCATGCCAGTGATGCAACCCACAAATAACGTTATCACATCCAGTGACAGGGAATCCAAATATTCAAGAAAATCACTCTAAATGTGAACAAGACTTGATGAGATTTTTTTGGCACCATGCACCTCAGCAACAATTGTCTTGTAAAAAAATATGTTTCTGCTTTCGGTTGTGGTATTGTAGTGGCAGGACACAGAAGCAACTTCTTGAGTGTGTGGGCTCTGGAGGCAAGAAACATTTGCCGTTTGAAAGGTAAGATTGAGAAAACGTTTCTGCATACATTTTGTTTGTGATTTGTTTTCTGTGCCACTAGTGGGACTAAAGGTAATAGCAAAAATTATATATAATGGTTTCCCAAACACTCTTGCAGTCTTCTATTTGATTATACAATTAGGTAGCCTTAACTAAAACCACTGGTTGGGTCAACGTTACTATATTGAGCCACTCATAATAAGCACAATTCTGAAACCTACAACGTCATGGACAGACAAATGATGACCAAGTCCACAAGCGCACCATTTGAGACAGGAACCAACAGAGCAATGTTAAAAGCACCACAAAGTTTACGTCTTTTGGGAAAGTCAACCTACAATTGGTTTAAAGTTGTCTCTGAACATTAAACTGGGATGTGTTTTGACATTTTCCCCTTTAATGCTTGGTACACATTGTATGATTTTGGGCTGTCTCAGATGAAAGATGACCAATCCTGGCGATTTCTGTGGTCAAAAATTGGCATGCCAAGTTGGCTCATGGCACCCCTATTCTCCTCTTTCGCTTCCTCCTCTTTTTCAGCGCACATAAAAACCACAATTGCCAAAGTGAGATTAATTTAGCTCTATTTGTTTACCACTAGCACATGCTGATGATGTGTTAGTCTTCTATTCTAACTTGCGTCGCAACCTACGATTCTATAGGTGTCAACATCGTACAGTCTACATACATGTCGTACCCAAGTTTAGATGATCCATGTCGTACAGTGTGATTTGTAATGATCTTGTAGGATTGCCAAAATTGCACAGTCTATAGCAGGCATAAGTTACAAGAATAGATTCTTTAGGAAATTGGACATTGCTGTATGGGTTTGTTTTTCATCGCATCTACAGCCTGTTTTGCACTTTTTTTCAGAAGTTACTGCAAGTCTGAATATGACACTCGACAGTGCAGATCCTCTCCTGACATACTGACTGATGTCTCTAAGCAGGTATTGAACTTGTTTCTTACATTTCAGATGTGTATTTGAATCCACATATTCTCACGTTTCTTTCTCACATAGCTGTACGAGCATCTAACTCCTGGCCAAACTGTTTCTGGGCAACAGAGTGAACAGACAGGCGTAGCAAAGCGCAGCCTATCTGCGATGGAAGTCATGTTCACTAATGAGCTTGAGCGATCCAGGCCCTTGTCAAGAAATCCTGCCTTCTCAAGCAACTCTGCCTCGCCCAAGCTTCGTTCCCTGTCTACATCAGGAGTAGAACATCGTGGTAGAGGAGCCCAGAGACAGAAGTCAAAGAGACGATTGTCTCCTAACGCCCAGCATCTTGTGCTCCTCTATCCTAACGCGCCCCACCTCCAGTTCCACCCTGTGCTGCCCACTTTCCCACTCACCACTCACCCTTACCTACTGCAAGACCATACGTCTTCATCCCTAGATCGCCTCCCTCAAACCCATCACAACCATGTGCCTCTTCAATACTTTCCCAGACAAATTGCCCACTCATCCTTGCCATCCTCTTGCTTGTCGCCACAACTTCAGAAGCAGCAGGAAAGGCTCCGTCCTGCTGGCCCGGGATTAGCCGAATCGAGACTGTACCCCAGAGGAGGACTAGGGGTGAGGGCTGGGTTGAATAAGAAGCTGGACTTGAATAGAGTGGAAGCAGGCCATTACAGCGACGACTCCTCCTTTCAGACCGGCTTGCCGCGCCGAGCCTCAAGCCAACCAGACTTCAAATTCCAGCGACCTACACTTGCCTCAAACGCCGCTGCATACGCATCCGAGTATCGCCCGCTGGGGTATTATCCACACCTTTCTCGACACCAGGTTCTTGCTAGGCCCACCTACCTTCCCCTAAGTCCTACCCCTCTCCCGGAAAGACCCACTTCTTTATGTGTACTCGGCACAGGTAGTTACAGTGATTCGGATTCAGACACCTTCTACCCATACTTTCCTGCATTGGGTAAAGTGGTATGTTCTGGACCACTGGCACGCATGCGCTTCTCTTCTGGAAGCCTCCAACTTGATGAAGAGGATGGAGAGGAAGAGGATTGCCCGAATAATCAGGAAAACACAACTATTACCACAGTCAAGGTGATGAAGTTGTAGTAGCTATGCTTAGTATTTTGGCCCTGCATGATGGGGCTCAACAAATAAAATAAACTGTTAAGCCCTGCAGACATTGCACTCTCAGAAGAAATGGTACAAATCTGTCATGGGGTGGTACCCTTTCAAAAGGTACACCATTTAGCCCTAAAAGCCTAAAAGGGTACTGCCCCAGTGACAGATTCTGTACCTTTTTTCTGAGAGTGGGTGGTAGTAACAAAAACAGATGGGCACATTATTAATCAGGTGACATACAGTAGGTAATATTTCTGTAAATAAGAAAAAAGGACAAGTATTTCAAGTCAATTTGTATCTCTGATCTAAGGCTAGCTAAAGTCAGCGAATAAAACACTGACACAATGATGAACAAGTAACAATCATTTGCAATAACATATCGTTTTACTGAATGATAAAGTAAACATAATGTCTTAATGTATCTTTGTAAAGAAACCTCATTGCTTAACTGGCTACTCTCTGCTGTCTCAGACGATGACATCTTTTCCTGTCGGCCACCGTAACTTGTGTTGGTTGCAATTTGCAACCTCACCACTAGATGCCGCTAAAAATCACACAGTGCACCTTTAAGATGCGTTTTGGACGATCGTATTACAAGTGGAGGTTGCTAATTAAAATGTGTTTGAATGTGTTTGAACAGCCACAAAATGACCACCAAATCTCCGCCTACTGATTTAATGCGCGCTGTAGCCAGATGGGATTTACACTTTGTCGAGCCAGGACCCAAATTTGGTTTGAGGAAAAACCTACCAAGCACAATTTTTCTAATACGCACTCACAGCGTAAACGGCGTGTAAACGGGTAGGCCAATGTGTCCGCGTCGTCTACTTGCAGGGCTCTCAAGTCTCACGCATTGGGCGTGAGATACGCATTTCAACCCGTTCACACGCCACACCTTGTATTTCTCACGCTGAGGAGTAAGGGAACTTGTCCCGCTATACAATTAATGGACGAGACGCAGGCAAACGGAGGGAAGTTCTCTGCCGAGTTCATCTGTCTCGAGTTATACCGAGTTAAATGCTAGCTACCAGCCAATCAGAAATTAGAATTAGTTGTTTCCGGGTAAATTATGTGTTCCCGCTGCAAGCACGTTCGTTACCAGACAACACGCGGACACACCGAGTGGAAGTTGAAAGAGCACGATCTGATGAATGCGGGTTGCGGACGTCTTCATTTATTTTTTATTTTTTTAGCATTTTGATTTTACGATTCTTGGACGATATCTCTTGCCTGTGATCAAAGACAGTGAGAGCTGATGTTGAGGAGTACAGCCAAATTCGTGCTAAATTATTTTTGATGCATTCAAAAACTCTCCAACAGCTTTTAAAGGGGTCATCGGATGCAAAATACACTTTTATATGGTATTTGCAGATAAACGTGTCTTTGCAGTGTGGGGACACAATCACCAAGCAATGAAAAAAAATCCATTTACTTTTTTTTAATCCTCAAAAAGCCAAAAAGTTGTTGCTCATTATCATTTAAAGAGACATGCAACGAAACGGGTCACTGTGAACAGAGCTGTTTTTGAAGAGGTAAAAAGGGTGTTGTTTTACACAACCATTGAGAAATTTTAACCAAAGTATTTTACAAACTTTACATGAAGACCCAAAAGAATCATACCAACTTGTGGAAAATGGCCATCCGATGACCCCTGTAAAGGTGACCGGTTTGGGTCTTGACATACATGCTCACAAGTTGTTATGACACAATGTTATGTACATTGAGCACTGATGTTCAGTTGGCTTCTTTGGGGTCAAATTTATTTTTATTTTTCAATAAATTTGTATTTTTTAAATATAACTATTTATTTTATTTGGATGAATTTGTCTTTTTATCAGATTTAACAATTGTTATAATTCCCATTTGTGCTGGTCAATTATGAACAATAGGCAAAATTGAACTGCTAGCAAAAATTGAAACGAATTTGGTTGGGTCGAGGGACCGCTGCTGCAAATATTTGGGTGGCTCCTGCCCTAAATCTCACTCTAAACTTTTGATAAAACTTGAGAGCCCTGTACTTGTGATGCGATCGACCAAAACGCATCTTAATACCAGGTATAAACGAGGCCTAGTTATATTTTGTTGTAAGCTGCTGTGAATTTATGTAAATGTATAGTTCAACCTGATATGAAAATTCTGTCATCATTTACTCATCCTCATGTCCTTCCAAATCTGTTTGGCTTTCTTCTGTGGAGTAGGCCTAAAAGAAGAAAAGGATGAACTGGATCAATCAGATATCTGAATGAATCATTTAGAATGGTTGAAGTGGATCAACTGATTTAAAAGATCCGAGTCAAAAGACTCAGCAAATAAATCAGACATGAAAAGATTTGCTAAGATTTCCTTCAAAACTGCGTTGCATGGACTTTGAAATAACATGAGGTTCTGTAAACGATGTCTAAAGTGTCTTGGGTAAACTATACCTTTAATTAGTCATTATTTCATAAAATGTACTAACCATGTACTGAGTGACTAATCATTCTGTGGTGATAAATAAAAACGGATGCTGTTAGCTAAAAATTAAAACAGATTATCAGATGTTTGTGTAATGGGATTGGGAAAACACTAGCAATTCTTTATTTGACATTTGTGCTTCCAGTGGTATGTATTTAAAACATTTTTGCAAGGATGTGAAATTTTGTCAAATGAGGTATGTAATAATTTATTGCAAAGTCAAGGTCATTTAGGACTACAAGGTTGCATTTTAACCTTATATAGGCTATAGTCAAGTATAAGTATAATATACTCAACTTCTATCTGCCTACAAAGATAATCACTTGCACACATTTCCTTTTGCTTAAAGTTCATGCTAATACAAATTTAAAATTGCTTTATTTATATATATATTTCTTTGGCGTTTTCAACCTATAACCTTTTGAAAATGTTCTGAACATAGTCCTCTGAAAAGAAAGTACACCCAATACAGTAAGATCTAAAAGGAGTCACAGCAAAAAAAAGTCCATACATGTTATAAATAATATTAATTTAGCATTATTTGACAACCATCACAAAACAGATTGTACTAGCATTATTTTTTGAAGGGCATTATCATACAGTTTTATTGCTGCAGCTCAAAATCAAGTGCATGAACTGATAAAATATACCTTGAATGAATGCACTGCAAGTCGCTTGGCATAAAATTAATAAATGAATTTAGCCAAAAAGAGCATCAGCATTTGATTAACCTTAAAATTGTACTCGCTGAATCATTGCTTTAGCTTGGAACCTTACCCTACAAATGAGTTTCACCTCAGTTTTTTATTACGTTTCGTCTGTTGTCATATTTTTGTAAACGGCCAGAACCCCTAACACAAATACAAATACTCAGGAATTGTTAAAACTTTTTAGTCACAAAGGAACATACAAAAATGATCAACAACAAAATCAACAATGACAAGGATAGGATCCGTTACCGCGTTAAAATGTAGTGCAACTACATATATATACATTTTAAACAATTTAAACAAGTAAATGCACAGTACAACTGCACAATCATGTAAACAAATCAACACAACAAAAATAAAAACTTACTGGTCACTTCTGCATTTGACAGAATAGGTATAAGTATTATAGTTTTAGTATTAATATATATACTGTATCTATATTCTTCATTAATAGTGCAATGCAAAGAGTTCATTTCAGCTGGAAATGATTCTATGCGATTGGTCAGCACAGATACATTTACATCTTATTACAATCAGAAAAAAAACGTGCAAAAATTGTACCTTTAGGAGTACAACACCCTGTCACTGCGGGGTAAACCCCTCAAAGGGACAGCTTTGTACCTTATTTATGCCTAAAAGTGTCTAGCAATACCTTAAGGTTACATATTGCTACTTTAAGGTACTTATGTGCATATTTTAGAGGTAATACAAAGTACTGCCTCAGTGACAAGCCGTTGTACCCCTAAAAGTACCAATTTTGCATATTTTTTCTGATAGTGACGATATAAGTTAATCACAGCAATGCGCCGTGATGAATATTTACATTCATCAGCATTTGAAAGTTTAAATTTGAAGAGATTGCGTCTCTTTTAGAACTAGTAAAAATTAATAATAATCTCTGCCTGTAATCTACTAGGTAATGCTACAATTATTAATAGCATACAAGTTAGAAGGTTTTAATGCAGCTATATAACCATATAACCACGGCCAGGAACAAATAATAAGCAGCGATGCTTGATTTAAAAAACAGCATTAATAAAAGTAACATATGGATCATTAGAAATCTCTAGAATCTCTGTAATATTGCTTGTTGTCAGATGTGAACATTTTTAGTTAGTAAGCAAAGCATAATTTGGTGCCTAAGATGTTTTTGAGGGTGAGGATACATAGTAAGATATGCTGAATGCTGTAGGAGGAAAAGGAGGAAGGTAAAGGTTTGGTCTAAGCCTGGGCCACAAACATTTAGATCCAATGAATAATATCCATGGAAGAGCAATAAAATACATTGAAAGAATAAATTAACTTCATTGTTGTCTATGATTCAATCAATAGCACATTCCAATAATTTGTGACATTAAAATGCACTTTCTAAAAAATAGATCAGCTTTTGCTTTTTCCACTTTTCTTCTAAACCTTCCAAATGCTTCGGTGCGTTTCATTTCCTTCTTTCATATTCATACCCTACAACTTTCAATAAAGCTATAAGTTGCAGTTCCTCTATATATGGCAATATTTGCTTTAATAATAAATGATTTTTACCGGCTAGAACAACAGAGCACACTGTCATGTGAGGCACTTACAAGTTCTGTCAGCAATTGAGCAACAATCTCATTATAACTCTAATGCTTCCGTATACATGTGTGACACCACAACAATGTCAGAGTCAATTCACAGGGCAAAAAAAATAAAAGCCTGTTTCAGCAGTTACGGATTCTGCAACTAAACTAAAAGTTCTTGTCCTACTGACAGTGCAGAAATATTTAGTTTCGCTATGCGCTTTTAAAGTGTGCAGTGTTTAGGAAGTTGGTTCCCATTAGGAATGTGGATTATATATTATAAAATAGATTGGGTTTGAAATTTAAATTAGTTGGGTGAAAAGTGGGTCATACTTTTACCCCAAAAGGAATTCAAACAATAATTGAATTATAATTATCTAGAATATTAATTATTATTCATTTTGTTTTTCGGCCTATTGAACTTTATTTTGCATTGATTTTAGGGGGAAATGTGGATTTTTACGGACAGTTCTTCACCCATTTAGACAGAGCATCTCTCCATTAACATCCCTTTTGGCTTAGTTTTCTTTTCCACTAGGACTTATTCTTGTCTCTTACACTTCATCTCGACTTCCTGCTCCTTATTGCTCTCTTCTATGAGTAGTTCTGCAGTGGTTCACTGATTTTCATACAAGCCCAATGCAGGGTTCTGACCAAAGTGATCAGCACCAGGACAATGAAGAATACCCAGGACACATAAATCCCCTTATATTGCTGTGCATTCAACCACGTACCAGCCTACAGAGAAAGAAAGGGAACAGAGTAAAGATTCTGAAATGGCAACTCTTTGAAATAATGAACTCTAAAATGTTTTTATACTTACAATCAATCCTGCAGTCGTTATGCTGAAGATCAAACACAATATGAAACATCTCAAACTCCGCTTTCTAGGGTACCTCTGGCCGATCGATGAGCTATATTGATGAAAGGAATGGAATTTACTTGTAATCAATATAAATGTGTGGTACTAAATAGAGGAAGGTCTATGGATAGTATTTAACATACACTTTTCTGCAGTGTGGACACCGAGCCAATGTCCGATCTGTAAATTCTGTCCACTAAATCAACAACAGAAAGACATTGTTACAGATACAGTATTAAGGCAAAATGAATCAATAAAGAGCTATGAAATGTTAACTTGTATAAGAAAAGTTCTTACCAGAAAGGTGTTTGCACAGTGGGCACAGGAAACTCTGGCACCGGTAGGCTGAGGATTCGGACTTCCTGCGCCCAGATGAACTGGACCTAAATTGATAATTCGCTTACTGATCCCCGCCAAAAAGACACACAAAAACATACACACAAAAACATTTAAATAACTCATAATTAAAACTAATATTTTATTTGACTTTGACAAAAATGAAAGAATTGACAACCATGGTGTAGATTTTTAAAAAAGTGTAAATATCATTTTCTAATAATTTATTATATTTTTTAAATTAGTTTATTCCTATGATGACAAAGCTGAATTTTCAGCATCATTACTCCAGTCTTCAGTGTCACATGATCCTTCAGAAATCATTCTAATATGCTGATTTGGTGCTCAAGAAACATTTCTTCTTATTATCACAGTTGAATACTGCTTAATAAGCAGTTGTGCTGCTTAATAATTTTGTGAAAACCGGGATACATTTTTTTCAGGATTCGTTGATGAATAGGAAGTTCTAAAGAACAGCATTTATTTGAAATAGCTAAATAAAGGTATTAATTTATTATTGTTTTAAAAATTTTGAACATTAATGTAGTATAATTCAGCTTCATGGTACAGTATATATCTGATATCATCAATGTACCATGGCATGTTCCAAATACTGTTTTAAGAGTCATGAATTATGGTAATGTCTCCTTTTAAATTCTCTCACCAGTAAGGTCGAGGGCAGGCGATCCTCTGCGAGGTAACTTTGCAGATGAGAAGACAGTTACACGGACACCTCACATACTTCTTTCCTGCTGGAGCATTCTTTATGGGCTAGATAAATCAGGAAGTGATGTCATGGTCTTTCACTTAAATCTAGTTCAGTTTTCATCGCCTCGCTAAAACAGTATGCATGTTTGAGGAACGGAATCCTAAACGGATGTGCTTGTTAACTCACTGTAGCCTCATTGCAGACTCCACATTTGACCACATGCTGGTGGATTTTGCCCTCCACACTAATAAGCGACTGACACACTCTGCAGCCGATGGCAGAAGCGCTGCCGCTCTCCGGAGAGCCCAGCGGGGAGTACGGTGGAGGAGCCTCTCCCAGCATCGACGAGGGGGGAGCTGATGGGAACTCTGGGAAATCTGGGATGGAAAGAGAGCATGAGAGAGGATGTAAGGCAAACAGAAAGTTGGGGAAAAAAGAAAAGGATTGGCAATGCTGCCACTAAAGATGACAATGAAATATACAGAACAGGAGATTTTTCCTTTGTAATATTATTAACTCTCTTATTGCATGTATTATCAAAGCAATATATAAAAAAAGATTAACTTATTTGCATAAAATTTACCTTATTACTAATAATATTATGCAATAATTTTTAAATAAATCCTTGTATGTCACCCGTGAGAAAAGAAAGAAATTAATAAATTATTTATTTATTTAAATATTTGCAGTGAAACCGATGGGTACTTTTACTAATATCAGAATGCAAAGAGATAAGAACAATATTACAGAACATTTTCTTTACACATTTTCTACACAACATTAATGTAATAAAGAAAATATCAATTTCAGACTTATCGTACCATATCATAATAGACTTTACACTATAGAAATTACACTCAAACTTAATTTCTTAGTTAAAAATTATGAATAAACAGATATTAATTATGAATATCAATTATTAAAAAATATCTGAATACATATGTAGGCCTATAGACAAAATATGAATAGATAGATAGAATATTTAACTCCAACAAACGGTTTATTCAACATAATCCCTTCAGTATTGCTAACCACATTAGCTATTTTATTGTCAGTTTACATTGTGCAAAGTTAGAAAATGTATCAGTTTTTACCAAGACCAGCAACATTGTGTGTAGAAGATGATTACATTAACATTAATTAATCAGTTTAAACGTTTATTAATATCCAGGCTGATAGTCAATAGTACTTGGGCTGATATACTGATAAAACTGAGCGCAAAAATCAAGATTCCTTTAGTCGTGCGTTTCAGGTGAACTGTATAATCTGGCACTAATCTACTTGTGCTGTGTTCAGGATCGGCAGATAACAGATTACTGCAAATGAAATCACAAAATCGACATATGTTGATCTGCGTACAGTGACACACTTTACGTTCTATATAAGTCACATTTAAATGAATAAATAAGGGGATTCTCAATAGTTTTGCTCCACAGCATGTGACCGTGGGCACAACTGAACGCTCCAGTCGAACTGTATCGAATAGTTCTAATCATAAGTTTAATTTTGCTTACGATGCCCAAACATGCTGTGTAGGTAGACTGCTCAATAGGGTTTAAGACACAGCCACTGTCTGTCAATGCGGATCAGGTTTGACTCACTCTGTGGTTTGGTCAGCGGTCGGTAGGTCTCATCTACCGGTGACAGCCCGTTTATTCCGTCGAGACTGTCCGACAGCAAAGGCGATCGCTCACCGTCAGCCATGTCGTAAACGAGCACAAGTCCGCAAAAAAAGCACGCTGTGTATGTTTGCTGCTGGTAAATGTTCTCACGAAGTGCAAAAGTGAATCGTGAAAGTAAAGCTCCAGGAAGCGTCACATAATCACATGATTGCTGCTACCAGGAAGTTGACAACAAAAATAACAACACAAGCACGTGATCGCGGATTCGGCCAATTAGCGAGGAGCTCGTTAGGATGGAAAAATTAATATAATCCCGTTTTAATTAGCTCTCACTCATTTAAGTGTGCTTTGCTTCAAGTGAAATATTAATGTTCACCGCTTCCTACACACAGATTTTTAAAAGCTACCTGCATTATAGACTGTCAAACATTATGAGCTTATGAACTAAATCCTTTTCATTACACTTTTACTTTATTTTTATAAAAAAATATGTTAATGACTTATTGTGAAAATCTCTAACTTGATTAAACGCCTCTATTATTATTGTAGCTTTCCTGAATAATAAAACACAATGATTTACATTTAACACATTTGGTTTATTGTCACTTAAACTTATGATTTTAAAGCAAAAAAGTCAGAATATGAAAAGATGTCTTTTACTTCACATAAATCAGAGCAGCATTAAGAGACAAAAATCCACAGTTAAATTACAATAAATATCAATGTAAACATTATCAATATACAAGTTCATCTGTTATGTACACACATCCCTCAAGCTGTCCATAAAACAGCAAAAACATTAAGATTTTAAACAAATAAAAACAAGCACTTCAACAAGTAGTCCAGTACCCTGAAAATGCAGCAACACTTTTGTCAGAAATTAAAGTTATAAAATACATCTTTATATACAATCCTTATGTAAAATGGAGTACAGTCCATGTACTCAAAAACACACAATAAAATGTATGATTAAATTAAAATGAAATCCATTAATTATCCTGGGTTATATGAAACACAGAAAGGAAAAAGATCCAGGTTTGTAAAGGAAGTCCCTTTTGTAACAGTATTTGTATCTGAGTGTGTGTGTGTGTGAGATAGAGAAGCAGTAGTAAACAGAAGTCAGTGTACAAAAACACTCACACAGAGCAGCACTCTTCCTTCATAGCTGAAATTTGCACCTCAGTAAAATAATATGCACAGTGTCCTACACACGATGAAATACTGATGGAAAGTTCAAAGGAACCGATGAAAAACTGATTAGTGTTACACATTGTAATCAGGAAGTGCTGAATAACTGATGCCGCCAACTGAAGGGGGGGAGGAATGGAGCGGGAACAGCCAACATAGTATAGAACCTGTCAATATGAGAGAAATACAAATGGAAAAACATTCATCATTTATATGCACTACCATTCAAAAGTTTGATTTCAATAAAACTATTAAAAATGCATACTTCTACTCAGCAAGGAGTCATTAAATTGATAAAATGTATAATCATCAAATCAGCATATTAGAATGATTTCTGAAGGATCATGTGACTTAAGACTGGAGGAATGATGCTAAAAAAAACAGCTTTTCCCACACATGAATAAATTACATTTTAAAATGTTAAAATAGAAAAATGTCATAATGTTTCTCAATTTTACTGTATTTTTGATCAAATAAATGTAGCCTTTGTGAGCATAAGAGACACTTCAATATCAAACACATTAATACATATATATATATATATATATATATATATTTTTTTTTTTTTTTTTTTGTTCCGACCCAAAACTTTTGAATGCTAGTATAACATATTCCTCAATGCTTTCTGACAGTGACAGTCACAAGCTTGAAGGATCAAAACAGGGGGGTGTTCTAGAAAGCAGGTTATGCCACACACATAGGACAGGAAACCTTAAGAATAAGTAAATGCATAACCTCAATTTTTGGATCCAGAGAAGGAAGTAACTTTCAGGAAACACGTCACACTCCTATGTGGCTACTATAAGTAGCCATAGCAACTTACTCTGATTATAACCTGCTGTAGACCAGGAACTTTATACAGCCGTATTACCTTTACAAGTACGGTTTTTATTTATTTATTTAGCTTTAAACAAATTATATACTTGTTCACCGTTGTCAAAAACATATTTCTGCATCAAAGTATGGTACGTAGAAAGAGAAAAGAGAAAAAAAATGATAAGATTAAAAAATGATTGCACAACAGCCCAATAGGTGGTGATATCCAAGTATGGTGCGCTTATGGTTATCCATTGACGACGATGTCTTTAGGTACTCACTGTGCACGCAAGTTAACTCTGGGTTACCAATAGGAAATTGATGGAACAACTCTTCACAGGAGTTTTGGAACAGACATATCCAGAGTTAGCAATATTTTTAATCAGGTTAATCAGCTGCGAGTTTAGGGTATATGTGACAGTAAGTTAACCTTGCTTTCTGGAATACCCCCTAGATGAAAATAGTTAAACTCACCACGTCCAAAAACCTCCCTCAGCAATGCAATTTTTGGCTTTCTTGTGTGTGTAATGTGTGTCGGGTGGGTGTTGTTGAGTTTGTCTTTCAGTAGTCTGTTCCTCATCTGCTCGATGGGCGTCTCATCTGTTATAATGGACACCAGCTTAGGACAAAAACAAGAGAGACAGATTACAGATCATCACATGCAAAATTACCATTACATAAGATTTGAATAAAAATGTGTTTAGAAAGCCAAAAGAGAATAGTGTTAGAGTTTTACACCGTGTCTACACCAGACGTGAGCAGTACGACAGCACGACAAAAGCATTTAGAACCCATTATAATCAGCGATGCTGTCTACACTGGATGCCAAACTCTGGATGCCACTGGATACCAAACATTTTGGTTACCAGCATTCACACATTATTAAAATATCTTCTTTTGTGTTATGCAAAGGAAAATTATGCAAACAGGTTTGGAACGGCATGAGGTTGTGTAAATGATTTTCATTTTGGGGTAAGCTATCCCTATAAAGAATATGAATTACTCCAGCCTCCCCATGCAAACACTGTAGCAAAGTATGTAAGTACAACACTGTGGCTGTGTTTGAACACATTTTTCAAAATTTTAGTCTATAATGTCACCATTTGGTCCAAAACATGTAGTCCCAATGAAGCTATATAATGTTGAAGCATACCTGGTCATAAAATATCACCAAGACAAACACTCCAAAAAGTATTGACTCCACCAGCAGAATGATATAATGTGCCCTTCAGAACAAATGACCAAGAACAGAGTGAGAAAAGCAAAAAGCTAACAAAAGTACTTAATATCTTAATCAATATTGATAATCATTATAGTGTACATCAGGAGTACACAGTAACTTACACAATAAGATGTTTGCTGGGAGATTCTTCTCCTTCTTTATCTTCATCTCCCTCTCTTTCACTCCTTATTCTCCACACCCATGCTGACACCACCAGCGCCATGGAATACAAGCTGGCCATGCCTACAGAGATGTGGTATTAGAGGAGAGAAATGGAAAGTCAAATGAAAAAATTGAAAATAAAATCTGCATCCAAAAGGGCTACTGTCCTGCACAGTTTAGCTTCAACCCTTATTAAACACAGCTGAACCAGTTAAACAAGGTCTTACTTGACCAGGGGTGTCCAAAGTTGGTCCTGGAGGGCCACTGTCCTGCAGAGTTTACCTCTAACTTGCCTCAACACACCTGCATGGACATTTCCTAGAAGTAAGACCTTGATTAGCTGGTTCAGGAGTGTTTAATTGGGGTTGGAGATAAATTCTTCAGGACAGTGGCCCTTCAGCAGCGACTTTGGACACCCCTGAGCCCCTTTCACACAGAGATTCCGGAAAATACACTGATAATGTGTCCATTGGTT
Source organism: Siphateles boraxobius (assembly GCF_051911475.1). Taxonomy (NCBI): domain Eukaryota; kingdom Metazoa; phylum Chordata; class Actinopteri; order Cypriniformes; family Leuciscidae; genus Siphateles; species Siphateles boraxobius. The sequence continues at coordinate 7,278,446 of NW_027509175.1, forward strand.
CATTCACACTGCCAGTGATTTTCTGGAATCTATGTATGCATCACACACACTCCGTAAAGATCCCATAAAAACATGTGACATCAGGATGTGACGTTTGCTTGCTTTTTTTGTCCTTCCTTTACTCCTTGATAAACAAACTTTTTTCTTTGTTCCTTGACGAACACAAACTTTCTTCTTTGTTAATGTGCAACGTGAACGTTGATCTGCATTTAAAATTGTCAAAGAGTCGCACGATAACTACGTCATTGCGACGACACACCCCTTACGGCATTGGTCCTGACTTTACCAGGACTGATTCCGGCAATTTTACAAGGTCCCCATCCAGCAATAGATCCTGGGATCAATCCCGGGACGTGTTTGCGTTCACACAGAAGGCACTCCAGCAATCTTTGGGATCAACGCTCTGTGTGAAAGGGGCTCTGGTCTAGTAAGTTCTTGTAGCTGTTTCAGGTGTGTTTAACTCTTTTTCCCACTTTTTTTTTTTTTTTTTAGAAAAAAAATCAGCCAGCACCAGCATTTTTTAAAATCATTTTTTACAAAAGTTTCAAGGAACCCAGAATATTTTGTAGTATGAATATCTAAACTAAATATATCAAAAGAAACCTCTGCTTCTGAAAAAAAATCTATCTTCATGCATTCTTTTTTATCAACATTTGAATGTGGGCAGGTTTCATAAAAGAAACAGAGTTTTAACTAAAAAGCTGAGAAAAACGCATTTTTATCAAAAACTACGTCCAGATCAGATTCAAAACATAGACAGAGTAGATTGCGCCCCCTACCGTATAACAGTGAAAACACAGAAAGTCTGAAAACTCCTTTAATGCTGGGGAAGCGTTTTCTCATAAATGGGAAAATGTTATCAATGGTAGGGAAAGAGTTAACTGGGGTTGGAGCTGAACTCTGCAGGACAGTGGCCCTCCAGGAGCAGGTTTGGACACCATTGTTATAAAAACACCCCATGTTCTTAAAACTCACCTGTGTAGAAGAGGAACTGAATGAAGTATTTCTGATTGAGCTCTCCAACACAATTATTGATCCTATAAAAGAACAAGCACATATGCAAATGCATTAATCAGAGACATGACAAAAACCTTCTCCATATCAGTGCGCATTGTTTCTGAACTCCTTGAAATGCTTCGATTGTAGTCTTGCATTTCCTTCCGGGAATGTACACGTAACAATATTCCAAATGTAAATAATTGCAGCCCAAGAAGTAATTACCACAAAAAAAACACAAAAAAAAGGGACGAGGCCTGGTTGAGCTGCGTACGTAGTTTACTCATGGTTATTGTAAGGAGTGTGACGTGTCCAAAACACACACGAAGCGGTTGACCAATCACAACACACTGGTCCTGCTGTCCAATCAGAGCACATTGTGCTTTGTGGAAGATTAAACCTGGAAGGAGGGGCTTCATAGAGACCGGAACTAAACAGAACGTTACTGAAAGACTGGGAAGAGAGGTGCTGCAATAATGTAATATATTAAAAATTAGGTGTTTTTTGAGCATTCAAGCATGAAAACCTATTCTAGTAGACTCCAAAAACAAAATCAAGACTTTGTAAAAGGGCATAATAGGTCCTCTTTAAAGACACTTAATATAAAGTGGGATCCATTATATTGTATAGCACAAATATGTTGCATACACTTAAGATATTTTAAAGGCAGCCAGAAACAGCAGATAAATATACACTCAAGGTGATAACACAGGCCAATTGAGAATGAGGAGAGACTGACCACGGGCAGTGATGGTCCATTCTCCTGATGCAGCGCTGACAAACTCTGCAGTGATGGGCTCGAGGAGGCCGATACGTCTCACAGCGACTACACACTGTCCAGCCTTCGCAGCCCTGATCAGAACCAACACAATGATTAAAGACATGTCACAGAGAAAATGCACAGTGAAATAAGATGCAAGCAAGGAAACAGAATACACACTCGGCCAATATATCGGTTATTGGCTTTCAAATATAAAGAGTTTTTGGTTATCGCATCTGCTTTAGGTTATCGTATCAGTGTTCATATCACTGCATCCCTAACTTAAATATAGCTACAGTAGTAGACAGATCAGAGACACTCACTCTGTCATTTAGACGGCTGGACTGGGACCTCAAGTCAGAGAAGTCAATGGCTGTCTCAGGTAGAGGAACCATTCCTGTAATGGTAAATGTTAAAAGTTTACACAGATTAAACCTGTAATGCCTAAAATTTGAAATAGTAGCCAGACACTATTTTTTTAATTGAATAATTTTTTTGAAAATTTAAACACAATATCATTTACATTTACATTTATTCATTTAGCTGACACTTTTATCCAAAGCGACTTACAATTGCTATATTTCAGAGGTCGCACGCCTCTGGAGCAACTAGGGGTTAAGTGTCTTGCTCAGGGACACATTGGTGTCTCACAGTGGATTCGAACCCGGGTCTCTCACACCAAAAGCATGTGTCTCATCCACTGCGCCATTACCACCCCCATATCATTTGTTTTTGTAAGTTTATGTTTTAAGTAGTATAGTATGTTTTCATGCCGAATGATATAGAAAATGGGCTCACATTCAAGAAAACAAATATTTAGAGGCCCAAACTGAGCAACATTTTTCCATTTGCTGCTGATGTTATTTATATAGCTTGCAATTTAAATCAATTAGACGTCTTAAGTTAACAGTTTAGCAGACTAAATACATAAAATGCATGTAAATATCATTGTCAATCTTTATCTCCCAATAATCAGAATCAGAATCAGAAAGAGCTTTATTGCCAAGTATGCTTGCACACACAAGGAATTTGTTTTGGTGCTGAGGCTTCCAGTGGACTATACAAATACAACAAGAAACATGAAACATAATACTACAAATTATAAGAATAAAGAATAAAAATATAAATATATGAGAATAAAAAGCATCACAGTTAGGTTTAGTCAGAATAGACATTTCCAGATTTACAGATTATGAACATATTTACAGTGTTTTGAATATTATAATAAATAAATCTAAATATAAGTATAAGTAAATATAAGTATAATAAGTCTTAGTTAGATGGTATTTAAATGCTTCATTTTATTATCAGAGTTCTGTAGTTGTAATTGTGGAGGGCACAAAATATAATCCAATGCAATTCAATGATGATTAAGAGACAAATAAATGTTCATCAAAAGCCTGTGGGATTCATGTTTGATTCTAGAATTTTCTATGATGTTTCTACAGAATGATTTATGGATAATATTATACAGGAGACTTTATAGGGTTAAAACACAATTAGTCAATAGTGTATGAATGAAACCGAGAGAAAACGTGTCTGGCTCTATTAAATAAGACAAAGCAATGTCAAGTTTCAGGAAACTCACCAGGGTCGGAGAACACTGCTTTTGAATGGCACGCCAGCAGTAGTAACAGAATAATATTGAACACGGATCCATGGAGAGTGCACCATACACTAAACACAAAGAAAATATACACTTTACAAACTAAAATACCCATAAGCATTAAAACCATAGCCACAAAATATTTAGAATATCACATATGTATAAATGCAGTAATTTTGTTTCTTGGTGTAGCTAGCTCCTAATATATAGTAAAGCGCTTTGGGTGTACAGTAGTACGAAAGCGCTATATAAATGCCTCATTCATTCATTCAATATGACCTACTTAAAATTAAGGAAAATTATCAATAAACAATTTCTTTACATTTTGTGATGGAGTAGACATAATTGTTGTGACAGATAAGCGCAAAAAAAGGAAAAAAAACTGCAATAAGGATATATTTGTTTTTTAACTCTTTTGTCAGGACATAGTAGTAATGCTCATTTAAAACATTTATTGTTCTTTAAGACCAATAATGGCCAAATAAATTAATTCATCCACACACGTGGGAAAGAGATGAATTTACTACTATTACACTATGTAAGTATTGATTTACATTAGTTGGAAAGCCTATTTGCAATTCAGTAACACTGAGTGACAACATGCTTTAAATCACTAATAAGCTTTAATTGGAACTATTGCCAGTCAATTTCTCCATGTTTGATGGATACAATGGCCCTCATTTATCATTCTTGCGTAGAAACGGGCGTATATGTAGGCGTAAGATTATGCTTACACTCCTCTCACCGCCTGATTTATGAAGCTGTGCGTACCTTTGAAATCCAGGTGTACGCAATACCTGCCCTTGATAAATGCCGCGGCTGAAAGCGATCGTCATTAGAATAACACGCCCCTATATATTCAAGTATCCGCTTCCCCCACACCCTCATTTTACGCCATGGACACACGGAAGACGGCAAAGAGGAGACACTTCTCTGGAGATCGAGACCATCACCATCATGAAAAATTATTATTAAATCAAACAACAATATTGTTGATGATAAATTCAAAGTTAATTGTATTTTTTTTTCAAACGCTATAAATCCATCCATTTTTTTGTCTAAAAAAACAACAACAAAAACAACAAGAAGAGAACATGCAACATATAATCAGGGACTCATACTATAAATTAATATAAATTAAATAAGTGCAACTGCATGAAATAAATAAAAGCCAAACAAAATAATTAGTAAAATAAATTAAATAGAAAAAATAAAATAAATATTTCCAATGTCACGTTCCAATATTGTCCACCACATAAAACAAATAATTTAAAAATAACACACAAATACAGTCCTTAAATACAACAATGTTAAACATACATTCAAATCATTTAGTAACACATTTAGGCTAATAGTAATTCGTGCCGAACTTGAAAAAAGTAATGATAACAATATTCAGGCCTACTATTAGGCTACGTGTTGTAGCCATTAACTAAGTGCATTTAGTTTCATATTTGTTAAAAAATAATAATGTTATTTTTCCCCATCTATGTTGATTATGAAAAGTGAACATAGGCTAAGATAGGATGCGCAATATATTGGGAGACATGCTCAGACATGATTTTGGCCACTTAATTAAGTTTTGTTTTGTTGAAAGCCTTTCTTTAAAGTGAATTTCGTTTTGTAAAAATTGTATCTTAATTTTAATATTTTTTTCATCAACCAATTGCCTGGATTTAATAAATAAAAAGCAAATAGCAGACAATATAATCATGAGTCATGACATGGAGGCGCGGGCGCGGTCCCTTGCATTGCACGTGAACTGGAGCGCATCTCATCACAAATTAACCGAAACTCAGTATATGCCTCACAGACATGAGAAATATACCTATAAAGAAAGCTTGAAATGTCTTTAAACAAAACAATAATAAACTAAAAGAAATATGCTACTCTGGCTATGGCGCGTTCACTACTGAGATGGTGATCATCAATTTCATCTTTGCAGACACAACACTAGTTTATTAATAGAAATAAAATACAAATTTATTTTTAAAAATGGCGTTTATCGCGTTTTGGAAAAGAGCTCATATCTTTTAGTTTGTCAGTGCGTTTTGTGGTGTTAGGAATTTCTTTTTCTGCGCATTTCCGCACTAACTCAAAACGTGCGTACATGTACACCACCTCCTGACCTGGCGTAGGATTTGAGCTGGACCTGGCGTACGCCAACGTCCATATTGATAAATATCAAAGTCACCGTGGTTTTGGGTGTACGCCAGGTGTACGCTGGAAATTTGGTGTACGCACTTTTGATAAATGAGGGCCAATGTAATTCAAGTCTACGGAATATAACGATCTAGGCTAAATATTAAAGACTAGTAGGTAAAAATCACATTTTATACAAAAATGTCTTCAAGTAGCAAGTCTAGGTTATCCTCCTTTGCAAGACAATACAAACAAAAAAGGATAGTTCGCCCAAAAATAAAAATTCTGTCATCATGTGCTCAGCCTCAAGTTGTTCTAAACCTGTATGAATTCCTTTCTTCTGCTGAACACAAAAGAAGATATTTTGAAGAATGTTGGTAGCCAAACAGTTGATGGGCCACATTGACTATACTATTGTCATATGACGTATGACTCCATACTATCAAATATATCTATATAATATACTATTCAAAATATATTCTTTTGCGTTCAGTAGAAGAAAGAAATTCATACAGGTTTGCAGAGATGGGGGACTCGAGTCACATGACTTGACTCGAGTCGCAAATTTAAGGACTTGACTTGAGACTTGCTTGACTAAATTAAGAAAATGACTCGACTTTGACTTGAGATCCAATGACTTGAGACTTGACTTGACTTGAACTGTATGAACATCGAGAATGACTTGATATACATTTATCATCGCAACATCAATTGATGAACAAAATGAAAGCAACGGAACCATTGACGCCAGTCATCAGATTCTGCGCGATTGCGTGACACTGCACAAGCCCAGAAAAAACATACATCGCGGTGAGCGCGCTAAATACAAAAACATCTCCCAGCATCGTTTATTTTTGGATATAAACACTAGAAATTGACTATATTCATACAAGAAGATTTGCTGTCCGCATAATAACCGGCGAGGGATATCGGACACGACCATCACAACCTCGAACAGTCGAACTTCATTCACCACGTCTAAAAGTAAGCTATGGCTTGTTTAACCTGTTTGTTATAGTTAATTTGACTATCTTTAAATCGAGAATATTGGTTAAAACAGCACGCCTCTTTATACACAATTATGTTTTCAAATGTAGCTTTATGTTGTCAATATTCAAATGATAATTAATGATGTCATATGTTTTGTATAACATTTGCCACATTTCTTTTTAAATCATGCTTTAAAGCCAAATATGTCGTTCTTTACAATGACAAAAAACAACATAGAAAACTGTTAATGTTTTGTCGTGTTTTATGTTTCTCTTAAAGCAGGGTTAGATGTTATCAGGGGTTACAGATGTTATCAAAATGCCAGCAGAATTAATATTGCACCCAAAATTCAAAATGTGGTGGAAAAAAATGCCCTAGTATGAGTTATTTTCATAATTATAACATATGATATTAAAAAAATATTTCCAGAATATTAACGCGATTGCAAAAGTGATAATGATTTTATAAAACAGTTCAGTAGGCTAAAAGTGAATATTGTCATGTGACATTTAGACATAGCCTAATATTCCAAATATTTTCTGTTTTTGCTCGATTTCTCCAATGACAATAGTTCCAAACAAGCCACAGAAAGAGTTATGCGTAGGCTATTTGTGATTCAGTGACCTAGTTGCTTAGTTCCAGAACGAATCTGCCGTTTTGAACATAAGTTAAATTAATGCTTCTATGACTCGTACATTAATACGGTAATTTGGCGCCACCTATTGGCGGTTTTAACTTCATAATTAAAAATATATAACTTGTATTAAGGGGATGCCGGTTTGAAGAATGCATTTGGTCGCATAGGAATTATACTTGAATTGTGAATTGTTTAATACCTTTTAATGGTTTTCTGCAATGTTTGAGGCATATTTATTTTTTCATGCTTTAATGTTGGCCTAATTTCAGTTACATTTAGATTTTTATTGTAGTAACCACTCGGCTATATGTGGAAATGCATATATTAAAAAAATAAAGTTGCAAATAAAACCATAGTCCACAACTTCTGTAGTTTTAACTTATTTTAATATATAAATTCAGTGAAATCGTCAAACGTTTGTATGACTTGCCAGTGACTTGTGACCCAAGCTACGACTTGACTTGACTTGCTTGACATAAGGCAATGACTTGACTTGCCTTTATAAAAAAATGTACTTGGACTTGCTTGAGACTCGAAGGTTAAGACTTGAGACTTGCTTGTGACTTGCACATGTGTGACTTACTCCCACCTCTGCAGGTTTGGAGCGACATGAGAGTGAGTAAATGAAGTCAGACGTTTCAATTTGGGGTGAATTAACCCTTTAAATGCTTCTTATTGTATCCAAAGCATTTGGAACTTTTTTCTTTTTTTTGTATCTGTCATATTTGACGTTTTCATCCAGTATAGCAAAATGGGGACAGGTGGTCGACATAATTTATTCACGTTACAAACTATTTAAATACCAAGGTAGCCTACTCGTCAAAAAAGACATGGGAGAGTGGTAAGTTATATTATAATAATCTTATATGGCTTGTTAATTTCAAGTGAGTTAACCTGCTGAAACCTTAGACTATAATGTAACACAGAGACTGAAAGTGTAATCAACAAACACGCGTTGAATGATGCACACTACAGCAGTCTGACAATCACATTCTAGTTCCTAGTATAGTTCAAGCGCACTGTAAACACTTTTCGCGGGTGAGAAAACACATCAGAACCCTGATAACAATCAGCACGAACAATTATTTTGAACGGCTGATGCAATGGGTGATTCTATTAAAAAGCTACAATAAAAAAAACGAAGATCTCATGAGCGGCGGATGCCGTTACGTGAAGCAAACACTGGCTCTTCGAAGCTTTGTTCATACGGTAACGTACTCACCTTTCAGAGTACGCGGGGATCAGGACATACTGAATCACAACATAGTCGGCGTAAAAGACGCTGAAATAAGTTAAAATGAGACAAATAAAGCCGCACGGGTCTCGCCGACAGCGAAACGGAGCCATCTTTCCATCTGCGATCTTCCAGATGACGTCAGTAAAGGACGCGCATTACGTAGCCCGCGTTGTCCGTCAATGGGTTCTTCTGACCACATGTGAACGTGTGTGTATTTCTGTCAGGTTTCTGCTTATCCTTTAAAAGTGTTTGTTCTCCAGCTTATGGCAGCGATCTTCCATTAAACCACAGTAGATTGTCCTTGTTATCTCCATGAATGAAAATCATGGATCTTTTTTCAAATAAGTTTTAAATACGTTTTTTCTTTAAAAAAATATTTTAAAAATATTTTTCATTTATATAAATAAATAAAAAATACCTTAACCCTCCCTACCCTCACATGTAGAGTAAAACCATTAATAAAGTGTGTGACATTACATTTGTTTAAAAAAAAATACATTGTTACAAAATCATATTTTATTGCCTGGGGTCTCTGGAGACCTCAACATCCTGAGTGTACATAAGTGAATAGCACAAAAGGGTTTAAAAAAATGATACAATAATAGCTTTAAATTTACTTTTTTTTTAATTATGTATATATTTTTTCTCACAAGCTCTCAGATATCCAAGCACTGTTTTAAACTCATCACACAGATTGTTGGAATGACAAACATTTTATTCATTTTAATTTCAGATCACAGAACAACTAGTTTCTCGTTAAGCGCGATCTGAGCTTGAGTGAGATTTGCCAGGTAGGTCACCATCAACAGATCCTGCAAAGAAACAGAAGCACAAGCACACCACTTTAATTTAATCTGAGAGACAGTTTCTAATTTTTAGAATTTGCCAGTTATTGTTGATAAAGATTTTTTTAAATAATTTTAATTTAGGAAGATCATTATTAAGGCCAATTCACACTGCACTTAGTGCACTCTCAAATACCGACCAACAGTGTCTCTTTGTCGGGTCAGCTCTTTGTCGCTTGTTTTCACCAATGAACATGTTGATACTGCATTTGTCGGGTCACGGTATGTCTGAGAACTGACGTACTGTAATCTAGTCACTGTCTGGATTGGTCGGAGTTTGTCTGTGCAGTGCGAATTAGCCTTTAAAGACCTTTTTGTGTTTTTGTGTACTAGCGGATTAAATATTTCTAGTATTTTTATGACTGTGGGAACCCTGATATTTAAGCATTTCAAACACATATAATATCATATTGTACTGAATGTCACTCACATTAATGTTGGAGTTCAGCATGCTCTCAAAGTCTTCTGCTGAGATCTTGGGCACTTTGTTCACAAGATCCATGAGGAAACGACCAACACTGTTATCTGCCATCACTTTACCAGACTAGAAAAAAAAGAATTGTTGAAGTCATTAATCAATTCTGGTAAAAGATCAACTGGTATGTATATATATATATATATATATATATATATATATATATATATATATATATATATATATATATATATATTTTAGAGGTGGGCATAGATTAATTTTTTTAATCTAGATTAATCTCACTGGAATCTTGGAATTAATCTAGATTAATCTAGATTAAAATGGCTCATTTGAATACTGCCGAAGGCATTCAGAATATGTGTGCTACCCAAATAAGTAATAAGTGCCAAAAATGCTTTTCGACAATAGAGGAGCAAAAGTCGAATATCGGTCAAAAAAATTATAAAATAAAATAAATAAATAAAACGCACAATTACAACGACAGAAAGGGAGGCCAAGTTCATCTTTAGCGATTTGTCATCAAACAAACTGTTTATTAATTGAACTAATAATATGTTTTCGTCGTTTTTTTTTTTACACTAGGCTTATTGGACGAAGAAAAAAACAATAAGCACGACCTAGCTACAGTCCGTTTTTGCATCGCCAAACCAGATGCTCGTTAGATCAAAAAATAATGTCATAATGATTTTATGTGAACCTGCCTTTACCGCCAATAGCCTCCTCCTTTTTAAACAAATTAGTTTCAATCAATGTAAACTATTCGTGTGACTATGCCCCTGCGCAATACACACACATTACCGCGGGATGGCAGGTGTTCATTTCATAAACTGTACACAAAGGTAGCTTATTTATTTTGTAGCCTATAAATTAATGTATATGTCCAACGGATAATGTCATACTTTTTAGTGCTATCGTGGCGTAATAATCTGTTTGGTTGTAAAATTTATTACCTGAATGAAATGAAATCGAATGTATCGTCCTGTGGAATCATTCATTCACAGACAGCTTACGAAGATGTTCAACTAATAAAGATCTTCATCGCTGGCTAAAATATGATGCATTTGCAGATTTGCTTTCACTAGACTAAACTGTAGCTCCTGATGTTCTTAAATCTTCCTGTTACGACTCCGTGTCGAGTGTGATTGAACGCGCTTCAGAGTTCAGACGATTCAGTGCGTGAGGAACTGAACAGAACTGATTCGCGAACCGATTTAGACAGATCTGCCAACTTGTTTGATGAAGTCTTTGAACAGAATCGACCCAAAAGAGTGATGCATTTGTAAATTGAGCATCGCTCATGCCCATAAAAAAGATACAGCGCGCTTGGAATAAACTCATTTAACAACATGTAAAGTAACGAGAGGAACGATCAACGTAACATGTAAAAGTATACACCTCGTGTCCCTGACAGGAAAATACCCTGCTGCGCGATTTGCGCGAAAATATAATGATATTCGAAAAAGATAGTGTATGATCCCAACCCAACTTTGAGAATAGATTAACGGCGATATTTTTTTTATCGCCCGATAAGAGTCTCACGTTAACGCAGCACGTTAACGCCGATAACGGCCCACCACTAATATATATATATGTGTGTGTATAAAATAATGTTAAGAGAGAGAGAGTGTTTACTATATTGAGACCTAATGCACGGATCTAATATAATATTACGCATCAGATTTCCCCCCAACTATTTACATTCACTTAAGAAATAACTGACCATGTTTACGTGAATACTCGTCAAGACAGATATTTTGAAAATTCTGTTTTGACCGTTCAAGTGAAATACACCACTAAAGAGAACAGAATTCAGGATTGCATGCTGTCTGTGTGCGACCTTCAATTGTGTAAGTCAGTGCGAGTATTTGACGCTTTGAGATCTTTTCCGTGGCTTATTGTGCTTAATAATTCTGTTTAACATTAAGCACGTCTCAAACTTTATTTTCTAATTCATGCATGCTTTTTTTGGGAAAACAAAAACACTGTGTATTCATTTCATATACATTTAGAAAAAAAAAAGGCCACATTATAGAAAACACATTGTCCAAAAGAGACACTCACCAGCACATCTTCTATGTATGCGAGCACTGTGGAAAGCATTTCTTGAACGCGTCCTGCCGCACTTGCTACCTGGGCCAGGTCTGTGGTCAATCCGTTGGTGCGACTGGGAGATGCACGAGTCCTCTGTAGAAGGTCAACTATAGAGAGATGCATTTAATCCATTAGAAGAATGTGCGCAAAAGCATAAAGCTATTCTTAAAACATGCAAATGCAATAAAGTTCCAATACAAAATATTGTGTAAACCAGAAAAGACATTACATTTAAAATGAATAATCCACAAAAATGTATATAAGTGGAGAAAAAACCTGACCTCCAATGCGCTCTGTGTCATAGTAAATGTACTTGACTGACAATGGGGTGAACATGACACCAACTGTCTTGGCTGGGACGCCCATCTGCGAACTAACAGCACAAACAACAAATAAAAACTTAATGCGGCAGAGGACATCTGGCCAGCAGCAAAAAATAATCAACCTTAGTCCAGATGATAATACCTGACGTAGGCACGGATGTTCATTTTGTTGCTCTGCAGTGCCGTGTCCACGGTGAGGTGAATGGGGTTTGGAGCCTCTCGGCTGTAATACTCATGGATCAGAACAGAGTGCTCTGTGATGTCAAATCCTGTGGCATACCTGCGAAAAATAAAACACTTATTGCTGCCTGCATCACAATACGCCATAAAGCTTTGGTATATACTACACTTCGCTCTGTTGCTTAGTTACGTGCGTCCTGTCACTGCTTAAACTGCCGTCAATCATCTTGTCTCGGTTAAAATCCTCCACATTCAATTTAATTTACTACCGTATCGGAGAGAAATGTAGTAGCACGTAGTAGTACGTCTTTCATGCAGAGAACTCTCCTCATGCGTTTACATAATGATGCAATAACATTGAATAAAAATCTTTTCATCAGGTTGGATAGATAATTAAACAGGAGTCAAACTTCTCTATACTCAACCGTTGTCAACCGTTTTTTTTGTTGTTGTTCAAATCGAACTAGTTTTGTAGTTCAAATCAAATCCTCATCGGATAGTATAGATAATAAACTATATTTACTAGTTATATATATATATATATATATATATATATATATATGTATATATATATATATATATATATATATATATATATGTAATTAAATACTATAGTTATCTAGTTTTTTACACATAGTATGTGAATTGGGACGCAGCACCAGTTTGCATTTTAAGACAAATCTAAAATCAATCCTTAGAAAACGTAAGATAATTAAATTCATTAACATGAGCGGCCACATACCATCCAACAATGACTTCACTCGGTGAAACCTTCTTATGGAGCTCATACATGTTCTTGGCGAACTCCATGTCAACAGCCACCTAAGACACAGACATTGTAAATAAGGATGATGTCACTTTTGAGTGTTGTTATCTTTGTGTTTGAAGAATGATGTTTTTGGATTTCATGTACAATGATATTTACATGGGGGTTCTCTAAAGCACATCCAACAAAATCATGGTACATGTCCAAATTGATGGTGATAGATACCATGGTATTTTCTAGAATTGTTTTCTAAGTAACCTCTCGGGTAAATGGCATTTCAAAGTACCATGGTATACCACGGACACGTCTCTATTTCTCTTAGAGTTGAGTTGGATGATGTTGTGTATCTCACCTCATCTTCAGACTCATTGTGAGGAACAGAGAAGCAGTTGGTGACATCAACCGAATGCTTGTCTGTTGTTCCTGTGTGACACACAAATTAAACCAGTTAAGTGGTGTTGATCTTTTAACTTAACGGATCCGTGCGCTCGTGCGCTCGTGCTCTCTCTCTCTCTCTCTCTCTCTCTCTCACCCACTCCAGCCATCCGGCTCGACTATAACACATGCTTCACAAGACAAAACAACGCTTCTGTTGTCTTTATTAAAAGCAACTGTTTGAGATTTTACTCAGAGAATTTACACGACCCACCTAATAACGTTCCAATCACACGGCTTGCTCCCTCATTCCTTCGCTCGTATGAGTCCGCAATCGATGCCAAAACCACCGGGTGGATTTTCACGACCGGGCCGTGGACCGCCATGATTTCGTAGAGGAAGTGAAGGATGATGATAAACAGAGAAGAAGAGGACGAGTGCGCAAGACAGCACAGGATTTGTGCTTCTGCCCCCTAGCGGATATACGCCAGGTGGCTGACACCACATTGAAAATATGGGATTTAAATGGGGTTTTTTTGAACATGTAGAAAACATAAAAATGAAAAATATACAAACATGCATTCATAAATAAAACTAAAATTAAAATATCAGTAATATAAGGACATGTGCTTCTCAGCACAAACTTCCAAAATTAATGTAGATAATTCTAATTAGAAATTCCCATGTTCAAAAAGGAGTAGGAAGAAGTTCATAACAAACTTTTCAGGTCCTACCCCTGTCTCTATTTTTATCCTTTAGTTAAATACAAAACAATTTGACGCTTCTATTATACATATGTCTTTACATACCCTGTATATCAACTTACCTACTGTTCACATAAACCCATGCATTCACATAGAAACAAATGCATACCTACATGCATGCAATACGATACTATTGTACAATACTATCACCTCGAGGCCTTTTCATATTCTTGTAATATCTTCAGTTTAAATAGTTTTTTAAATTTACTCATTGTTGTACATGATTTCATCTCTTCACTGCAACTGTTCCATACATTCACTCCTTTTGTAGTGATGCAGTGATATTTAAAATTTGTTTTTATATGTTTCTTTTTAAATACAAATGTTCCTCTTAAATGATGTTTGCTCTCACTCGTTTGGAACAACCCTTGAATACTGGTCGATAGCTGTTGATTATTTATTTTATACATAATTTGTGCAGTTTTAAAGTCAACAATATCTCTAAATTTTAATTATTTTAATCTAATTAACAATGGAGTGGTTGGTGCTCTATAAGTGGTTTAATTAACAATTCTTATGGCTCTCTTTTGAAGGATAAATATAGATTCAGTGTTGGTTTTGTAAGTGTTTCCCCATACTCCCAAACAATAAGAAATGTATGGAAGTATGAAGAAACAATACAGCGTGTACAATTTTTGTTGATTTAATAGGTAATTGATTTTACACAATATAGCAATTGATTTGGATATTTTTGCCTTGATATAATGTATATGTGGCTTCCAACATAATTTTTCATCGATTATTACTCCCAAAATTTTAGTTCATTTACTCTTTCTATTTCAATATCATTTATCATAAGTTTTTTATTTGAACTTGTAGCACGATTACCAAAAATGATAAATTTAGTTTTACTTAAGTTCAGTGTTAGTTTATTTGCATCAAACCAGCTCTTCATCTTTTTTAATTAATTTCCCCCTGTATTCAAGAGTTGTTGCAGATTTTAAACTAGTATCATCAGCAAATAAAATGGTTTTCAGTGTTTTTGATACCTCCCATACATTATTTATATACAAATTAAACAACAATGGTCCCAACACTGACCCCTGGGGAACCCCGCAGGTAATTTCTATTAACTTTGAATTATGGTTTTGTAATTCAACATATTGTTGTCGATTATGTAAGTAGCTATTTAACCAAGAAAGTGCAGTCCCCCTAATTTAATATTTGTGTAATTTCATAATCAATAAATTGTGGTCTACCGTATCAAATGCCTTCTTAAGATCCAAAAATATCCCCACTGCATATTTTTTTGTTCTATTGCTTTAGTTATTTCTTCCACAAATTGAATAAGTGCATGTGAAGTTGTCCTATTTGCCCTGAAACCATAAATCATTAAATTAATTTGCAGCTAATGTCATATCCTTAACTTCTATATTGTTTTCTGTCAGAAAATATTTAGTATCTCCAGTTGTATATACACATCTCCAGTGCCTTTTTTATTCTTGATAATTTCATTCAGCACCTTCCAGGTGTTTCTTATATTGCTTCTATTTTCCTCCAGTAGTTTACTAAAATAAGTCTTTTTACTGTTTCTCATGATTCTGGTTAGTTTGTTTTTATGTATCTTATATTTATTTTCAGATTCTTTTGTCCTCTTCTTTAAAAACTCTTTATATAATACATTTTTCTTCTTACATGCATTTAATATTCCATTAGTTATCCACGGTTTTTCATCAGATTTCAGTTTTACCTCTTTTTTTACTACAGGACATTTTTTGTCATAAAGTGATGTTACTACAGTCAAAAATGAATCATAGGCTTCATTCACATTATCTACGTACACTTTGCCCCAGTCTTGTTTCATTAAATCCTCTTTTAATATTTTGATGTTTTCTTGGGTTTCTGTGTCGGGTCATTGTGTATATTTGTTGTCTTTCTTGGTCCTAGTGTAGCTATGTATGTTTGCAAATACTGGCAAATGGTCACTGACATCATTAATTATTAGTCCACTTTCAACTTTATAGTCAATGACGTTGGTAAATATGTTATCAATTAATGTAGCAGTATTTGTTGTAATTCTCGTTGGTCGAGTGATTGAGGGATATAAACCGGTACTATACATCAAATTAATAAACTCTGTAGTTTTATTATGTTCATGTGGGTTGAGCAAATCAATATTGAAGTCTCCGCAAATAAAAACCTTTTTTTTTTTGTTATTACTATTACTAAATATTTCTGTTATTTTTCCTTTAAACATGTCAATATTTGATCCCGGTTTCCTATAAATGCAACTAATTAGAATGTTCTTAGATTTTGCCCTTTCAATCTGTACTGTGATGCATTCCATGATTGTATCTAAAACAAAATACATTTTATTAACTATTTTACATTGATATCTTTGGTCAATATATAATGCAACCCCCCCACCTTTGGATTGTTTCCTGTTGATGATAAACAGTTATCCCTCAATCTCAACCAAATCATGATGTTCTTCCGTGAGCCAAGTTTCTGTTATTGCTATTGCTGTGAATTTATTTTCCACTTGTTTTAGTCACTGTTTAATTTTTGAAAAGTTTGCAATTAGGCTCCTGCTGTTAAAATGTATAATTGATATTGTGCCATCCATTTTTATGTATTTTTTAAACTGCTCACCTGTATAATATTCACACTGACTGTGAGTACCAATGTAAAAGTTATTATCTGGGTCAATGTCATTTTCAATATCTTGTGGTTTATGTTCAGCATATTTGAAAGTTTCCAAGTTCAACTGTTCATATTTAACAGATGAGTTTCGGTCCGAGTTTTCCATAGTCATTGCTTTTTATAAGTTCAGTTCAGTTTATATTCAGTTACCGTATGTAGATCTATGTTGCTCTCGATTCATTCCTTTCTTCAAACTTATCCAGCTCAGTGATGTCCCTGATGAGAAGCACTTTCGCTGTCTCAGGTGTTGACCCATGTAGTTTGATGAATATTTTACAATTTCTTACCCATGTTGCTTGGATCTTGTTTTGTTTTCTGAGTATGCGTGCCTTCTTGGCAATGTCAGCATTTTTCTTGGTAAGGTGGTCGTTGATGTATACTTCGGTGCCTTTCAATTTCCTTCCCTGTCTGAGGAGTGCTGACTTTTTCTTTCTGTTCGTAAACCTGATTATTACCAATGGTGTGGCCATTTTGTTTTTGCTCGGCAGGGTATGACAAGCCTCAATATCCTCGCTGTCAACATAAATGTCTTTGCTGTCCAAAAAGCAAATCACCTGTTGCTCCAGCGACTCCGTCTCCTCCTCAGAGGCATCACTCATTCCGGCAGCATTGTGCCCAGCGTCTGCAGCCACCCTGGCATAGTTCCGGTGTTTGGTTCTCAGGCCAAACATTTAAATTGTAATTTATTAATGGGATAAACGCAAAGTTTTTAATTCCTAATATTATTCCATAGTAACCATTACCATGTGGCATTCTTCAGATGCCAGATTTCCTTCCTTTCATGCTCTTAAAAAACCATGCTTGATAACATGGATCAGTGATATGCATAAACTTACAGAGTTCATGTCAGCTTGAGTGCTGCTGTCTTTGCAAAAGAGGGAGAGACAAAATACTAAGGCAACAGTATGTTAATTTTCACCAGTTCAAATGTTCACACAAATTTTAATGCTGACAATATCATTTATAATGAAAAAAAAGTATTAGGCTATATTTGAAAGATGCTCAAAACAAGCATTTTTCACTACTCAGCAGTCTAGATTTTAGGACTTTGTGTTTCTAGTGTAGCCTATTTAGAATATAATTATAGACTAGGTATATTTAACCTGATGATGTTCCTTATCATCATTTCTTAGTCATGTCGTGGTATAAAAAAAAGTATTCTTCCTTTTTTCTTTCTGAGGTCCTTAACAACATTTTCAAAAATCCACAACAGATTGCTATTTTAAAATAGGATTGTGTGACTCGTTCCACAAGATTCTCAAGTTCTAGAAGCGACACTGGAATACAAACACAGGGGACATGTGCCAAACACTAATAAACAGCTTTCAAGGTCAAGTGTGTAAGCTGAAAAGCAATCCAGCAACAAGAGGGAAAAGCTTACACTCTAAATCCAAGGGAAATACATAAACAACCTTTAACTTCAAGACCAAAGAAAGACAAAAAGTGACAAAATGAGAAAAATCGGAAATGAGAAAAACAACATAGGCTAATGTTAATTGCGAATTATAAAGTATTAATGGAATATTTGACAATGCTACATTATGCTCAGACTAAAGATTCGGATTAAGGTGAATCTCTCTTTAAAATCCTTGACAGCCAAAATCATCAGGCAGTTTGTTCATATCAAAGACATTCAGCCAGTCTATCAGAAGTTGCTGTGCTGGTGGACATTTGACTGTACAAGTTACAACAGCAGGTGGCGATAAAGTTCATTACTTTTACTACCCAGATGCCTCATTAGTGTCTGTTTCCATGGACTGCTATAAGAAAACCCTATTAGACAGAGATAGTGTTTTTATAGATGATATTGGTTTTGCTATAGATAAGCCGTCCGCCATATTGGAACAGTCAAATGGCCCATGCCATTCGAGACCAAAGTTGACTTTACTGCACCAGCTCGGCAACCAAGTTATTCACATATGAATATATCTGCAATAGACATTATCAGATCACAGCATTTAGTTTATTATTATTGTGGTAAATCTGCAAGAGGAAATGCTTATTGAGTTATACATAAAAACACAAGCCAGAACATTTACAACTCTGAAAGGTTATGCCATTTTGGCTAGAATTTACAGCTGGGTGGTTTTTACAGCCATAGGCTGCACAAAGTTGTGACATTTTAGATAAAAATTCATAGATTTTTTTAGTGTGAACTTTTTTAGATATGAACAGCTTCATGTTAACCATTCCGACATGGTGGACCCTTCGACTGGAGCTTTTGAACGTGGCAAAGATCTACGTACGTTGTCCACTGAATC
Source organism: Siphateles boraxobius (assembly GCF_051911475.1). NCBI lineage: Eukaryota > Metazoa > Chordata > Actinopteri > Cypriniformes > Leuciscidae > Siphateles > Siphateles boraxobius. The sequence goes on from NW_027509175.1 coordinate 7,297,498, forward strand.
GTACGTCAAAGGCGCCACCATGTTGGACCGGGCAGCTTGCCATTACTCTCATAAAAGGACCTCTAGAAAAGATACCTGACTATTTTGAGGTTTTACAAACCGTCGTACAATCCAAACCAAATCACGGGGAACAGTTGAAGACTTCAGATGCAAAAGCCTTTATGTCCGTTTAACATTTTTTTTAATATTAACATTTTTATCAGGCTCCTATATAGGTTTCTACCTAATTACCAACATTTCTGAATGGGCTGAGGCTGGGATTTAGTGAGTTTGAAGTGAAAGTATTTGATGAGCGTATACTATGTGCGGAGAGCATTTACTCAACATTATTATCTCATTTTTGACATAGGTGGCTTTTAGAGGCTTTTGCATCGGAGGTCTTCAGTTGTTTCTGGTTGAATTTGGTCATTATAATATATGTAATGTTGGTAGCTTGTTGGCCACCAGAGTTGTTAAAAGCTAGCGATAACATTAGTTAGCTATGAAAACAGACTTTATAAGAAATAATATAATATATTACATGATTCTTGTGAAGTCTGAGTTTACATTGTAGTTTATATTATAAACGAATCTAAAACGCAAATTTCGTTCTCCATTCAGGTCATAATTCGTTGAAATCGGTTGAGAACTGTAAACATAATGTGCTTTTTGTCCAAAAAAAAAAGCTCTACATTTACTTCTATTTGTTTATAAGCCAGTCTTGCCCAGTCCAGTATGGCGGACTCGTTGACATATCGCAGCAACGGGCCAAAGCAGCCAATGAAGCATCTAGATTTTATTATATCTATGCATCAGACCCCCACTAATCAAAACAAAAAGGTTTTTTTTTTTTTTTTTATATATATATATATGTTAGTTTCAACAGGACTGTAACCAAAGTGTAATGATAAAAGTTAGATTAGTTAGTTAGAACATAGCCTATCTAAAGTCTGCAATAGACGCTAGCAAACCTTCACGGCAAGCTGCTCAGTACGGTCATTAGCTATAATTTTATCATAAATTTACACATTACAAATAACTGTAGGCTACTGTTTTGTTCAATAATATTTTTTTTCTAACTGTGCTAGACTGATGCCAATTAATGTGCTTCCGATTTCAGCCAGTAAATTACCTTTATTATTTATATTTAATAATTTAGACTTCCTTTTAAATCCTTTTAAATTCCTGAAACAGTTCGAGAAATCAAACTTGTCTCTGTGATTGCACCCCGTACGTTTTAGCCAATCAGAAAATTTGGAGGAGGCTCACTGCCAATTGCATTGGTTTGGGGCGGGACTCCTTGCTTGCCCTGAGAAATTAAGGTGTTGTTTGGTACTGTTAGTTCAGGGCAACCTGTTTGTAAAATATAATTTATTTAGTTCCGTTTGTTTCCACTACTGGATCAGAAATGGCTTACAGCAGCTTTAGACATGAATCTAATATGCAAACTACTGCCGCCTCTGTGCGGTCAACTGTGTAAAGTGACTCAGTCATCAACTACTGAAATTGTGCTTAAGGGCAGAGATATTGCAGCCTGAGATATTAAAATTGCCAGTTTGGTTCTCAAAAAAAAAAAAAAAAAATTATATATATATATATATATATATATATTCCCCAAAGTAGTGTCATATCACTCATACAAAAAAGTACACAGCGCAATATAAAAACTTAGCTTGTGCCGTTTATTTGTTATACCTGCCTGTCACATTGGTTCATAGTTCCGTTTTAGTTCCTAGGGGCGTCATCATTCTGCATATTATTTAAATATTTACAGTAGTCCTATATTTAAAATTTAGATATAGCCCTATTTTCAAATAAATGCATTATACTCGTTTGACCTATATCTGGAGAATTTAGGTGATTATTTTCAGCATGCATTATTTTTTATTTATATGAGTGTCCATGGATTTATTATCCTACTAAAATGATTCAGTCCACAGTATTCCATTGTGCATGCCATATTAAGTAATACAACTGAAATGAAACTTCTGTATCAATAAAAAATGCATAAACCTCAGAACAATTCATTCTAGTGGTTTTAAAATGTCAGTTGATGCTCCTTGTAAGTGAACCACTGCATGAATGGTATTAACAGTTGTAACTGGAGCTACAATGCACATGGGACATTGACCATACGTATTTATGTTCTATAAGACTTCAAGTGTAAATGCCCCAAAATGGTTGATTTTTTTATTTTATTGTCACTGTTTCAGACCAACTACGGTCCCAGCTCATTTGTTTCTGGACAACAACATTGTGGACTGCAGCACCTTAAAGATGGCAAACGCCTTTTTTCCTGCATTTGACCATCTGTCTTTTTGATTTGCCAACAGCCTGTTCTTCTACAGTTTCAGCTGCATACTATCACTTTTGGGATCTGGCTTAGTTGGTTGGATAAATCACGTAGGGTTATGTCAGCCTGATGACTGCTGATCCACTTATCTGAATCTGAATGTCACACATCACAGCACAGCTCATTTTCAATAAGGTTTAAATAACTAGAAACATACACACACACACACACACACACACACACACACAAAATAATCCATCATCATCTCTCATCTCTCTGATAGTGTGAAGAAATTGCTGCACATTTCTAACACGATTCATAATTATCTTGTCTTTTTCCAATCATTTATTTTAACATTACAGTAGTTTTTTCTCATTAGTAAAAAGAAAAGAATGACTTTTGAAAAGTATGTTTTAGATAACACTACATGGACAAAAGTATTGGGACACCTGACCATTTCATCAACCGGGACTTTAATGGCATTGCATTATTACTACAGAGACATTATAATAAAGTGGGTCCACAAAGTCCTTGAAAACCCAGACTCGCCTCAAAACATCAGACTGCCAAACAGAAAAGCATGATTGTCAGAAGACATTTTTTTTCACAAATGTTGTAAATGCAGACTGCTTGACTTATGGGTCTGATTGAAACACCTGAATTCAGTAAGAAGTGTGTCTCAATACTTCTGTTCATATGTTCCCAGCACAATATAAACAAAAGAACAAACAAGACATATGCACACTTCACACCTCTTTTCACACACTGTTGGTGTCTGTTAATGCGCTTCACTGCACACTGTCAGCTCTTTTTCTCATTTAGTGGAGTCATCCTCTTAATGTCTGAGAGCAATAATAGCGGCAAACATGTGTTCAAAGTTAAGTGTGTGTCAAACATCTCAAATCAGTCTAGGTTGGACAAAATGTAAAGGCAATGAGGGTCATTGACCCAAAAGACAGACACCCACTTCTATACTGTGATTTTGTGAGTAAAACCGATCAAACTTTCTCCATCAAAAGCAAAAGGTTGTAGATGTGCACAATAACTTAAAGTGAGAGTTCTCCCAAAAATTGACTTAAAAGTAGCCAAATAACCCTAGTGTGGTTATGGAAAATTTATTTTTTATTCAGCAACTGGTATATATATATACTGTTTTGGTTTAGTTTCCACTGTTTTCTGTTCCTGTTTCGGCTGCCTTCCTATTTAGTTTCCCTGGCTGTTGATTAGTTTCCACACACCTGTTTCTGTGTTTACCTTGATTAGCCTACGTTCCCCGTTAATTTAATCCCTCGTTTACACGACAACGATGTACTAAAAACAGATCCGTGAAAACGACTAAAAATGCTGTATTCTCCTGAAGGAAACACTACCCGCCTATAACCGCTTTCACAAATTTGTGTCTTTATAATTTACACAGAGATGATAACGGTATCGTTTTCAAAAACTTGCACTTGGAATCCTGTTTTCAAAAGTATGCGTTGTCAGGCCCCCAAAACGCCATTGTTGTGTTCATGAACGCCAAAACAAATAAAAAGTTTTACACTTTTAGTTGAAAACGGTGTAGTGCAAACAGCCCCTGATGCATTGTCCACACTAAAGGCCCGTTCACACCAAGCACGATAACTATAAAGATAACGATAAAGATAACTATATATGCGTCCACACCAACAACCGATAATGGTTTTGTTTATTTTAAGCACGCGCGCGCCCGCGTAAAGGGATGACCGGGGGTGTATTCCAGAAAGCAAGGTTAACTTACCGTCAGATAAACCTTGAACTCTTGGTTGGTTAACACCAAACTTGCTTACTCTGGGTATGTCGGTTCCAAAACACCTATGTTGAGTTAGTTTAATCAACCTCCTATTGGTAACCCAGAGTTAATGCGCGCGCACGGCCAGTACATAAAGACATTTTCAATGATTTCAGGAGTCACCATGGAAACCAAGGGAGAAAAAAAGCGAGCTACATACGATACTTCGGTGAAACTGAGTTGGAGGTTTTAAAGCTTGCTTATGAAGACTATAAGCCCATTATAACAAAAAAAAAAAAAAAAAGCAATACTGCTGCATCAGCAAAAGAAAGTTGGCTTGGCAAATTATAATGGACAGAGTAAATGCGTGAGTTTAGAAAATTATAAATGGGGTATTTTCCCCTTGTGAGTCCCAAAAATATGGGAAAATACCCCATTTATAATTTGTGATGCAAAAATTATTTGGGGGCATGTAGTAAAAATAGACAAGTATTTACTTGTTGGCCTCCATACATTTCTTAATATTACAGTAGTAATGCGCATAATTGGCTAGTTATATGTTGGCTTCTTGTTTTATCAGGTGTAATCCTTCTGGAGCCAGAAGAAGTGTAAGCCAAGTCAAAATGAAACACAAAAATATTCTCCAACAAGGTAATATTTTCTAAACTTACTAAACTTGTTACTGACGCCATGTAATTTAGTATTAAATGTAATTTAGTTTTCTATGCAGCCAATAGAAAGAAGGCTGAGGCCAGTAAAACAGGTGGGGGTCCACCTCCCCCTCCCCTCACCCTAGCTGAGGAGCTGGCACTGTCCCTTAATAAAGGGCGAGCTGTGGTCGATGGGATTCCAGGGGGCAGTTCGTCAGACTCAGCTACCAAGACAAGTAGCTTAGTAAAATGTAGGTGTACCATATTAATACTTATGTTTATTGATAATACTTATGTTTACCTTCTGTTTTTGTCAGTGTTTTAATAAAGAAAATCATCAACACTGTCACCATTTTAAAAAGGCATTTTGAATTCATTTTACAGTCATTGATTCACTTGTGCAGTATGCATGCTGCTTTGACTGCATATGCTGTATACTGTAATCTTATTACTAGTACTTAGATGTTCCTAATGTCCTTCTTTATTAGTTGTATTTGTTTAAGAATATACATTGAGTATTGAATATGCATGATTATCTTATTGGTTTAATTATCTTGCAGTTGCTGATGGCCACATTGTATTGTTGGATCCTCCTGCAACACCACACTCTGTCACAGTTGTAAGTGATTATTGTCTTTAGGTTTCTGTTTGCTAGACCAAGCATCCTTCCTTATTTTCACTGTAGGATGATGATGAAGAGACCACTTCTGCTGTGACAGAAACAGAAAATGTGGGGAGGCCCATAGAGGTATGATGCATAGAATGCATTCCCCCTTTTTTACATAAGAGAATAAATAAATTGTCATTATACAGAATATGGCAGGAGATTTGAATACAGATGAGGGTCCATCTACCTCCACACAGAATCTTAGCAGTGTAAGAAATGTTCTGCAGTTCTCCTTCCTCATTTAAATATTTGGTCTGTGTTTGTATTAAAGACTTTTTCAGTATTTCTAGTTGCCTGCCATAAAACGGTATAAGGTCCACCTTCAAAAGCAAATCAGAAAAAGTGACATGGAGATGGAGCTTATACAGCTTCAAATGGCGGAGAAAAGGCTTAACCTAAAAAAGGCCAGACTTGAAATTGAATTGCTGGAGCACCAGCTTAAGGTGGGAAACATATGTCTACATTAATCTGTCATTTATTGTTGAATGAAATCTAAAGCAATAAATACAAATGTCTTTTGTTACAGGAAATAAAGAAACAATGAACAACACTTGACTGTTAACTGGTTTTAATTAAAGTGATTTTGGCAAATCATGTCTCATATCACCCTGCCATCTCTTTGGTCTACCGGGTCCACTGGGTTCCTCTTGGCCAAATATTACCTAATTAGTGGGGACCAGTAATGAGGGTGATTTAATGGTTCAAACACCCAAACATTTAGCACCCAAAAAATCTATTGTCACCTGCACATTGATGCTATAGATTGACTTCCTATTAACATAGTCTCCTTCATTGACTGAAGGAGCTTTAATGGGAATGTGGGTTCCATCAATGCACCCAATCACATTTGGGAACCCTGAAATTGAAAGTTATATAATTAGAAACATTTAAAATTATTGTGACTGTATAAAGTAGGGTAAGATTAAGTAGTTTTATGTAACTAAAATGGTCAGGGCACGCCATGTTCTGTCACCTCTCTGAAACAAACTAATGGCGCTTTTCCATTACCAGTACCAGCTCGACTCGGCTCGACTCGCCTCGGCTCGCCTCGACTCGGCTCGCTTTTCGCTCCGTTTTCCATTGCAGATAGTACCGCCACAAATAGTACCCGGTAGTCATAGCGACGCCGCAGGAAACTGCCGTGACGTAATCTTATACGCGACACACATCCGCTACCCACACACACAGGACAATGGAGGAAATCGAGTGTATGCTGTTTTTGATCCTCGGGATGTGGCTGTTTCTCACAGCAAGAAGACAAACGTTGTTTCATGAGAGGCTGAGGGCAGCAAAACGAAACACTGCTGAAAAAAACAGGAGAGTTTGCGAATTACTACAGAGTTTAGACTACGAGACGAATCCGGTTGTTCAAAGCCGACGCAAGAGGGTAAGTTATGCTAACATAGCTAACGTTTGCATATGTGTAAATACTATACTATATGCAAAGTATTTAATCAACTTTATAGCTACCAGTATTACGTACTAAAATGTGCATGGTTTATGTGTTTCAGATCTGTTTAGCTTTGCAAAGTCGCCGCGGCAAACCGTCTGTTTGGGCTTTCAACCGAGCTACCGAGTGGTGGGATGTTATTGTTGTTACGCGCAGTGGGTTCAGAACTTCAGAATGTCGGAAGAAACATTCATATATTTGTACAACAAACTGCGTCCAGTGATGGAGAGACAAGACACAAGCTTCCGCAAGTGTGTTCCTCTAAAGAAGAGAGTGGCCATCGCTTTATGGAAGCTTGCGACCGGTTCAGAGTACAGAACTGTCGGCCATCTTTTCGGAGTAAGCATAACAACTGTTTGCCGGTGTGTTCAAGAGTTCACTGCTGCTGCAGAAACGTTGTTGGTTCCCGAACAAATCCGTTACCCAGACCAGGAGAAGTTTGAAGAAATGGCTTCCTACATTGAGAACAGATGGGGGCTCCCGCAGTGTGTTGGTGCTATTGATGGGTCACACATACCCATTTTGGCACCACAGGAGTACCACTGTGACTATTTCAACCGTAAAGGTTGGCACTCCATCGTCCTTCAAGGTGTTGTAGATGGAAAAGGACTGTTCTGGAACGTGTTTGCAGGACTGCCTGGCAGCTTGCATGATGCTTGTGTTTTAAGACTGTCCACATTGTGGGAGTTGGCCAGCAACCACTTTCCAGCTTACACCAGGAATATTGGTGGGGTGAATGTTGCCTACTACATCCTGGGAGATTCTGCCTATCCCCTGCAGAACTGGCTCCGTAGCAGGTTAAGTTCCGAGAGTGAGTTGCTATGACTACTAACATACCCTGAAAGTTACCTCCGTTTTTGGAACCGAAAGTTGAGGTTATCCGCTTACTTACTCTTAAACATACCCGGGTATGTCACATAACCTGCTTTCTGGAATAGACCCCGGCTGCTGCTTTACGTTACAAACAAATATCAAAAGAAAAACAGGCGCTTTTGGGTACACGATATCCTTAAAAGACGAGAGGAGTTGGGAGAATCCGTCACTCTGATTAGAGTTGTCGTCTTTTGAAGACAAATTGTATTCATATTTTCGAATGAATCAACAACAGTTTCATTCAGAAAAACGTACTACAATAGCTTTAATGATATTGACTGATGTTATAGATTACATTTTATTATAATTGTTTACAACATGTCATTGAATATGTTTTTGCTGTTCTTATTGCCTTTACACATCTTTGCCAGCAGATGTCCTCAGCCAGCATGCTATGTCCCGAGCGCATATAAACAGTGAATCTAGCAAGTCTAGTGTGTAATCGATCTTATCTAACTGTACGTTCACACCGCCGTCGACTTGAGCGTCAAAGAAGCTCTGGCCGCTCAGTCATGGACGCTTGTCAAAAAGCACGGGGAAGCTCGTTGACGCTTTGGACGCTCTGACGTAGCAGGGAGAAGAGAAGTGTCACAACATGAAATGTAATAAACAGAAAAAACAAGCTATACATTAAGAAACCTTTTATAATGACAGCATTTTTATAACCGTTTTGGTCAAATTTGGTCGGGGAAAAAAATAATAATTAGCTATTATTATTATTATTATTTGCATTAGGCTATTGTTTGCATTAGTGCAATTGGTCAAATCGTTGTCACCGTGAGCAAATGAATTGCATTCCCGCTTAAAACGAGCATTCGTAAATATTTTAAATAGAAGTTGCGCTCATTCTCAAATGTGTACCGGATCATTATGGAAAATCGCGAAGTTGTTGTGTTTGGTGCTGCTATTTTATCCCATGCCTCCTTCTTTTGTAACTGGTCCCTGTAAGCAAACAACGTCATATCATATATGATAGGAAACCCAGCAAGAGCGATTATCAGCTTCTCCTCCATTTTCTCGGAACTAATGTTTTGGTAGGAACGAAAGTTCACATCGTATGTTTCTCCGGAATCAGCCAGAGTGAAGGACGTCTTTATTCTGATTGGTTTCTGGCGTTTTACCGCGTCATAGCTCATTACCATAAAGTTGAGCTTGGCCCAGTCCCAATTCACCTACTTATACCACGACCTAAAAGTATGTAGGCCTACTCTTTTTGTGAAGAAAAAGTACATACTTTTGAGTGTGTAGCAAAAGAGTAGGCAAGCTTTGGGACATACTATCACATCACCTTTAACGGACAGCTCTGTCGCGTGTTCCTGTCACCATAAACTGCCCTGTCAATCATCTTGTCGCAGTTAAAATCCTCCATTCAATCTAATTTTATTTCCTACCGTTTCGGAGAGCACGTTCATCTGCCAGTCGTGGGTCTTTCATGCGGAGACTCTCCTCATGTGTATGCAATTTGAATATAATGATGCATGTAAAAGGTAATGAATTCACAATAGTTCACAATGCTGCTGCAGACCAATATAATGTAGACAACGTTGAATAAATACCTTTTCGTCAGGTTAGATATTGATAATTAATCACTCAAACCCCTTTATCTAACTCTCTCTACATAACTGGCGGACTCGCGCGTCCTCCATGTCTGTAGTTTTTTAACACTTTTCACTCGTGTTTGTAGTTATAACCGAATCCTCGTCCAACGAGCGATGGGTTGTGAGCAATATTAGCCGTTAAGCCCCGGTCACACTACACGCGACCAAGCGACGCGATACCATTCATTTCAATCGTGAGCGGGCGAGTTCCGGCGACCGTTGGCGACCGGATGGGGTTTGTCTGGCGACGCGACAAAGTTGAGATCATTTTAACTTTATGCAAATGAAGAGCGACTTTCGGGAGCGACAACCAATAGGAGTGGAGCGCGCATGATCCTTCTCCACATCATTGGATGTCATTTATAAAGGCAACCAGTAGTGGGAATGCCCACTAGCGACCTCATCGCCAGCCACTGGCGACATACAGCGACAAAGTCGCTTGTAGTGTGAACGGGGCTTTAGAGTGTGCATCGATCTGCACTTCGGATTCTGACCGGAAATAGTAGACCATCCGGGTATATACTACGATTTGGGACGTACTAATTATATTTTCGAATACTATTTAGGACAGATAGTATGCGAATTAGGACTGGGCCCTTCTTTCAACTTTCTGATTGACGCTCAAAACGCGACGCCGAGGGATTTGACGCTCCTTGCAGCTGAGAGAAGCCAGCTTCCATTGAAAATGAATGACTTCCGGCCGCTTTGGAAGCTCAAGTCGGCGGCGGTGTGAACGTACAGTAACTGTGAATTTAGCTGACGAAGTCAATGAAGGGATAAAAACATCGCCTAGTCAACACCTTTATGTATACAACGCCTGTTTCACTGCAACTTCAGCAATGTTGTCAAAACTAGCGCTGGATAGCCTACCTGAGGTAATTTTGTTACTATGCTAGACTGCATAATTATATATTATTGTTAATACTTCTCACCATTTATTCCCAGGATACGACCGATTGCTTCCCATATATCCATCTTTTTATAACGTATCCTCGAAAAGGGGTTGACTTGTCAAACAGTGGAGGATGTTTTTGTACCTCGACGATTAACTTCTCTGCAATGTCATCTGCCATTTTAAATGCACGAGACCTTTAAATTAGAATGGATTCTGAGTGGCTGTCAGTGTTTTATCTTTCGACAGCAGGAAAAAAATCATTCTGAAAGTGATCCCAACGATATCGTTCCTCATATCTTTATCGTTATAGTTGTGGTGTGAACTCTGTTATTCTTTAATATGGAGAACGATTTTAAGAATTATATCTTTATCGCTATCTTTATAGTTGTCGTGCTTGAGGTTTCGTTTGAAAACACATCTTTTTCAAGAGAGAGAGAGAGAGAGAAAGAGAGAATTTAAATGCAAAATTTTGCCTGCTTTTTGCGTAGGTGATTATAAATTTGACATGTGCAACTTCTAACAATTTCAAGCCAGCTGCATGAAATCAGCAAAGCTTAAAGCAAGTTATCACGGTTACACTGCAGGAAACACTTTGCATCAGTAATGTACTCAATAAACGTCAGGGTAGATACGGATCACAGCGTTATCACTAACACCACTGCGACCAGACTCTGGAAAGGCAAATCCACCAATCACCAGGCCAAAAAAGCTGATAAGAACTGTCATTGTCACCCACGACAGCGCCAATTATCGATTTTCAGTTTAGTGCACTAAGTGCCAGGCTGCTTCTACTATACAGGCTCTCATTGGCAGCCCAGAGACAGTCCAGCAAATCCCTGCTGGTTCACAGATTGGCCCTAATGTATTTTTAATGACTCAATGTCTCATTCATGTTTTCGATCAGTGCCCTAGCTCTTATTGGCACATTGATTCTGTGGAACAAATTGCTGTCTCCCTCTCAGGCCACAACAAACGTACATTTTCCCCATAAGAGAACTATTGAAGGATGCATTTCCACTTAAAAATCTCCCCTGCTATCAAGGACAGCACTGATGAGTGAGCAAATGTGGTCACACAGTCTAATTTGCTAAGCATGGAAGGCTTGAAGCTTTGATAATAATAAGGCCATCGCCTACCACCTACTGATATCTGTCTACCAAGTGTCTAGGGAAAATATCATAGTTAATAATGCAAAATGTGTTTCGCAGAGGCCAGCATCCAAACAAATGATATAGAATAATAAGCTGTACAGCTGGTCAAAATCCATATCAGACAGTTTCACTGTCTTATCTTATTTTAAGCCAATGTTCTCCTCGCGCTCCATTGCTTCATTAGTTGAACATTTATCTTTAGCATTAACTGAGTCAAGACAGTGGACATTTGAGCAGGTAGCTTTTGTGCACTAGTTGTTTTGTTTTTTTATAATTATTGGTCTGCTGTTAACATATTAAGAGAGACACTCAAAACATCTGAATATGTTATTGTTAGGGCAGTATTGTGTCTGTGAATATTTTTTTGTTTTATAGCTTTCTTGACATATGACAACAAAATGGCATGTTGGTTAAACTCAAATTAGTCCTTAGTTTCTACTGAAAGCTTTCCAATGGGGTGCCCATTTATCTTAATGGCAGTCACTTGGCTGGGCTATATCTGTTATTAACAATTTTCAATTGACAATTTAAAATGTAATTTTTTGCAAGATTTTATCACTATTATTGAACCGTTTTAGTTACTTTAAGCCATAATAAAACCAAAAAAAATGTCCAATTTGATTCAGAAATGTAGTACTCATTCACCATAGAAGAGATTAATTTTTCTGAATGTCTCAAATCATTTTTAAAAACAATGATAATATTAAAAAGTCCATTCACAAAATGTGTCATCATATCAAAATTATATTCATTTCAGAAATTTAAAACATGTTCATCATTGTGTTCAAGTCTAAAAAGTATTTAATTTTTTGATTGTTAAATATAGAATTGAATGCGTGAGTATCATGTCATTGACCCTAAAGAAATGTTTTGGTCTTTATGAATGTGAGAAAAGGACAATTATCCCCAAGACTTGTACATGTTCTTCATAATGAATCACTGAGATCACAGGCTGTAGAGGTTTCAGTTTTATGGTTCCACATAACTGTGTTTCATTTATGAGTGTTTCCAATCAGGTCAAGATTAAAAACATGTTTAAGTGATGATTCACGTTAAAATGTCAGTGCTTAGTGGGAAATGCTTCTGCTCCAGGGAAAGTTGAACTGTATCATGTTTTGATCTTAGTAGATTCATCTTTCTTTCCAATAAAAAGCTTATATAGAGGGATGCCCGGCTGAGAAAAGTCCAGCATAAACAGCATGGATTCGATGCTGGTCCAGGCTTGTTTATGCTGGTATAGTGCTGATCTAGCTGGTGGACCAGCATGTTCATGCTGTTCTCAAGCAAAACAGAGCTGGTGAAACTGGTTCACCAGCATGATCTTGCAGGGTTGAGAGTGAATATGGTCATGGTTCGTGAATTTACTGTCTCTTACCGTGTGTTTGCGTGTGCTTGTGGGTGTGGCCGCTGATTACCTTAATTATCATCGCACCAGCTGTGGTCTATCAGCCATGCCTATATATGCTTATTGTCTGCTGTCTTGTGTTGTCAGACATTGTTTGATGTCCTGCTGTCGTGTCCTGTTACCTGACCTCTTAGCTATCTGTCTTTCTGGATTTGGACTCTGTTCCTGAGTTTTCCTGGATTCCTATAGTGGATTATTCCTTCTGGAAGATCTGTGGATTGCGCCTGGCGATTGTTGGATTCAGCTCACGTCTTCATCTTTACCACTGACTGGTTTGCCTATCAACGTCCCTGCGTCACCCAGTTGCTGTGATCTCCACCTCTCACTTGCAACTGTTTTCACTTGTGGTCAATAAAGACTTTATTCTCGCTATTGCATCTCTTGCTTATTTTTACGTCATAGGCCAGCTGTCTGTTTTGAGGACAAGCATTGTTTTATGTATATTTAACACATAAATAATGTAAAGGACAAACAATATAACGTTAAAACATATTATTGAATTATATATTCATAAATTTGTAATTTCATTTGCTCCCTCTGCTGAAAGTAGAACTGAAAATCTTAATTGGTTTAGTTATGATTATTATTAATCAATGTCACTGGTAATGTTTCAAAGCATCAACGTAATGGTCTCCAAAAGATCTGCACACAAATCAGTCAAAATGAGCTTGTGTACATTGCAAAAACAAAAAAAAGTCAATGGCCAAGTACTGAAGGGCTTCAACAACCTTTGTACATGTATCATATGAAACAAATACAGCCAAACAATTTTGTAATAAGTGAATAAAGTTGAATCATCCTCTTGTGATATATTGATTATTGATATTATTGTTCTTGTTGTTCCTCTTATCTTCAGTGATTCTGCTTGTTAACCGCAGGTCTCTTCACTTTATTTCACTAACTGCGACATTGCCTCAGTGTTACATTTACTCTCTATAGATTGGGACCATATGAAAACTGAGCAGTGTATAAACATATAACCAGTAACATGTCTTTTTCTTTATTAAATCATTTATTCAAATTAATTTAGTCTTTAACTATGAACACACACTAAGAAACATGCTATGTAACACATAAGCAAGTTTTGTTGTGGTCTTGCTGGTATGATCCCTCAAACAAGCAACTAGCCTCCCATGGTCCCAACATACAAAACACACCTTATGTTGGTGACCAGCAATGCTGGATGTTTCGGGGGCATCATGGAATCTCTGATCTGTTAATCTGCAAAAACAAATCACAAGGAGAAGCAACACAACCTTCCAAGGTTTAACTTCAGTCTGTTTTTTGTTTTTGCCAGCTGTGTTGGTAGTATCCATCTGCCATCTGTAGCATTACTCTGGAGAATCTCTATAAGGTTCCAAAAAAAGCTTTGCTTTACTGTCCCACCCAGCAATGCGGATTGTACGACGGTGCCTCTTGAGGAATTTATTCCATCTGTCCTGAGGACAGATGGCACGCCTCAGTCCACTGCGGTCACCTTATGTTGAATATAGACTAGAGCAGGTGTACACACACAAGGCCGGTAGAGTTAAGTGCTGTGGCTACTAATATTAAATGCAATGCAAGTTGAATCACACAGATTGTCAGGTTGGTTCTGTTTTAGCTTTATTTGTTCCGAGTTCCTGTGTGTCTTTCCTGTCTTCCTTAGTTGACATGCTGTTTCTTACCATAGCAACCTATTGTGTCCACCTGCCCCTTGTCAGCTCACATGAACGCGACAATGATGTACTAAAAACCGTAAGTTTTTTCCTTTGCCTTTTTCCACGTATAGACGACAACATTGTCAAAATGATTGCCTTTTCACATGGATCCGCGAAAATGTCTAAAAATAATAGTATTATTCATGCCAGGCCAGTAGTTGGCGATGTTACTTTGTAAAGAAACACTACCATCTGAACACATAATAGCCTATGCAAGCGTATGATGTCACAGTTTTCACAAATTAGCATTTCTGTAGTTTACAAAAACGTGCACTTTGAAACCGGTTTCAAAAGTTTGCATTTTCAGACCCCCAAAACACAGTTGTCGTGTAAATGAACGGCCAAAACATATAAAAAGTTTTCTGTTTTTAGTTCAAAACGGTGTGGTTTAAACGGCCCCTGAGTCTCATATAGCCCCCGTTTAGTTTAGTTCCTTATCCGTTCTTGTGTCTGTTTTGAGTGGTTGTTCTTTTACAGAGTTATCATACACTACCGTTCAAAAGTTTGGGGTCAGAAAGTTATTTTTTTTGACAAAAATGAATGTTTATTCAGCATTAAGACAACATTAACAACTTTTACACTAAATAAAAAGTAAAATATTAAAATAAATGCTGTTTTTAACTTCCTATTTATTAAAGAATTTAAACAGTTTCCAAAAAAAATATTAGGCAGCACATCTGTTTTAAATGTTTTTACATCAATAATAATAAATGTTACTTTAAGCAGCAAATCAGTATATTAGAATGATTTCTGAAGGATCATATGACACTACAGACTGGAGGAATGATGCTGAAAATTCGGCTTTGCATCACAGGAATAAATTACATGTTAAAAGATATTCAAATAGAAAAGTTATTTTAAATTGTAATAAATTGCAACATTGGTGAGTATAAGAGACTTCTTTCAAAACTATTCAAACTTTGAATGGTAGTTAATGTTGATGAAAGATTGACTAAACCTATTACTCATACCAATATTCTGAACATTATTGTGATGCAAGACTAGATCTGATTACAGCTGCTATAGTTAAAACCATTAAAAAGTGTATTGCCTGGAAGACACTGCGTGCCTGAGATGCTTAAGATTGTTGCGCTGTTCCTATGCTGGATCCTATAGGGATTCTCCTATGACTCAGCAGACTTCCTGTTTGTGATGGCCTTCATACAGGTAAACAAATACTGCCTGCCGCGATTAATTCGTTAAATTAGAAACATGCAATTCACAGCAGACAATGGGGAGGTATGTGTAAAGGATGAGTTGCATCATTTCATTATGGTGGCTGCCAAAGGTTACTATTTTGTGCAGAAAGAGTCGTCGAGTCAATTTTTAATTTACACATGTAAGTCATTTTGTTTTATGCATTTGGAGATTGGATTTCACAAACAACCATTACAGCTCAATTCTATAATATCAATGTTAACAATTTTAAGTCTTCCACAGCAATCGTCATTATTTAATTGAATTTAGGATAGATTTGGGATGCGTTTATAACATGTAATGTAAAAAAAAAATATATATATATATATATACACTATGTGTGTGTGTGTATATATATATATATATATATATATATATATATATATATATATATATAAGCCAAAATGTGACATGCTGAATTTAAACTACTCAATTACATGCAGTAAGTTTACTGTGTTTTCATGAAAAAATGGATGCAGACCTTTCAGAATGTGCTAAAATATTGAGCCATTAGTAGTTTTGTTGATTTAGTTGCCATAGAGACAACAAAACATTACTAAACATAAATTGCTTATCTTTGAAGTGTGAAATGGACACAAAACCAAAGAAACAAAGAAAAAACACTGTTAAATTGTAATTTTTAGCCATTTGTTTTGTGCTTTGTTATTTTGGAGACAAGGTAAAATCAAAGGCAGAAAAAAAGTTCATAAAGTCATAAAATAGAACATAACTTACTAACAGAACTAAATTAGGCTACATGTAATGTCTTGCACAATGTCATTAGAAAATAAACACACCAGCTGATACATTGTATATCTGTTTATTATAAAGGAATTGGGCTAAAATATTCTATTCTATTCTACTCTATTCCAGTTGTATTGAGCGACTACTGTCTGTAGTGTTGAAGCAGAGAGCATGCACTGATGCATGGAACATGAGTCCTGATGTATCTCTTCACCTCTGAACTCTCAGTTAACAGGAAGGCAGGACAAAGCCATCATTATGTGTTTTCTATGCAACTACAATGTCATCCAGGCATGAGCACACACACATACATGTGTGAATGTTTGCACATTTGTAAATCCATATCTGTGTGTGGACAAGCATGTTTGCGTAAGAATGATTGGGAGCACGTGTGTGTCTGGCAGGGTGACTGAGGGTGATTTGCCTCCAGGCTGCAACAGTCGAGCTCGTTCACTGACCCAGCACTGACAAACAATGTCTGCACACACTGTCAACCCAACACCTGCTGAACCCTGACAGCACAAACCTCTTACACCTGCATACTTTGGGCTTTATCGAAGAGCATTACGATGCAAGCATTGCCTAAACTATATTGCTTATAGGTTACGGTTAGGATTTGAACAAATCAATTTAAGTCTTAAACTTAGGGGCATCCTGCACTGTTTATGCTAAATATATGATAATACCCTACCGGTAAGAATTTTTTTTCTTTTTTTTTTAAAGAAGTCTCTTTGCTCACCAAGGCTGATCAAAATCTAAACAATATGAAATATTAATATAATTTAAAATAAATGTTTTCTATTTTAATATATTTTAAAATGTAATTTAGTTGAAGTTCAGCATCATTCCTCCATTCTTCATGATCACATGATCCTTCAGAAATCATTCTAATATGCTTATTTAATGCTCAACAGATTTATTATCAATGTTGAAAACAGTTGTGCTGCTGGACTGTGTGATGCATTTTTTCAGGATTCTATGATGAATAGAAAGTTAAAGTACAAAAGAACAACATTTATTTGAAATATATTTAATTTTCAAATTTAAAGCATGCTTGCTGAATGAAAGTATTAATTTCATCCAAAAAATTTTTTTTTTTAAATACAGTGTAAATCATCTAGCTTGTTGAGAAGAAGTGAGCTATATTTTGCAGCAATCATTAAACACTTTTTTTGTGAAAAAAAATCTGTAAATGTACCAAGTATCTTTTTCTCTTCAGGTCGTGTTTTCAAATGCGGAAAGGCGTTAATAAACCATCTTGTGAACAAGAAGTCACCTGGTTTACATTTCCCTCAGAAAATTCATTCAATGTCCAAAGCTTGTTAGTTACTTAATATTTATCAAAGAATCCTGAAAATAAATTTTCACATTTCACGAATACATTAAGCAACACTTGTGTTTTTGAATATTGAAAATAAAAAGAAATGTTTCTTGAGCATCAAATCAGCATATTAAAATGATTTCTGAAGGATCATGTGACACTGAAGACTAGAGGAATTATACTGAAAATTCAGCTTTGACATCACAGAAATAAATTACATTCATGAGTAGAAACTGTACTCGGTTACTAACGTAACCTCGGTTCTCTCTAGAGAGGGAACGAGTATAGCGTAATATCTTACGCTATATGGGGAAAACCTCTTTTCCACGAGATATTGAAGCCAAAAATTATCCTTAATTTTGTATCAATGTAAAACGCCTTGCGACAGCATGCAGACATAGGGGGGAGTGGAGCGAGACGGGGGTAAGAGCATAGAGGGGGCACCGGGTCCATACGTGGGCCAGCGCATCCCTGCTCTTGGAGAAAAAGTTCGGACAGTGAGCGTTTTCTTGGGACGCGAACAGGTCCACCTGCGCTCTGCCGAATGTCTCCCACAGCAGTTGGATCGTCTGCGGGTGCAGCGACCATTCCCCTGCTGGGACATTGCTTCTGGACAGTCTATCTGGTCCCAGTTCATATGACCAGGCA
The DNA here is from genome assembly GCF_051911475.1 of Siphateles boraxobius. Lineage (NCBI taxonomy): Eukaryota > Metazoa > Chordata > Actinopteri > Cypriniformes > Leuciscidae > Siphateles > Siphateles boraxobius. The sequence continues at coordinate 7,315,819 of NW_027509175.1, forward strand.
CATGCGCTGCTTTCAGTGAAAGCAGGTTGTGCTGAGCCCAGACCAGGAGGCGTTCCGTCAGCCTGTAAAGGTTTCGGGACCTGATGCCGCCCTGGCGATTTATGTATGCCACCACTGACATGTTGTCCGACCGGACCAAGACGTGGTGGCCTTTTATCCGGGGACAAAAGCGCCGTAGTGCATTGTCGACTGCCAACATTTCCAGACAGTTTATGTGTCGAAGCCTTTCCCGTTCTGAACACTGGCCAAAGAACAGTCTGCCCTCGAGCAGCGCTCCCCATCCCGAGGTGGAGGCGTCCATGGACACCACCTTCACACTCGGGGGAGTCCCCAGACTCACGCCTGAATGATACCAGTCGACTATTTTCCAAGGTCCCAGAGCCGAAGGCATTAAATGTCGACCCTGAGCCGAAACAGACCAGAGGTCCATGCCCGGGGTGGAACTCGCGCTTTCAGCCATAACTGCAGTGGGCGCATGCGAAGCAGGCCCAGCTGAAGTACCGAAGATGCTGAGGCCATGAGGCCCAGCATTTTCTGAAACCTTTTGAGCGGGACTATAGAGCCGGGGCGGAAAGATTTTGCGGCGCGCTGAATGTCCAGTCCGCGCTCCGGCGACAGATGTGCTGTCAAAGACAGCGAGTCCAGCACTGTGCCCAGAAAAGAAATTTTTCTGGCTGGGAAACAGCGAACTCTTCGCCCAATTGACTGGGTGACCCAGATTCTTGACATGCTCGAGTAATGTGGTTCTGTGTTCTATGAGCTCTGAGTGTGATCGAGCTAGAATCAGCCAATCGTCCAAGTAGTTCAAAACTCAGATGCCCTGAAGTCTCTGGGGTGCGAGAGCCGCGTCCATGCACTTCGTAAATGTACGGGGTGGTAGGGACAGGCCGAACGGTAGGACTGTGTATTGATATGCCTGGCCGTCGAAGGCGAATCTCAAGAATACTTTTTTCGGTACCAGAAAATGCTGTATAGCCCCCCTTCGCTCTGAGCCTGAGATAAAGGTTCTATGGCCCCTTTGCTCAGTAGTTTCGCTATTTCGGCTCGAAGTAGATGAGATACTTTGTTGTTTACCGTGGTTTCGACTCCCGCCGTGCAACGCAGGTATAGCGAATAGCCTCTTTTTATAGTGTTCAACACCCATTTTGATACCCAGGTAAGCTTTGCCCACGCATCTGCGTGAATAGCTAGAGGTGGAATGAAATCCGGGCTCTGGTCGCGGCATAGCGGTGGCTGCAGAGCTTCAGTGTACTGAGACATAAAAACTGTGTTTACAGTGTGCGAGGCGGGGGCGCGCCGATCACGGCGGGCAGCCTGGTCGCGCTCGATTTCTCTATGACAGATTGTGCTCCGAATCCGTCATCTCAGACAGCGTCAACCACAGGTGTCTCTCAGCCACGGTGAGAGAGGCCATGTTCCGCCCAATGGCCTGTGCAGCAGATTTCGCATCGCGTAGAGCCAGGTCTGTAGCGCTCCTTAAATCCGCGACGCTGATCGATTCCACGCCTTCCTCGTCCATTTTACGGAGAAGGTCGGCCTGGAAGATCTGCAGGATGGCCATTGTGTGCAGCCAGGGCCGGATTAACCATTAGGGTAACTGGGCACTTGCCCAGGGGCCCACGACATCTAAGGGGCCCTGGGCACCAGGGGCGGAGTGGCAATCGGGAGAGTCGGGAGTTTCCCCGGTGGGCCGGTAGTGTTTCGAGGCCGCGAGGGCCGGTCTGATAAAATGTATTCATTGCAAGTTCGCCATGCGCACTTGTGGCCCAAGCGAGGGGAAGAAAACAAATATTTTAGATAACGGAGCGTATATTTGCACAAAGTGCCTGTCTTTTTAGCAAAAAGACACACTTCACGGAATAGCTACAGTGGCGCAGGTCGTAGTGCGTGAAGTGCTAGAAAGAAGCTTTTGATGCGCTCGACCCGAGTTCGAATCCGCCTTTTGCCGAACTCTCTCTTCTCCCTTTTCCCAACACATATGAGATGTAAAATATATAACCTTACCTAACATAAAGGTCTCTAGCGTTATATTTTGCCAACGAACTAAAATCGAAACCATGATATGGCTTTGTGCCTTTATAAAACAGCACAAGTCTCTAAGAATAGGCATCCTGTTTGTGCTGCGTGATTTAAAGAAAAGTGCACTCTTTGCTCACGCGATCAGCATGGTTATCTGGTGTTTTCTCCTAAATAAAAGCTCAAGGGTTTATTTCTTGCAAGTGAAGAAATTAGGACAAAAGTATTTTAATTTTCCTGTATTATCGTGTAATGTAGACTAAAATATACTTTTGAAATATTCATTTTCATTTATATAGTACATTTATAGGCTATATGGATTTTACTCATAGGAATAATTATATAAATCATTATTACATTATTATAATAATTGTTTGGCATCCTAAAACACCATTGATAATGTAATGTAGACTGAGACTCTCATAACTAAAAAAATGTTTGAGCCCTCTTTATTTTTCTGGTACAAATCAATGCTTTTTCTTTGTTCAACGAGCAGTTCATGGGTTGAAGCTCTTAATTTTGATCTCTCAAAGAGCATGAGATTGATGCATTTAACCTTAAAATGTAAAAAAAATTCTTGCGGGGGAGCATGCCCCCGAACCCCCCTAGAGGCACAGAGGTCCAACCAACATAGTTTTACAAATTCCTATGGGAAAGAATGACCGTTTATGAACTTTACTCTAGCATAGTACAACAAGGTTCCTTTTAAGTCAGTAAAATGGTAAATGCCATATTAAAATGTCCTTATACAAAATATACATTTGGCCTGCCTAAGGGGGGGCCTACAAGACATTGTGCCCAGGGGCCTCTGAACTCTTAATCCGGCCCTGTGTGCAGCGCTGACACAGCTTGCCCCGGCGGCGGTGTAAGCGCGACTGTGCATGGCTGACGTCACTCGGCAGGCTTTAGATGGCAGCATCTCTGCGCTCGTCATCCAGCAGAGGGCAGGCAGAGATGGGATGCTACCGCTGCTTCCACTGGAGGGAGAGAAAGGTTCCCTCTATCTTTCACACCGTCCACAGTGGAGAATGCGGCAGAGACGCAGAGAGGTACGCATCCTGGCCGAGAAGGGGGCGTTCCAAGACCTCGCGACTTCTTCGTGAAGCTCAGGAAGAAAAGGCGCGGACCTGGCATGTGACGGCGCGTGGTCCTTCTTGAGGAAGCATCCATCCATCGCCTCCCAGTCGAGGCCGAGGTTGTCGACGGCTTGAGAGAGCATTCGCATCAACTCAGACTCAATGCCAGCCCGTCTCCCAGAAGGCTCGCGGACAGTGGGGGGGAGGTCCACAGAACATAGAACATGCATCTGTTGTTTCGTCGATCTCAATGGCGGCAGACGGCGGTCGTTGTCAGTCGGTGAGCAACTTGAGCGATGCTGGTGGGCGAACCGGCAAGCTTTGGCGGGAGTAGGCTCGGGGCCGCGCTGAGCACAACGCTTTTTATGACGCGGCGCTACAGCGGGCTGAAGTGCAGGCTCTGAAAAGGATGCCAGGCGAGTCCTCAGAGTCACCATAGGCATCCGCCGTCGACGAGAGCGAGAGCCGCATGTTCCTCACCCAGGCAGGAAACGCAGATGACATGGCGGTCCCCGTCGCTGAGTGTGGCTCTGCACGAGCCGCAGGATCTTTGCATCTTTGAAAAGACGCTAGCTCTTTTAGGAGAGAGATATAGACAGAGAGAGAGTTTGAGTCGCAGCGGCGAACACACTCTTAGCAGTGAAAGGATATAAATGCCGGAAAGCGTAGCAGGTACGGCGGTTGAAGGCGGCGAGGTGAAGGCCAGCGGCTTCAGGCTCGAAGGCTCGTCCCACAGAAGCCTTACTCTCAGATGGCGCGGCTTCTCACTCCGGATCCAGCGATGCAGTAGTGCTTCGCTGAAGAGATGAAAATCAGTTTGTATCAGCCTATCGAGCTATATTTATAGGCCAAGGCCACGCCTATTCTGGCGGGACGTGATGTAAATGGGCGCGAAGCGCCCCCATTGGGTATCAGGTCATGCAGGGCCTCTCTCGATAGGCTGCTGCTGTTGCCACAGGTCAGCCAATAGGCACGCGAGTCACCTTGCCTATGTCTGCATGCTGTCGCAACGCGTTTTACATTGATTCAAAATTAAGGATAATTTTTGGCTTCAATATCTCGTGGAAAAGAGGTTTTCCCCATAGCGTAAGATATTACGCAGTACGAGAGATACTCTCGTAAGAGAACTGTTATATTAAATTGTAATAATATTTTACAATTAGATAACACAAGTTCACAATAAAACACTTTCCTTTTTTATTCTGTGCAAATGTGTTTTTCTGGGTCAAAACTGTTCAAAATGATGGATCTGGTCACATATTAGCAAAGACCTTGGCAACAACCCACTACATTTTGTATTGTTGGCAGATGATTCTATCAGGACGAGGTATTTCGGACCGATTGAAGGGCACATCAGTCATCATCAGTGTGTCCTTATAGTGTGTGTAAGTGTGGGTGAGAGAAATTCAACATTTACTCTCCATTTCCAGCCATATGCAAAGCATGTTGGGAACCGATCTAAATAAAACTGCATAATTAAACCAATTCTCTTAAAATAAATAGATAGCCTTTTTTCCTTTAATTTATCAGCTTAATCGGTTCCTCAATTCAATTCACACTCTAAACTGTGTATGTTTCCTTAAAAAAAATCAGGAAAATGTATCTCTTGGTTTTATTAGTGAAATGTTCTCAATATTTTCTATTCAACTCTGAACCACAATTTTCTTAATAAAATATACACAATTTACAACATTTATAACACTAAACCTAGTATTATATTAACTTTGTTAAAAAACTAATGCTGCTGTGATATACAATGGCTGTGGGAGTGATGGTAAAGTTGACTTCTTGCTCTCCTCTGACTGCCGTCAATCGCTCTCTATTTTTTTACTCCTTTTGAAAGTTTTGAAAACACTATCATGAAGTTTTTCTTTTGCTATTTGAGTAAATGGGAACACACAAAATATATAGTCATTGTAGTCTCTCATTTACCGGCTCATGGGACCTTTCGGAAAGATATGTATGGTAGTCAATGCCGAGAGACAACTTATCTTTTTATTCCATCTGAACTGTGCCCTGAATTACACATATTATGTTTGTCAATTTAAAAGATAATTATGAAAGTCAAGAAAGTCACAGTTTGTCATAAAACAGAAGAGTAACATTTAGTTTTATGTTAAAATCGCTCAATGAACTACATCTCTCGTCTCGCAGACTCGCACAATGTACGTCACCAAGCTTGTGTGTGTGCAGTCTGGTACAAAACACACAGGCATGACGGCGTAACGATACGACTGTAACGTTAGACTATAGAAAAAATGACAGACGTTAGCTTCAGTAAAGTTAGCTTCATTCAGAAAAGGTATGAAAAGGTACACATGTGCGCCTTTTGGGTTTGTAGTCTTTAATTACGTATTTTCACAGTCTTATACCTCAACAGTTTTACATCAAACTGTGACTTTCTTGACTTTAAAATGTATCTTTTAAATTGACAAACATCATATGTATAATTCAGGGCACAATTCAAACAGGATTAAAATATTTGTTGTCTCTCGCCATTGACTACAATACAATATTTTTCCGAAATAAGGTCCCAAGTTTGGTCCACCGGAAGGGGAGGGACTTAGGCTCTCTATAGAAGTTGAGCTAACAATGATGACTTCGGCTTCTGAGAAACCTGGAAATGTTAAATCAAACCGTTAAATAATCGAACAGTTTAAAAAGTCATCATTGGTGGACGACGTACAGAAGCCTGTAAGCTTGTTCTAAATCAGGAGATTCCCGCTGAAAGCTTTGCTGTTTTGTTCGGTATAATTTTAATAAAGTTATAGAGAAAGCCTGTAGCACTTTTTAATTGGCATATTTAAAAGAATCTTAAAGTTGACAGTTAAATACTCATTTACACATACTCATATGTAAAATAAAAATATATCAAATAATAACAATAAGTACTGTACATATAGGTTATGACATCTGTGATGTTAGTATTATTGATATTAGATCCTAATATTAGAACAGTCAGTTCAGCAACAAGATCGCAGCACATCTCAATTCTCACAAAGATGTGTTCTGTGTCCTTGTGTCCTTCCGTGTTCGTTCTTTCAAGGTAGCCTGTCAAGACCGCGGTCTCCCCGAGAACTCAAGTCCGTTCTTAGCTTTCTAATTGAGAAAGAGCCAATGCTATTTTAAATTGGCACACTGAGGGAGCGTGGTGTGGTTTGTATAATTTCTGTTCTATAAGACAGAGGGCCTGCTGAGATCATCAGAACATATGATACACAATCAAAAGGAAGGAAACTGCGCTCTGCTGGGAGTGTTAAGTTATGAAAAGCAAATTGACTTGAAGGCTAAAAATGCAGAATTAATTAATCTCCAGGGTGGCTTTTGATTGAGGAATGAGCTTTTGTTGCCACCTGATCGAGATCTGCTTCTGTGGGGCAATTTATGACAATTAGAGAGTGGCATACAACACACTTCCATTCTCAGGAAACTTCAGGACATGTGAGAATTACTGCACGAGAATAGATCTAGTGACAAAAAACGGGGGATTAAAATAAAGAAGTGATGGACACAAGTTTGAAGATTCTGGCAGCTAATGGTCTGTTTGTTTTGATGCTCCCCTATCAAGTTACTCTGTTGGGACGTGTTTATTTCCATTTATGCATGTATTACAACCCCCCGTCCTCCCACCCCCCCTCCTCCTCCTCCTCCTCCTCCTCCTCCTCCCCCATGCATCCACTCCTAATTAGGATGATGTATCGTTGTTATCTAATGATCTGTGCTACTTCAAGTCAAAATAATGGCTGGGCAGATTACTTGTATTACATATTCACAGTATAACAACCATTTTTCACATTTTTCATATGTCCGCATCATCCATTATTTATTAGTGGTGTTTGTTAATGCTCACACTGGGGATAAGAATTTGAACAAACCCCTAACCCTAAGTATTAAACTTTGGTGAAAAAATCTTACAGTATTTATGCAGAGGACAAAATGATACATACAATCATGCAGCTTGTTGAGGAGAGGTGTGCTATTATTTTTTAAGCAATCAGACTCAAAAAAGGCACAAAAAAATCCCACATAATAGAGAAAGGATCAGAACTATAGGGATGAGACTGCCATTGAATATCACAGAATAATACAATGGGTGGTATGTTCAAAATCTTACAGCAGGATGCAAATCATTTAGTTTTTGTTGGAAATTTAAAAAAAAAATATATATATATATATACATAAGAATATATATAATATGTTATATCAATTATAATATATATGTCATTGAATGTTACAGAATAATATTTAATAGGAATGCTGGTGTGTTCAAAATCTTACAACATGGTATGAATAATTTTATTCCTTGAAAAGGATTTTACTGGACAATTTGACATAATTTTATTTTATATGAACTTAAAAATATATATATATGTATTTATAATTAAGATAATATCTTGTGATTATTTTATTTTGAACTTGATGTCGCTAAAATAATTAAATAGCTGAAATACACACACACATCACATCAGTGAGTTTTCTTCTGATTCGGTAGGTCCATGGTGGCTAACTGTCACCGTTTTCCCAGTTATCACAGATAATTTTTTAGCGGAGAAGAGAAAAGTGTTGACGACTGCAGCAGAGTTCGGCTGGCCTGCGGCTGCTTGGCAAACCGATCACAGTCATCTATAACATTTACATGGTTCATCGCTCATGAAAACCAATCAAAAAATTGCCATATTTGTGGCGGCAGAAGTCATTTTCACCCCCTCTGATGGAATCAATGAGGTTTACATTTACATTTTCAGGGGAAGTGCGATTCTTCGAGCGAGACAGCTCAAAGTGACCTGTGGCAGGCAAAATGAAAAACAGAGCTTTAAAAAACACTTTACCATTTCAATCATATATTTGAGTTTTGTCCATATTAACCAATCAAACCTTTTTGATCTTTAATCATTTGTTTTTGTGGTAGGGTTTCCTCTCTCTGTTTCTCTCTATGGGAAATTTAACAACAACACTGCAGGCATTATATTAGTAGAAGTTGGCATATTATGGCTCCGCTTTAAATTAATCACATCAGGACTATAAGAACAGATGGATTTTGCTTACAGCACAGACATATATAAAAGGTCTGATTCTTGATTGTGTGTCATCTTATGCAATGTTCTTCTTAAGTCATTTCAAATTGTGAATTACATCTAGATGGAAAATAGCCAGAGAGACTGAGCTTGAGTTGTGCTGACAGCATCCTGCTATAGCCTCTTATTTCAGAATATGCTCATCAAAATGTAATCTAATGAACCACAACTAACCAAAATAGCCTAAGAAAAAAATGCTGGCTGAAGAATGAACATCTAATACCCTCTGGATTGAAAAGTTCAGCATCAGCAATTTCACGTGATTTATGATGTGGCATGCTGAGTTCAAGAATATCTTCATATGATAATAAATCCACTCTTTAAAAACGTTTTTAACATAAATAACATTCAAATATCCTATTTGAGATTAGTCAAGGCCTCTTAGATTCATGTGATTATGCTGTGGCATTGTCATAATTTCTCTATCTCGACAGACATGGAAAAATGGCACTGTAAAACAACAGTTGTTACTGTATTAAATTACTGATCATCCATTTTTGTGCATGTAATTTTCAGATAATATACAAGAGAACTGGTGCGGGTAATGTCTGTAAAAACCTAATCATCATCACCTGAGTACAAGGAGACATTTTGTGTGTTTTTTTCCCTCCGACGAAACAGTTTCAGGAAATTAAAAGCAGAATCAACCGCCTCTCCTTGCAAAACAGTCGTGACATTACTTGACCCAAGAGTTCAAGTGGGCGGGAAATGTGAGTAGAACTTTAGATTGCCTAATGGGTACTACCCACTTAGTGTTGTAAAATTAAAGTAAGGCATTTACAGAGCTTTACTTACCAATTTTGATATTTACCCACTTTACCAAACAAACATCTTAATGTATATTCAGTAGTCAATATGTAACAGACACCAATTTGTGATGGCTCTAATTATGTGTGTTTAAACAATTAGCAAATGTTTTAAATTCTCCCTGTAGTCAATAATTTGATCCCTTAAAACTCATCTTTGATCACCAAAATGACACATTTAAACGTTTTTTCCCTTCATGACTTCAAATAGCTTGAAATAACTCTACACCCTTGCCTCATTTAGTATACACGGTTCTATGCATATGCAAATTAGACCCGCCTCCACTCACTTACACCAGCTCAAATTGACCTGATTGGTTAAAAGGTACTTTGTGACGTCAGAAACAGCGATTTTAAAGTGCCCCTATTATGCTATTATGAGTCTCCTACAACATGTTTATGTGCATCAAAGGTCAAAAAACTTTTTCATTTTATCATAATATACATTTGCACATTACCACATTTCAATGATTCTCAAACGACTAGTCACATGAATCATCCTGTGTTCTATTAGTGTCAACGAACCGACTCGGCCCTTGGATATGACGTCACTTCCACACTTCTGGTATGTTTTGCGCGTCCGAGTCGGAGAAAAAACATGGACGCTACCCAGAAAGCTTTTGCTATGGGAGCACTGGCCGAGTACCAGGCGCTTATCAAAACGCAGCAATTTGAACAAAAAATTTCACTTTATTTCATGTTTTATGTAGTTTATCTTCTGTTAGCAACGCTAACCACGTTAGTAACACCCATTTGAAACAAGTCTTCATTCAATATTGCACTCACAACAAGAACGATTTCCATACCCACAGGCAGTGATACGGACGCAGTAAGGTATTGCAGTAATACGAGTGATTAAAATAGCCATTTAAACAACCAAAGCGGTCCAAAAACAATGAGAACAATTCATAGAAGTCACACAGGGCGCAGCCATCTTGGATTCCGTATCGGAATTCTTGCTCGGTGTCCTCACGGTTGTCTGACTTCCGAGCTGGGAAATCCGAGGAAAGGGGGCGTGTTAGTGTGTGTTGCTAGGCAAAACTTTGTAAAACTTTGCAGGATGTTTTCATTCACTTAGAGCTATGTTACACACTTCATGAAAGGTCATTTTCAAACAATCCATAATAGGGGCACTTTAAACTGCGTTTGATTTCTAGCTAGTTTGAACTACAGAACTTAAAGATCTCCCTCTTTTCGTTTTTTTTTTTTTTTTGCTGCAGATTGAAATGGTTAACATTCTGTTTTCGCACAGGCACAGTGAGGGAGTTCAAACTAGCTACAAATTACTGTTGCTTACCTCCAGTTTGTGAGCTTTGGGATTTTTCTGATCTAGGACAGTCTTACACACTCACTTCCTGTCACCTGCACACGCCCCCAAGTGGCCAAGATCGCAAGTAAGAGTATTGGGACAGGCCCTCTTTTCATTTCTAAATAAATTGGTGTTGTTTAACAAAATGTTCAATGCTGACAAGGACAGTCACTTGTTTTGTTCATGAATGAATCAGCATGTTTGAACGAATCGGTTTAGTTAATGACTCAATGACTCATTAAGACATTCACTTGTTGCCACCTACTGGTGTACTGATTTAAACTGCATAATGTAGATCAATTACTACTAATTAACTGAAAACAACATCATAAATTTGAATGGAGCTGGTGATTTTGACAGTTTTGTGTGCAATATGTATTCTATTCTTAATCCTATTAAAAGCCATGCTTAAAATGAGACCAACCTGACCATAAAATCCAAATGGTTAATAAGAATGCTGTTTCAAAAACAACAAGGATGTTGATCCAGGAACATTTCGTAGGAAAATCACATTAAACAGTAGGGTGATTCATGGCTTCAGTTTATGTAGTCATTTTTATCAGCAGGCTGATTTACGAACCTCTGCAACCTTCCTCAGTGGTTGTAGATCACCTCTTTTGCCTGGATATATTACACAAAACTGTGCGTAATAGCCGGTGAATTGTCTGACCTCCAGCCTATCAATATCTGGTGTGACCGGATCCTCTGATTTATCTGTTACTGGTGACGATTCTTTAGCTGTAAACAATGAGGTACACCATGTCCTCTGCACACATAAATAAACCTCTGTTTTGGAAAAATGGTTTTGTTTTGGAGGTTGTGCAGTCAGATTCTTGTTCTCGCCACAGAACTGAGGGAAATCATAATACTTCATTGTGAAGGAGACCATGTGTCCATTGTACAATCATTTTCAGTTTGTGATTCAGCTGTTTAGAGAAGAAAGAATGTTTCCTTAAAAGGCAGAACGAAATGTAGGATGAGTTAGGATCTTCTAACATCTTCTGTTGTTCCTGAAACAACATTCCTGTCAAAAAAAGTCCAAACCCAATTCTTACCCCAAGCCTATAGCATTAACTACCCATGAAGGAAATAATCACTTGATAAAATCATTGTTGCCACAACAAGGATGTTGATCCAGGAACATGTCATCATGGTAAACAAGGAAATAATAACTTCAAAAAGTTGATACTTATACTAGCTTTCTCTTGCTTCTGGTTTTTAAACATCTTGAACTTGTTTGAGATTCGAATTAAAGAGAGGTGCGAAATTAATCTTCAGTAATTAAATTCGTTCATCAGTTATTGTTCATTTCATCAGTCTATAGCCATGATGAAATACATCCATCAGTCTTTATTAAAGCAGCTTATTCATAAAAAGATTATTTTTCCAGCTTTCACATGCGGCAGTGAAATACTGTTAAATCAAAGGCAAAGCCAAGTTAATTTGATTATGTCTAATTTTCATGTATTTAATCTGGAAGAATTAACAATTTAAACTGATAAATTGGCAGTATGGGTCATTATAAAGTCAAGTCTCACAATGCGATAGCAATTATAGCAGAACAACACAGATGCTGGAAACATTAATTAACACTAACAAAAATCATTCCACTGACAATCAATAACTAATGAATTCAAACTCAAAGGTTAGCTGTTATGTCTGATTTAATTCTACTGAAGACTGTTTCCAAATCTCCTCAGTCTTTGTTTATCAACTGGGGACAATCTCAGTTGTAATGTATGGCTTCCTAAGTTGTTTTTACCATCTGCATTGATTTTATAATCAAAGCAAGTGCAAATGTAAATCTGGGTACAAACAAGTTTACCACTGAATATTTATAAGGAATTCTGGTTCAACTAGAGTGCCATCTTGCACATCATATTCAGGCTATGTAATAATGGCTATATCAGGAATTTATTTGATTTAATTTGAAGAGCAACTACTATTCTGTGGGAGAGCATGTGATGTGTTTCTGTGTGTGAAATGAGAGAAAGATGAAGGAGGTTACGACTTGGATGCTGTCATCTTTGATTCATTGCTCCCCACAGTCATTGTCCGTTCTTTGGAGACGATTTTTTAAGCCAATCACCTGAGCTGTAAACGCCATGAGACTGATCACTCTATCTTAGAACGCCTTTCAGCAGACAGGGAACAAAACTATTTCTCTGTTACAATGCCTTCAAAAAATGAGTAGCCTACTCATGAAGCATCTACTTTTGATTGATGTCCTTTCAAACCGTTTCTTCCATCTGTGGATCACAAATGTAGAAAGTCTAAAGAAGGCTCACACTGCTCTTTCCCTCATGCACTATCATGCACGAAACGCTACTAAAGACACCAACGAAGCTGTCAAACACATCCGACCAGCACGTTTACATAAAAAACCAATGAAAATGCAGCGTAGTTTAATTCAAAAACGTGTTCTGTGTGAACGACCCCTAATGCATTTCTATGCATTGCTGCTTGTCTCTGAGTTTTGGAGCACAGCTCAAATTCTTTGCATCCTTGCAGTACAGTTGAAATATAATACACAGAATTGTGTTCTGTGTGTATAAAGTTCTGGTGATAAATCATAAGGGACAAATATTTCAATTACGTAAAGCATTTTCTCTAGTTACAGCAGTGAATAACTGCCGCTCACTGTGGTTCTCAAGTTGATGGCGCAATCATAATGCGATTCAGATCCAAGGACGGGGTGAAATTGAATTTTGGGTTTGGAGTCTTCGGACCAATCAATCAAAAAACAGCTTCAGTCTGTGAAAAGACTTAGACAGAGAGGAAAAGATCATGAGTATGAAAGAAATTGGCTTTTCATCCTCAGCTACATAGGCTATTGTGCATGACATTAAACAGATATAAAAGATGATCCATTGTTTATTTTAAAATACATTTTTGTTTTAGTTTTTGATCGGTCAAGGTATATAGCAAGATTAAAATATAAGTGTAAAATGCAAATAAGGTTGGATACAGCAAGAAAAAATAGATGTGTGAGTGGGTAGGTGTTTGTGTCAATGTACCTACTCGGCTCAGAGTGACAGCTAGGATTTATTGTTCCACTGATTCAAATCATTTCGTTTTTGTTAGGCCGTTGTTTCATGCAAATCGCCGGAAGAGAGGCTTAGAGAGGGATTGCTTGATGTCTCCGTGTATTAGAACTGCATGAACTGTCATCTAAAGCCCTGTGTGAAAACAAAACCCTGAGATAAGGACAATCATCATTAGTAAAACATCTGACTTCATTTTTTTGTGAGATTTAATTCAAATAAGTTTATTTACAAAGAACATTTGAGCCACTATCTCCTTCTTTCAACCTCTACCGCAAATATATATATAGCAAATTACACAATGTTAAAAAAAATGAATGCATCACAGCACAATTTGGTCAGCATCAACCAATTTTTTTGTACATAATGAATTGCAAGTCTCTTTTTGTTTTTAAATGTAAACACATCTGTTATTACAAACAATTGCAAGGCTATAACATTTCACAAAAACAGATCCACAGATATAAATGTTTATAAGCACTGTATGTTACATTGTAAATGGTTTGCAGAGTGAAAGTCTGTAGTTAGCCTTTTCTAAAACTATGCCAGCTAAAAAGCATTCATGCTCATGTAAGTCTAATGATTAAAATCTCATATAAGCTGGCTGATCAACACTTGCTGCTGTTTTTGTCACACCCTCACACAAACACAATTTGATGTGTGAAATAAGATCCCTGGAGAAAAACTAGACCATTGATTTTGTTAACTGTGTGTTTGTGCTGCATTTGGAACATAAAAGAAAAAGTCAACTAAATAATTAGGCACCACTTGACTATCTGGCGTTCTGACTCACAGTCATCTTTCTCTTGTTAAGAAATGTGTCAGTAGAGGCATGCTGTTAATTGCCTCAGACAATAAGTTTGAAATAAATTGTAGGCATATAATGTTCACACTATCTTAATCAGGCAGATGCGAAGCGGTGAATCGAAGAACGGAAATAACTACTTCAACTAATTGCGTGGTGGCATGTCACTGTGAAATTTGATTGGTCCAAACCCTCACTCATATATTCTGATTGGCTATGTCACACAGCGTATTTGCATTTTGTGTGCGGATAAATTGCTTGATGCTATAAACTTTTATGCACATGCAAATATAATGTTTGAAACCATTTCAAGGGGTTTAAAGCAAAAATATTTAATTTAATATTGATGTTAAAATTCTTTAGTACAAAAATATGTGTTAAAGTCACCCTGAAATCAAAATTGACAATTGTTCTTTTTTATGGAATATTGGAGTATTTATTATAAATAATGTATTTTTGCGCATCATTTTTTAAATTCATGTGCCCTTTAATCAAATAATGTAATCTTTAGTCAAAATAACTTCCCTCCCTCTTGCAGCGACATTTCTTCTCTTTTCTGATGATGTGTTTGTTGGCGTGAGGGCGGACATGAGGTCGACAAATAGAATATCACAACCATCCAATCAATATCCAACAGGCAAAATCAAGTCCCATCCTACATTATTTCTTGTTCAAGAAGCCATTTCACTTGGATATACATCAAAATAGTAAAGAAAAAACTTTTGCAACTTTCGTTTCATGTCGACTTTAATTGTCCTAGCACTGGAACTATTTTTCTCAGTAGATGAATTTCTGGTGATGTAATTCCTATGAGTCGACTCTTCATGTAAACAGTCCTTTACTGGTACTGTTCCACAAATCATGTGAATGTTAGACATTAATGTACTTTTAAATGGTGAACTTTCAAATGATTAGTGTTTTTAAATGTTTATCCAATGTACTGCCTGTTAGACTTCCATTGTAAATGTATTATTGTTTGTTTTTACATGCTGAAGAACATGTCAAAATTATTTTCTATGGCAAGAAAGTTTTTAACTACTATTAAACCCAGAATATTCCTTGAACACAAATTACACTATTAAAAGTTTAATGCTGGTATATCTTATGAATAATTCTCAATTCTCATCCCAGTTGGATCCACGCAGAAGCCCATACTGCTAATTAAACGTGGCATTCTCATTTCCTGCAGACAATGTCGGTTAAAAGGAGTAATTTGGTTCTACTGTGGACAGGCATGTCAATAGTAATACACCAGAAATCCCATAACTTGTATAAGTCATCACTTTTTGCTTAAAGCAGCTTTGGGATCAGTTTCCTTCAGGAAATTGGAGAACATAGGGAAATATTCTTGTGTTGGTAGATCAATTCCTATTAATAAACATATGTGTTTGATGTTATATATATATATATATATATATATATATATATATATATATATATACATACATACACAAACATATGTGTGTGTGTGTATGTATATTATGTATGTATATATATATATATATATATATATATATATATATATATATATATATATATATATATATATACTGTATGCCATGTAATTACATTCATATGTCATGGTGATAGCTTTACAGAAGAGAACATACAGTAGAATGCACATTTCCATTACCAGAACAATGTTGTTTTTTCAATGTTGTCACATGCAACCCATTACTAGGGTTATGTTTTTAAAAAGTGAACTATTAAGTCAACAGTCCACTTTGATCCATCAGGTACTCTCAATGATAATTCTTTGTGCTGTATTTTATATGAAACACATTCTTAATATTTTAATATGAAAAGTATTGAACTGACAGAACGTCCTTCGAGGTTTTAATGGAGGGGACAATACAGATCTATGTGTTGAAACATTCAAACCGCAGGGGTAGAAACATCTCCCTGTCTTTGTGCTGTTGTAAGTCTAAAGGAGTGTCGGCACACTATTCCTTGGTGCAAATTACTTTTAGATGAAAGGAGATGCAATTTGCTGTTAACACTTTGCAGAGCCATTTAAATGCTCGTCCTGCCTGTAAGTCCATACGAGATGATGACTGCTAAACAACTACAGAGCCATTGTGAGTTTAAAGATCTAAGGTGCACAAATTTGTTGTATGACAACAACCAAAAGTGTTTAATGATTAGGAACCTTCTTAAATGGTGAACAAAACTCTGCAAAGTTGTCTTTCCTAGCAATAGAGAAGCATCCGCACAGCAAGATCCAGAAATGATGTTTAAAATGTTCTTATTTCAAGTATATATGTTTTTATATATTATATATCATTCACCCCTCATAGAGCTTTGTGTAGATGCATTGATGAAGATGATGAGAATATCTTACAAATGTAAAGAGCTCTACTCATCTGTGCTCTTTTATTGTACTCACAGTGTAGAATTTAGCTAGGTCACATTGTTGCAAAGATGCAACCAGCACAATTTCATGTAACAAGGACATGGACAGCAAGACCTTGAACGTACAGTAGAGAGAAATGAAGCACTTCCAAACTCAATTCCCACGGTGTAGTGTAAACCAGCATAGATGGGAAACAAACCATGATGACAAGCAGATCAGCCATGGCAAGGTGTGCCAATGAAAAAATTGGTGATGGTATGAAGTTTCTTAAATTTGGAGACCACATAAATCACCAGAGAGATGCAATGAATCCACCAGTATGAATCCTCGACAGTGTTGAGTTCACTTCAGGAATCCTTTCAGTATCCTCACCTGAACAATGTAAATAGAAAGAGGGACAGTTTATAGACAAGATAGATATTCAGAATAATAGATAGAACAATTTAAAAATAGCCAGATAGACAGTTAGATATATAGATAGATAGATAGATAGATAGATAGATAGATAGATAGATAGATAGATAGATAGATAGATAGATAGACAGACAGACAGAATAAGAGTTATATAGAAAGATAGATAATAGAGAATAATAGATACAACTATAAAAATAGACAGAAAGACAGATATATAGATAGATAGAAAAATAGACATACAGATAGATATACAGACAGAATAATAGATACAAATATAAAAATAGAAAGACAGATATATAGATAGATAGATAGACAGACAGAATAATAGAAAAACAGACAGATAGATAGATGGTAGACAGACAGACAGATAGATGATAGATAGATAGACAAAAACCAGACAGAATAATAGATAAAACAACAGAAAAATAAACAGACAGACAGACAGACAGACAGATAGATAGATAGATAGATAGATAGATAGATAGATAGATAGATAGACAGATAGATAGATAGATAGATAGATAGATAGATAGATAGATAGATAGATAGATAGATAGATAGATAGATAGATAGATAGATAGATAGATAGATAGATAGATAGATAGATAGATATTTGGTTTACTGTTGTCACCTCAGACATCTGTTGCGTTGAGATGTGTCGTCACCATATCTTGAGCTTCCAAAGCCTTTTTTGGTTTGATGCGAACCGATGGGGTAGGCTGGCCTTCGATGTGCAACGAATCAAGCCGTTCTTTGCAACGGAAGACCGCAACAAAGGCGCTGCGGTAGTTACGGTTCATCCAACCATACACCAGTGGGTTGGCGAACGTCGAGCACATGGCCACAATGTGGAAAACTGTGTAAAGAAGCCGGAAGTCCTTCATGTCCAACACGCTGTGGTCAATGTCAATGGCGAGTTGGAAGGCGTGAAAAGGCAACCAGCTGACTGCAAACACCACAACCTGCAACAGACCAGGTGAGAGGTTATCTGCATGCGTGCTGCATCACGACCGGGCAAGCTGCAATAAAAACGCCTGATTGCTCTACATGCTGGTATAATTCTCTATATTATTGCCAACTATAACCTCTTTTAAAATAACTGTGAAGGAAATAGCTCTGAAATATTTGGGTTACAGAAAACTGCTTCTTATGTTGGAATACTCTTGGGAAAGAAGCATGCTGTTCTAGCAGTCCTGGCTCAAGAGAATAAACAGAGAAAGTACACAAACTATAAATGTGGAAGGTCCTTGTTGTGAACATCAGAACACATCTACTGTAGAAATACAGGTTATAAATTTGCTAGTGATAGGCTGACACAATGTCCGATGCAAGTGATATTTGCTCTTGTCAAGATTATTGGAAGGCTTTCAATAATCTTGACCAAGAAGTTACTCTAAAAAATTAATGAATTACTAGCTACTAATTACATCTTTAACAGTGTAATTATATTACTTTACTACTTACTTTCTCTAAGATATATTGCATTATGTATCACTATTTACTTTCTTAATCCCTTATCAATCTCGACCAGTTGAACAATACAAGGATAAACATGAAACTGCTTTATTAATTCTTTCAAACAAATAACATAAAATGTAATAAATTATTCTTGAACTTACCAAAATATTTAAAGGGAGATGATTACATTAAAACACACACATTTTAACATTTGACAATACATTCTGATGCTAAGCCCACTATTGTGTTACATAGAATTGTTCTATAGTCTATGCAGTATTTAATGCAATTAAATCAGAAGTAACTGTAATTAAATTAAAGAAAAATTAAGAGTAATCCCTTACTTTACTTTTTCCAAGGGAAAATTAACTTAATGACATGTATTAATTACTTAGTAATACATTACACCCAACATTGGTGTTAACATGGCCAAATATCAGCCTTTTTAGCCTGTTTTAATGTATTTTATATAATTTTTTTTCTCAACTTTTATTGTTATTTTTATTTATTTTCATTCTTTTAATTCCTTCTATGCAAAGCTCTTTGAAATACCACTCCGTATGAAATGTGCTAAATAAATAAATTTGCCTTGCCTTGGCTTTTCATAATCTATAAAATACTTTCCATAACACGTGTGTGTATATGTAGCCTATATATATGCATGCACACACGCACACACGCACACACACACACACACACACACACACACACACACACACACACACACACACACACACACACACACACACACACACACACACACACACACACACACACACATATATATTTATATAGGCTTTTTGCTGTCTTCTATGTGTCAAATTCTAAAATGATACAAAGATTCAGAATCAGGAATATGATATTCACTTGGTAAAGCTGGTAACTGTACACACCATGGTTACCAGCATCTTGGTGGTCTTACGGCGGCGGTGGTGCCTGTCGCTGCGACCAACTGGGCTGACATGATTGCGGAGTTTACTCCAGATACGGATGTAGGCAAAAGAGATGATAGCCAGAGGCAATATATATTGCAGCAGCAGCGTGGAGATTCTGGAGAAAGAAAACACAGCCGTCATTGATGCAATAGCATCGAGTGTCATTATGCTACTGTTAAAGATGATTTCATAAAACATGTACTTTTGTTCCAAAATTAAACTAGCCATGACTCATTTTAGCTGTAATTTATCTGTTACAGAAAAAAAACAAAGCTTTCAAAGATAAAAATATAGTAAAAATATAGAGTAAAACTATGAGCATATACAGCAACCTTCAGTCAAAATCTAAATAATTCTCAATGTTTCAGGTTATCAAAATCCAGATGATGTCTGTTTATATAGATAAATCATCACAAATATGTATATTTATCTATAATATATGCAGATCTTTGAGCTTTCAGTGCAATTGCGAAACAGTGGCACTTGATAAATGAACACCGCATACATTTGCGGCATCTTGAGGGCACGAGGAAACTGTAATAATGCGTTTATTACAAATATGCATGTCTCATACTCACGAGTATAGAGTGCTGTCTGTACTACTGTCAGGCCATTTCTCTCCACAAACCTCAATGGAGTCATCTGGAGAAAGATCTACAATCCCATACTCTCTGAATATGGCCAGTGGGCTCGCCAAGATAGCACTTACTACCCAGGTGATGGCAATGACCAGAAAGCAGGTGTCCTTTGTCATTCGAGTGTCTAGGTGGTAAACGATGCATCTATGCCGGTCCAGTGCAATTACATTTAATGTAATTGTAGAGACGTGGACAGCGAGACCTTGAGCGTACGGCAGAGTGAAACAAAGTACTTGTCCAAACTTCCATTCCCTGAGGAGAGTGTAAGCCAGCGTGAACGGGAGACACAATGTGTTGACGAGTAGATCGGCCACGGCTAGGTTTGCAATGAAGAAGTTGGTGACGGTACGAAGTGTCTTAAATTTGTAAACCACATAAATCACCAGGGAGTTACCCACAACGCCCAAAATGATGATGGTAGAGTAAGCCAAGATCAGAACCACCTGGACCCCGAGAAGCTTGGTGCTGTCCCCCAGCTCTAGCAGAGGATGATTCAGAGACATGTCAGGTGAATCCTCCCCAATGGCCAGGTCTTTGCTCCCAGAGGAGCCATTGATTAAGCTGATGGAATCCATTTAACACATGGCCATGATAGATTTTAGAGAAAGACCAAGCTGTCCTTAGGTTTGACAACCTGAAAACACAGGTTTGAATTGACATTAGCAATCATTTCAGATAGATGGATGAATGAATGAATGGATGGAAGGGTCAGTGGGTGAGTGGAAGGACGGACAGAGAAATACAGATAGATTAGGCAATAAAATACACAGAAAATAATAAACATTATACACAAATTCACACAAAAAGTTTGGACTGTTTATCATGACTGTATATGATAAGGCTTGAAGAACTAATCGTGTTTTTGAAAATCGTTCCTTAAATAATTGTAAAACGTATACTGTAATAAATTACATCTACCATTAATCTTTAAAAATTAGACTATTTCGAATTTACATGCATATCATACTTACTACGTAGTGACTCTCCCGAGCTATTAATATTTTATACTATCCTCTCAGAGAGAGTCTGTCAGAATAAAAAAAAACCTTGGCGTGACCAAATTGTTTCATTTCCAACAGCGAAAGAAGCCGTATCGAGTTATTCTGAGGCAACTTGTCAGGTCACTTTCATTAGGGTAAAATGTATTCTGCGGGTTAAAAACTCATTACGCACGGCTTGCCTGCGCTCGAGCACACTCCTTCAGCGTCTTTATCTGAGAGACAAATAGGTACATGAAACCATTATCACTAGGAGACCTAAACACACACCAGAGACCGTGGAAACTTCATGGCACACTTCCCAGGACACGGACACCGACAGCGAAATGGTCCGTGAAGGACCGCACGAGGCGCACAAACTAAACGAAGAAGAAATTCTGAAACGTACAAATGTTCGTAGCCTGTATTATTAATGTCCGTTTGATGAAAATACGTGTTTGGACTAACAATGGATTATATTGGAATGACTTACCAATTTCCAGGCAGCGCATTCACCTCACCGTCTCCAATAATACGTAGTGCGAGTCAGGATACATCACCATCAGTTAAATAGAGATCTTTAGAAATGGTATGTAGCTTTATCTATATTGATTAAAAAATAAATAAATAAACAAGTACAAGCTCTTCTGTTTGCTTTTTCAATCAATATGTTTTCCTGAATGAAAGGTTGATGTTTCAGGTGAGGTGGGCTTGTGGAGCTCAACCGTCTCTCTGACGCTCGCGACTGCATTACATCCATCCACACAAGCCAAACCCACTAGGTCAGCGGGTGGGAGAGACGGATCACGATGGTTAGGTTCAGTTGAATAACAGAAAAAAATAACCTATGCATGCTTTATGATTTTTATCAAACTCCACCATTCAATATTTGGGTAAAAAACAAAAAACAATACAACCACTAAGGCAACAATATTAAACAATGTGTTATAGGCTAAATGTCGCAGTTTCATAGTCTGTCATTTATTCATTTCATTTGCGTTTGGTAAAAACAATGGTTTGAAATCTGTGCTTTATAAATTTTGTGTTATATAATTGTTTTAAAATTTAGATTTTGCTGATGGGTTATCAATGTTTTTTTTTTTTTGTGGTATTTTCTCTAGCAAAGGCACTGTACAATGACAAGAGAAATTTACTGAATTGTAATTGGAAAACAGGCATTTAACATGGGTTCTGCATTCTGGGCAATGATGGGCACCCTGAAATATATATAGGCCCTATAAACCTTCTCAAACTTCAAACTTTAAGGCAGTTTGAACTTTAAAAAAAAAACGTAAAAATAATAAACCCATGCCAGAGACGCCAGATCGAGCGGGTCGAGTAAGACCGGTTATATTTGTTGCCCAGAGGACCGGTTACATTTGGTGCCGTGACCCGGGTGGGAGTGAGGTTTAGGGTGGGAGTATAACGGACGTAGGCCAGTAAGAACTGTGCATGTAAACCTCACTCCCCTGGCCTCAGGAGGCACTCTAGCAACTGGCTGCGTTCTTTAGCGCCCTTGTTAGCTCGCCCAGAGACGCCGTTTCGAGTCCTAGTCGGAGCGAGTCGAGTAAGACCGGTTATATTTGCTACCTCAGTCCAAATTCTCAATTCACTGCTGAATGGAGAACGACTCTGTTAGACGCATAGTGTTATGCTCGAGTGTTCTGTCATTCTTTAAACGCTCACCATGAGTTTATTCCATGGAAGGCAAATTCTGTTAAAAAAGAACATCATGGGTTTGGAATGACATGAGGGGGGTAAATGATTTTTCATTTTTGGACGAACTATATTAACCCAGTCAGAGCGACACATTTGTAACTCTCACTCTGTTCAAACACATTCTGTTTTTGCATGTTTAAATGTGTACAAATTTATGTACACACTAATAACAGTGGACACAACACTGTGCGAGGGAGTCATTAAAATGCTCACATTCACTTTTGTGACTGAGTCTCTCATGTTTGTTGTGACTAACAGATGAAGCCCTCAAGTCAGAAACAGTGACTCTAATGGTGTGTTTACAGCAGTCTGTCCATCACACAGTGTATGTACTAATTATGCTGAATACAGCTAACTATTGATGCATGTTGAAATATCTTGTCATGAGAAATCACATTAATTTTCTGCCCAAATGCATTTTTGTAAACTTCTGTCAAACCAATAAACAAACTAGGCAGATATAATATATACATAACATAACAAATCTAACGGTGTGTGCATGTGTTTTTGTGCCCCGAGAAAGTGTGTGCTTTCATGCATATTTGTGTGTTTTTTTATTTTAATATACTTATGCAGCAAAAGGTTCACAGTTGGCCAAAGGCATACGGCTGTGATATATATTGGCATATACTGTGTGTGTGTTTTGCCATGTTTCTGTGCTTTAGTCTTAGAAAATGTGTGTTTTTAATATATTTACCAAGCAGCAGGGTAGAAGCTGTCTATGAGAGTTTGGCTGTGATATATTACGTGGGTTTAATGATGGAGATTAGACCGGCCTTTTGCACAGCCTTTCCCAGCAGTGAGCTGCCTTCCAATTCCTCTTATCGCTGCACCATTAGATGTGTGACACAAAAAAAGTAAAGAAATTGAAAACTCTGTTCTGTTCATCTTAAACTTTCTAGTAGTTGCAGTCCTTTTAAAATGAGCTTTAAGCTTTTTTTTTCAGCCTAAAATGATCTGAAAACGATTGCATTTGTGTTCAAATCTTTTGTGTTTGTCAATGTCACTGTTGTAAGACTATTTGTACTATTGGCATTTAGATTAAAACAAACCTTATGTCTAACTATATATATTCTAAGTATTTAGTTCAGAAAATATAAATTTAATATAAATTAAATATATTACAAACTCCCCCATCCCCATCCTCTTTAACATTTTAAGTTGATGTCAACTGTTCAGGTCCACCTCATTTAATATCCCCTTATTGCTTTGCATAATATAACAATTACAAAGGGCTTTGATTTTGAAAAGGTAAATTTTTTCAATTTATCAAAACTCATAGAATACTGATTATTACATATATAGTATTTAAACACACATTATATTAAGATGATGTAAATTCAGAATCATAAAATGAATTGTTCATTCAACAATAAAAAACAAAATAAAATTTTGTTCCAAACCAATATGTTACTTTTTCTGTAAAACACACAAAAATAATCTTTAAAAAAATCTTTTTTTCCTCATACAACAATGGTTCATTGTTACTACTTTTCTGTCATGAAAGTGGTCCATATGACTTATTGTCCAATGACATTATATTCCAAGTATTCAAACGTCATATTTAAGTTGAATATTATCAGTGAATAACGACTTAAATTTTCAACATAAAATTTAACATAAAGCTGTCACCTGACCTCAGAAGACTTGTAATATAGTTGTATTGATCACTTTTATAGTTTGACATTTCATCTGATCTCTCTGTGTTAGTCCCTCTCTCTCTCTGCATCTCCTCATCTGCCCTTTGTACGAGTTTAGAAGAAAAGCCTGGAGCCCAGTTACTTCCAACCCACCTCTCTTTCCCTCTCTCCCTTGCAAGTACAGACGAAGCAGCGCAAGACAAACATTTAACTATATTTGGGAGGGATGTACTGTATATCCTCTATACTCACATATCAGAGGCTATCCGTCATTTGACATTTAGATGTGCTTGCACAGCAGCAGTATCATGATGTATACCAGTGTATAAAAGATGTATTGCTCAGTTGCACAGAGTAATGAAATCTTGGTGGCGATATGAACATTTCTGCAATGGAAGGACTTTGTACCAATGGATTAAATTGTGTACGATGCTAAATTTTAAGGAAGGCAGTTTGGTTAAATTATGTGACAGATTTCACTGGGTGGGAATGATGACAGAGAGAAGTTATTTTTGATATGCGTGTGGGAAATAAATAGTCATCATGTAATCAAGTATCATCTCTTTGTATCATTAGTTGGTGTAAATATGACTCAAAATATAAACAGACCAGGATTGCGATTTCTGATTGAGTATCCTTGAGTTTTTGAACATAACAGCTATAGCTATAATGGTTAAAAGCTAAATGGAAAATGTCTTTGACCCGGTTTAAGTCAATTGATCAAAAGTATTATCAAGCACTCTTTCATTCACAACACCTTCAACTCTGTTCATTCAAACCCTTCTGACTGGAAATTTGATTTTAATCACTTCTGACATGACCGTGGCTGTGTGTGTGTCAATTCGTTCAAGGTTAGAAGAGTTCAAGCATGTGTTAGCACTGACACATCTGATGTGACCTATACTGGCAACACAAACACACATGCATACGTCTGTGTGTGTGGTGTGTGGGCCTGGTAAATCCTACATTATGAGAACAAAATGTGCCCACAAAGATGGAAATATCCAAATTCCTTATCCTTGTGAGGACATTTTTTGGTCCCAACGAGGAAACAGCTTATACATCATACTAAGAGATGTTTTTTGAAAGTGTAAAAATACAGAAAGTGTTCTGTGATGGGTAGGGTAAGCGTAAGGCGATAAAATACAGTTTGTACGGTAAAAAAATCATTATGTCTATGGAAAGTCCCCATAAAACACAGAAACGTGTGTGTGTATAAGTAATATTGTAAGGATGACATAAGCGTATGTTTGTATCCAAGCGAATCACAAGCAACAAAAAGTTTTAAACTTTAAACCAGACAGATAGTTGATCAGCAAAAAACTAAACAATTTTCTGGTCAGTTCCTGCAGTTGTTTTTCTCTACCTTTAAAATAAATTTGATCCAACCAAGGCTTCCTGGAAAAAGAACAGCGGCATTACCTACATTTTTACAAAACTCAAAAAACATATCAATACAATTCATTGCAGTTTCTAGTTAAAATGAGCACTGGTGGCAGTAAAACCCCAACAAATTTTATTCCTGTTCACACAAATTATGATTACAGGGGATTACAAAGATTGTGTTATGACCTCAAAATAGTTTGACCATATGCATGATTTAACTAATAATTTTTTTCAATTGGTGGTCAGGAAAGACCCAAATAACGTCAAGCTCCCCCTGTCTGGACATTACGGGTGGAGATGGACTAGGTCAAGCTCCACCCATCGACTCAGCAGTGAGCAGCTCCGCCTCCATTGCAGAGGTGGAGCTGGACATCAAGCTCCACCCATCGGCTCTGCAGGGAGCAGCCTCTTGAAAAGATGTTCTAAGTGGTTTTTAGAATGTTGCAATGCCGTTTCTAAGGTGTTCTGAGTGGTTGCTACTGTAGTTGTTTGCCGACTGGTCCAAGTTTCTCTAATTTCTTATGGCTAAGATCCCTCCTACAATGTAAGGATTAATTTGTCCATTTTATCATCAGGCAAAAACTGAATGTTTGAGCATTTAGAGAAGTAAAACCATCTGCCCTCAATACGCTGCACAATTCGAGGCATTGTTTATGTGTACACTAGTACACATGGTGGCTGGTTTGGGCAGATTTACTCAATAAAGCTTGTCGCTTTTGTGGTGCCTGGTTTGGACAAAGCTTTAGTACTAAGGGATTTAACACATCCCAAACACAACTATGAGCAATGATAGTAATTCTTGGATAGCAAGCACCAATAATTAATACATTCTGACACTCATCATTGTTTTGGACAATGTATTCAAAATATAATTTTAAAAAGTCTCAGAGTGAATTCAGAAGTTGCGTCTGACAGCTTATTTTTCAGGCAATCTAACCAACAGAACGTAGTGTGCTGGGCTGAATCAAGAAAAGCAGAAGAAAATGATGTTATGACTTAATCGAAATGAGCTACACGCAAAGGCATTCCCATTATCTGTCTGTCGGGAGACACTCTGTGTTTATGCCATTGTGTGTGTGTGATTACTCTAGACCTCATGTGGATTCATATCAAAGCAATTGCAGTTATACTCGTGCCATCTAAATGACAGACAGACTTAGAGGCGTGACAGAAGCAGGAGTGTGCACGCACAAATAAACAGACAAATTGTCTCATTTTTAATTTAATGTAAGTTTTTTTAATGATCTTGCCCTTTTTAGTTTCCTTAAGAGCAACATAAAAAAAGCAGTTACAAAAAACGTAAAATGAATTCCCTACCATTCAAAAGTTTGAGATTGTTTTACATTTTTAGAAAGAAGTCTTGTATGCTCAACAAGGCAATGAAAAAATACAAAAATACAATGAAAACTGTAATATTGTGAAATAGTTTTATTACAATTTTATATACTTTAAAATGTAATTTATTCCTGTGATGCAATGCTGAATTTTCAGCAGTAATTGCTCCATTTTGTAACATTATACATTTCTTTACTGACACTTTTGATCAATTTAATGCATCCGGCCTGAATAAAAGAATACATTTCTTAAAAAATAAAATAAAATAAATAATAATAATAATTCTTACTGACCCTCAAAGTTTCAATGGTAGTATACAGTATATAAGTACTTAAAGGTGAAGTGAGTAATTTCTGCACTATTATGAAATGAAATTACAAATTAAATGGTTAGTTCACCCAAAAATGAAAATTCTATCAGTAATTACTCACCCTCATGTTGTTCCAACCCCGTAAGACTTTCGTTCATCTTCGGAACACAAATTAAGATTTTTTGATGAAATCTGAGAGCTGGCTCACTTCTTCATAGGCTGCTAGGTAATTTCATCTGCCGGCCCAGAAAAGTTAGTAAAAACATTGTTAAAATAGTCCAAGTGACTACAGTGGCTCAACCTTAAGTTTATCAAGCGAGGAGAATACTTTTTGTGCACAAAAAATTCACAAAAATTCATTTTCTTCTGTGTGGGCCTCTGACGTGAGTTCACGAGAGTGGCACGACGCATGCGCGAGAACTGAGAAGATGACGCTCACGATCATTTGATGGGAAAGTGTGAAAGGTAAGCCATTCATTTTGCGGCATTGGTAAGGCACTTTTAGAACCATTTTAAACACTACATCGAGACCCATTGGCGTCATCCTCTCAGTTCTCACGCATGTGTCGTGGCGCTCTCGTGAACTCACGTCAGAGGCCCACACAGAAGAAAATGAATTTATGTGTATTTTTTGTACACAAAAAGTATTCTCCTCGCTTGATAAACTTAAGGTTGAGCCACTGTAGTCACTTGGACTATTTTAACAATGTTTTTACTAACTTTTCTGGGCCGGTAGATGCAATTACCTAGCAGCCTGAAGGAGTGATCCAGCTCTCAGATTTAATCAAAAATATCTTCAATTGTGTTCCGAAGATGAACAAAAGTCTTATGGGATTGGAACAATATGAGGGTGAGTATTTACTGACAAAATTTTCATTTTTGGGTGAACTAACCCTTTATTTATTGCCCCAAACAGATCTGAACAGGTTTTCTAAATTTGTGATTTGACAAAGTTGAGAAAAGTTTCACTTTATGCACATAAAGCCATGTGCCAGTCATGTGATTCCTGATTATATGTTATGTCGTATATGTAATTTGTCAGCAACGTTAATCTTTAGGCAGTTTATATACGACAAGAATGTTCCCTTTCAATGTTTTTCCAAATCCTTTTCAATGTCAATATGGATTCTCAGCAGAAGTTGACGTCATTATAAGAGCAACCAGAACAAAAAAAGACTATGGCGACCAACCAGAGAATGGTAATGTGAAATAAAGTCACTGGTATTGTGTGAATGAGGTCATCTCTGCACATTAAAATGCAATAGGAGAAAGTATTCTAACCCTGAAAAAATTACAAACATTACCTTTAAGAAATTAAGAAATTACAGAACCATTGTTGGTGACAATTTAAAGTTAGCCAATATCTCTCAGGAATAAAGTTCTAAAAGCCCTGTGGACTGCATGTGTACATTAGCTCACAAATGAATAGTTTTGAGATCAATATCAGGGAAGTATCCATGTTTAGTGACAGTAGTCTTTCTGCGAATCCAAAGTTGGTAGTGAAGCAGATGAAGGAAAAGTGTTGGCGCTGACAAAGAGTGTGCTAGTATCTAGAGAGGTGGAAAAATAATCAAAGCTCAATACTGAATTGCCTTCACCCAACAGATAAACAGCTCTGGGAGAGCTGAAGGCAATGCCAGGATCAAAATGATTGAGATTAGTGTGATTGGTTGGTGAATGTAATGAGACTGGCCATTGCCCAAGGCCTTTGTTGACTTCACAAAAACATAATTAGTTATTGAATGTCAATCATAGGTAACATTCATCCATGCTGTAATTTATGCTACATAAAATATGTAAATAAATAAAAAGCTTACCCAAAAAGGAAAATGATCATCATTACCTCACTTTGAACCCTGAATTACTTTTTTCTTAACTGGAACACAAAAGGAATCATTTATAGCAGAATTTTTAAGCTCTTTTGTATACAATGAAAGTGAATGGTCACTACAGCTGTCAAGGCAAGATTTTCTAAAAATGAATTTCCATTTGTTACTATCACAAAGCTATCTTAAGATATGGAATATAATGCACATCTCATGATACACATCTCAATTTCTTATGGTATATTACTGCTTAAAATCTAAATAAGCATTTCCCAACCATCACTCCTATTTAATTTTCTACAAAGAACTGATGACTGGATGAATTCAATGAAATGACAATAAATGGGGTGCATATACTTTTTTCTTTTTAAATGGATGATCTTGAAGAAAATATAAATGGTTTTCAAGCAATTCAGCATTATGACACATACTTAGTCTTACTGTTTGATTCTATCATTTTAAATGATCAAAGATGCATTCAGCTTTGTGTAGACTGCTTGTGACTTATGGTGTATCACTCAAGCCCAACTAATAACAATCAAGAGAAGATTAATGTAATGATTAAAAGAAATAACAAACAACAACTAATCTCTTCTCATACTGTTGCCCTTAATTTGGCTCTATGGTTTCCTCTTCTATGTCCTGCATGAGTCATTGGCACTCATTAACAGAGATAAATATGGATGTTTGGTTTGATGGATCACTTAGCTTTCACAGCATGGAATACAGCTGCTTTAAATAACAGCCCTAGAGATCAGTCAAAGACAAAAGCATGTAGAAAACTAGACATGTATTAACACATTTGAGCTTTTTCATCCAATTAACATGGATTGGAACTAACAAAAGTCAAAATGAAAGTGTGAAAAAGTCTGAAGCAGAACAACAAACTGAAACAAACTAACAAACCAATGATTGACACTATGGCGAATATACTGAAGAAACAGCACACTTCTGACACAATCGTAAAAACTTTAAATCTAAATGAAAATCTCTCTATTAAACAGCTAGTGTAGGCCCAGTTGAGTTCGGAATAATGCGTTGTTGAAGTGTGGCTTTTGCCTGTGTTGTTTTCAGCCTTTTAAGAATGCTATCCAATGTTATTTTTTCTGCCTTTTAAGGGAACTAAAATAGATGATATCACAATAATAGAAAAGCCAACAGCAAAGTGGTATGGTTAAAAATAAGAATAATGGTACAGCATGGACAGATTACACAGAAGAAATCACTGTAAAATGCGAGTAAGATTTGTGGTTAGACGTTCCATTTAAACAGAAAATGATGTTTTTAAATGAGTTAAATCTGAAAGCAAAGACAAATATGAATAATAATATGAAAGATTAAACAACACATTACAATAAATGTAAATTTTAGCAAATCTCAATATGGATTTACATTTCTCATGCCGTTTACCATTTAAAAAAAATTGGGTCAGTAAGTAATAGGCAAGGCAAGGCAAGGCACGTTTATTTATATAGCACATTTCATACACAATAG
Source organism: Siphateles boraxobius (assembly GCF_051911475.1). Taxonomy (NCBI): domain Eukaryota; kingdom Metazoa; phylum Chordata; class Actinopteri; order Cypriniformes; family Leuciscidae; genus Siphateles; species Siphateles boraxobius. Next base: position 7,346,435 of record NW_027509175.1, read on the forward strand.
TAATTCAAAGTGCTTTACATAGAAGAAATTAAAATAATCAAAAGAAATCAGAATAATTAAAACAGTTTAGAATAAAAGATAAAATACAGAAATAATCAAATGAAATCAGAGTAATTAAAACAAAATAAAATACAGTGCAAACAGTCGGACGAACAGTGGCACAGTGCTCATTCAGTAAATGCACAGCTAAACAGATGTGTTTTGAGTCTGGATTTGAATGTGACTACTGTAGGAGCACATTTGATCTCTTCTGGAAGCTGGTTCCAGCTGCGGCTGGCATAGTAGCTAAAAGCAGACTCGCCATGCTTAGAGTGAACCCTTGGTATTTCTAGCTGATGTGATCCTAATGATCTGAGTGATCTGTTGGGTTTATATTCAGTGAGCATATCTGCAATGTATTGAGGTCCTAGGCCATTGAATGATTTTTATACCAGTAATAATACTTTAAAATCAATCCTAAATGTAACTGGCAGCCAGTGTAAAGACCTGAGGACTGGTGTGATGTGTTCATATTTTCTGGTTCTGCTCAGAATCCTAGCAGCAGCGTTCTGTATGAGCTGCAACTGTATTATGGTCTTTTTGGGAAGGCCAGTGAAAAGTCCATTACAATAATCCACCCTACTGGTGATGAAAGCATGCACAAGTCTTTCTAAGTCTTGACTGGAAACAAAGCATCTAATTCTTGCAATATTTTTCAGGTGATAGTATGCTGATTTAGTTATTGCTTTGACATGACTACTGAAACTAAGGTCTGACTCTAGAGACACACCCAGATTCCTGACTTGATTTGTAGTTGTTTGACCCCTAGACTGAAGGTATGCGTTCACCTTGAGACCTTCATCTTTGTTTCCAAACGCAATGACTTCAGTTTTGTCTTTGTTTAACTGAAGAAAGTTTTGGCACATCCAATTGTTTACTTCATCAATGCATTGGCAAAGGGAGTCAATGGGGCTGTAATCGTTAGGCGATAGGGATAAGTAGAGCTGTGTGTCGTCTGCATAGCTATGGTAAGCGATTTGGTTCTTTCTCATTATTTGGCTCATTGGGAGCATGTACAGGTTGAATAGGAGTGGCGCAAGAATTGAGCCTTGAGGGACTCCGCATGTCATGGATCTCCACTCAGACTTATGGTCTCCTATACTCACATATTAACCTCTGCCTCCTAAGTATGACCTGAACCATTTTAGGACTATCCCAGAAAGCCCGACCCAGTTTTCCAGCCTGTCAAGAAGTATGTTGTGATCGACAGTGTCAAATGCAGCACTGAGGTCGAGTAGTACCAGCACTGATAATTTGCCTGTATCAGTATTTAAGCGAATATCATTTATTATCTTTATGAGCGCGGCCTCTGTACCGTGGTGCGGTCAGAAACCAGATTGAAAATGGTCAAAGTATCCATTCGAGCTTAAGAATTTGTTCAGCTGATTGAAGACAACTTTTTCAATGATCTTGCCTATGAAAGGAAGATTTGAGATCGGTCTATAGTTGTTTAATATGGTCTTATCCAGATTGCTCTTTTTCAGGAGGGGCTTGACAACAGCAGTTTTCAGGGAGGTCGGAAAACTCCAAGAGAGAAGTGAGGCATTTACCATTTCTAGGAGATCTGCTTCTAAGCTGTGTAACACATTTTTGAAAAAAGATGTGGGAAGTGCGTCAAGGGCGCAGGTTGATGTTTTTAGGTGCTGTACAGTTTCTTCCAAAATGTTGCCGTCAATTTCTTCGAAATCAGACATAGTGGCTACTTTCTCGTGCTGTTGTCTGATCTGCCTGACCCCAGCGCTCCCAAACCAAACTCACTGCACTTTCTCACTGAGAGCATTTCACTGGGAATCTGGCTTGGGGGGTTTGTCAGTCTCTCTACAGTAGCAAAAAGAGTGCGCGTGTTGTTTATATTGCTGTTTATAATATTCGAGAAGAAAGTCTGTCTAGCTTTGCCTAGTTCCTTATTGAAAGCATGGATGCTGTCTTTGTAGATGTTATAATGAACTACAAGTTTTGTCTTCCGCCACATGCGCTCTGCTTTTCTGCATTGTCTTTTCATATTTTGCACTGCTTTTGAGTGCAAGATAATACCTTAATCAATACTTTTATTTATCAGACAATGAAGACTGGAGCAAACAATGCTGAAAATTCAGCTTTGTCATCACATGAATACATTCCATTTTAAAATATATATTCAAATAAAAATACAGTAAAAACCTCAGTTAGCATAAAAGCAACTTCATTCAAAAACATTAAAAAATCTTACCAACCTCAAACTTTTGAAAGATACCATACTTTATAACTTAAAGATATATCTAGACACCAGCTTTTTATCGGTGCATCCCAAATTTCAGGCCATAAACATCAGATTCTGGTTGAGAAATCTCTAGTCATAAGTCTGAGGCAAAGATTATACTGATGTCTGCATACATCTGCACTAACTGACGTCTGCACTAACTACAAAGTTTATGGGCATATTTGCACTGTGACATCTTAATTTCTGTTCATCGCCTTATTACCTTTAGAGTGTTTTATCTTGGCCATCTCATCAGCAACCCTCTTAAAATCATCAAAATAATATAATGCTCCAGGCTAAATGTTCCCGTTAGACATAATCCACTGTTTGTGTGCTGTGCAGGCAGCTGGCAAGGTCTGCGTCCAGAGCAACAGCTTAAAATGCAAAACACATTTACAAATGTCAAGCTTTTATCTTACACTGAAAACTATTAAGCCTGCAAGCTGCTGCTATCCTCATCCTTTCTTTGCTTTTTTTTTTTAAACAACATGCCAATGACAAGCAAATTTAACTCTGTTTATACTCTCTGTGGACAAACATCTGGGCAACGAACAGTGGCCATCCGTTCAGGGTCAGTAAACACACAAACACACACACAAAACAAACTTTTTTTTGTGACTTCATGAATAATGCAAAAGACATTGACACAGCTGTAAACCGCCACTCAGACCCACATCTAAAGAAGACAATAGGATCGATACAATGCTTTTTTTTTTTTTTACCAGGCTGCATATTCCATTCAAAACACTCCCGACCATGGACTTCACGCAAACATACACACACTCACTCACACAGACACTAAGTGCTCTGATGGGATTATGACCGAATGCTTTTCCTACATGGGTGGTGCAAAAGCTAACAGCAGGGGATGGATTGGAGCTGCTCCTGTTGCTTGCATTTGGGAGAATTTGAGTGCATTTGCATGGGTGTACACCAGAACACCAGTGATGCATACAAATGCCAGAATGCAAAACGTCTGTTTTTTCGCTGCTACTCTGTCTTCCTCTCTTTAGTATGCCATTTACCCTCAGACACAGACGTTTAGGGTAGTGAACCCCAGAATATGAGTTTCAGATGAATTTCCTGCAGTGAAGGTACTTCCCAGTCCATTACACCAATGTTTGCCATGTAATGGGCTTGGAAGTAGCTCGCTGTTAAGAGTAGCAGCCACATCCCACTCGATAACCTCCATTTAACCTCCTTTTAATAAATAAATAAGCACTATAAAACAAGTTAAATCAATCCTACCTCTCACAAAACACAAGACAGCTGAATTGCAAAGCAATAAATGGATAAGTAGCTTTTTTAAATGCTCTATAGGTGTGGCAGTATCAATTGTTGCAAGCCCGCAATAAAGGCAACATGCTGCCGAGGGTGAACCGACTTTGAGTGAGGGAACATCTCTCAAATCTTAATCAGAGAAAACTGCTGTAATACAATTTGTCTGAGTGTTTGAAAAAGGAAGAATGAGCAACCGGAGAAACAAATGAAAAGAACATCCAGAGCTATAATTCTTATCGATTTGAACCATCGTAGTCATTGTAGTTCCAGCTTAATGAAAAGAGCTTAATTTAAAAACAGCTGCATTTTATTGCTAATTCACCCTGTTTTGTATCTATTCAGATACTCTGGGTTGGTTGTATCTGAGTTCAGACTGATTGAAATTGATAATTCTAAAGCTGTTATCAATAAATAGATTCGTTTTCCAGCAGAAATTGACCTCTTCACTACAACCACACATCTCATTTTCAGACCACCCTATTATGCATGCCGTTCTATTTAAGTAGAATAGAAAATGGTGGAAAATGGTGGAATTTATGTAATTTGGAACTAATCCTAAAATGACTGTATTAGGATTTTCTAAGAAAAAGATTGGATTCTTACAGGATTCTTATTTTATACCATTAGAATCTATTAAATAGCATAGCTTCAAATGTCCTCCCCAGTACAAAAAGAGCATTTATTTAACCAAGCTCCCAATATGGCTTGTTCAGATGTTGTGGGATTTTTGATGTCAAAAACGTTTGCATATGACTGCTTTTGGTGAAAGACATCGACAAATACTTTTATATCATTGCACAATAGGCTCCACACACTGGAGTTCAGACAGCAGCCTGTCTACACCGGACGTGCATGTTGTGTCGCATCAAAAGCAAGAAGAACCCATAATAATCACTGATGCTCTCTACACTAGATACAGTATTCCGATTATAAATTTCTGACATAATACACACGATTGAGCTACTTCCGACAACAGGACAAATAGAAGAGTAACGTTCGCTCCAACACATCTGGTTTAAATAGCATGTTCGCTTCTGTCTAGCTTTTGGAAGGAACTCAGCGTCAGGAACAAGTGGATAGTTTATTTTAAATGTCGTCCCGGATCACGTCAGAGGATTATATGTTTGTTCGGAGCATTTGACTGCAGATTGATTTTAAATGAGGCACAATGTAATGGAGAGTTTGCAAAGAAACTTATATTAAAAGATGAAGCATCCAACTAACAGCAGATACATCATAAAGTGTAAGTAAACAAGTTCATAATGCTTTGTCAGTAAATGACGGTTTAAAATGCATGTTTTTTTTTCAATACATGTTGATGCTTGTTCCAATACAACTGCTTTAGTTCATCACATCATCCTTTCACACAGAACGCGTTTGTGAAGTTTAAAACGCAAGATTCTGGTCAGTGAAACAAAAAAAAAGGCTTATGAGATGAACTTAAGTGTCACGCGAGATGCTGAAAAAGACACAAGACGTGAGTGCAATGGTCAAACATGTCCATCTAGTGTTTTTACACAGAAAAACAATGGAAATGGAATGGAAAAACACATTTTGTGTGAACGGCCCCTTAAGGGAGATGCTGTCTAAAGCTCTATTCAGACGGGACTAGTTTTCTAAACGATGTTTGAGTTTGTAAGACTGGAGAAACTGGAAGAACTGGAAGAGAGGGCTACTCTCTGAGAAAACAAAGGAAATTAGCATCTGAACTCTCTTGCTATATTACCATCCCCATTCGAGACACGATCACACTTGAGTTGATCACCTCCCAATTTACACATCATTCCCTTCACCCACCCCTACCTGAATTCACCCAAAAATCTATATGGTTTAAAATGAACAATAATCATACAGTATTACACATGTTTGGTATCATTTGAAATGTCTCAGTGCAACTGGTACAAAGGTCTCATTCCCACAGAAGTAAACCAAAATGGTAATAAGGTGTGGAGAGTTTAGAGATATCTTGTTAACTGCTGTGGGTCAAGTCAAGTCACCTTTATTTATATAGCGCTTTTACAATACAAATTGTTTCAAAGTAGCTTTACAGGGATAACAGGAAAGTAAAGTTGTAATAGTATTGTTAAATTCAAAATTAAATGTTAAATGTCCCCAACTAAGCAAGCCAAAAGCCAATGGCGAATGAAGGCGAATGAAGGCAAAAAAAAAAAAAAAAAAAAAAAAAGGTGACAGTGGCAAGGAACCAAAACTCCATCAGGTGACAGAAAGGAGAAAAAAAACCTTGGGAGAACCCAGGCTCAGTCAGGGGGCCAGTCCTCCTTTGGCCAACAAACGAACAGTGTATGATTATGATTTAGGCGGCATAATAGGTCAGAAGTCAGATTGGATCAGAACATTCGAGCCCTTTCTCATCCTTTGGCGGCATATGTGACGCCATATGACAAAACGGCGAAATACTACGCACATGGCACCCTTTAGCGTGAATATAACACGCGAACCCAAGGCGTCATAAAGTTGACTGGCATCCTTTAGCGTGAATATGAGACGCAGACCCTACCCCACACCTAAACCTACCCATCACAGTGCGTGTTATATTGACGATATAAGATTAAACAGATTCGTATGTTACCGCAAGACTGCGTCAGATTAGTGACAACTAATATTTGGCACTAATTCAAGTGTACTCGGTTTGCAAAGACGAGAAGTACATTTCTGTTTAGGGCAGCAAAAATGCTGCTTGACCAACCTAAAATTGTATGTGTCTTACCTCTTTTTAAATTTAATGTTACTTTAGATACGTGGGAAACCACGGCATGGCCAATCCAAAGCTATTTTAAGAGAAGTAAAGTTGGTTGACTTATATCTGTAGTAGTGGCCATACCTCTGCCTGAAGAAAACGTTACTTTAAATTAAAGTGTATGCAAACTCATGGGGGCTATATAGAAGTATCTTTGATTGTGTAAGCGTGAATGCGACCATCTTAGGTATATAGCCAATTACCTCTGTTTAGTGACCCAAAACTGACGAACTTGTGATCATGAGACCCGCGTTAAACAGAAGGTGTGAGGACCTCAAAGCGACGTAGTTTCCTAATATAAACGGGTAAAATATAAGTAAAGAGTTAAAAAGAATAATCAAAAATTCGCTCACATTTAATGATGCTCAGACATGATTAAAACCTTTTTCATTTATTAAGGTAATACATATGATAAAATGTATTGCATTTAATCTTGTTGTGTTGCGTAAAAGGAAAGACAGTAACGTGCAGAGAACTTCACCCGCTCTATTGGATACCACCATTGGACCAATTTAGACGGGCTTACAAGTTAGAGGTTTTTATATTATATTTTTATCGATGACTGTGATTTCATGTACCGATTTGGACAGGACTAACGTCTCCGTGTTTGTGTGTTTTCTAGATGTGGGCGTTATAATAGGGCCATGTGCAGTGCTTACGTGCATCACATATGTGACCCTGGATGACAAAACCAGTCTTATGGGTCATTTTTCTGAAATTGGGATTTATACATCACATGAAAGCTGAATAAATAAGCTTTCCATTGATGTATGGTTTGTTAGGATAGGACAATATTTGGCCGAGATACAACTATTTGAAAATCTGGAATCTGAGGGTGCAGAAAAATCGAAACATTGAGAAAATCGCCTATAAAGTTGTCCATTTATGTTCGCGATTGTGCTGCATTCACTCACAAAAATAAATGTTTTATACATTTACGGTAGGAAATTTACAAAATATCTTCATGGAACATGATCTTCACTTAATATCCTAATGATTTTTGGCATAAAAGAAAAATTGATAATTTTGACCCATACAATGTATTGTTGGATATTCCCACAAATATACCCGTGCTACTTAAGACTGGTTTTGTGATCCAGGGTCACATATGACGTATATGTCTTTAATTTATTATTTGTTAATATAATTTTAATTTATCATAAAAACCCTATTTAAGTAAACTTCACGAGTTCATAGAAGTGGCTGTTTATAATAAACCCACATAAGCATCTTCCTCTTACCTGACACTGATTTTAAAATTAGTAGTATTCACTTTATTTTCTCTTTTTTTTCTTTTTGGATTTGGCTATTTATTAATTTTTATTTTGTTGTCGGATATTATCCATATTGAAATTAAATGAAAGCATGCTGAAAAATGATGTGCAAACATTCAGGTTGGACAAAAAACACACGAGGAGAAGCGTTAGGATAATACAACATCAGCAATCACAGACGTTCGCATACGGATGGGATTAGCATTACCTGAGGTCATTTTCCGGACCTTTTTACAGTAGGTTAAAGTCTGCGTAATCTTTACTAACATTGTCCATAATGATTATGGCTAATTCGGACAGGTCTAAAATCACTGAGAAGCTCTGATAATAATAACTTTACTCCACCTCTCCATGTAAAATGAATCCTGTCCGAATAGGGCTTAAAACTAATTATTTCAGACAGAGGGTCAGGATGAGGGTTGAAAATAATAATTTTAGCAAATATATGACTGTTCTTTGTGCAAAAATCTTTATTAACCTTACAAGTAAACCTCAATGAACATATTAAAGTAATACATTTTTTATTTAATACCCAACAGCTTCTTTGCAGGAGATGGCATTGACTCTAATACATTTTCTGGTTTAGAAATGCCTAGAGACCTCAAGCCCTGTTAACTGCCTCGCCAAAGACCTCAGAGTCACACAATCTCAAAAACCCTGAGGGATGTGAAAAAGGACATATTTAAAAGTAACAGCTATTGGGAAAGTTAATATTCTCCTCTCCTATGTATCTATTTCTGGGTGGTTGACACCTAAGCAAAAAAAAAAAAGAAAAAGAAAAAATATAAACGGTCTCAATGAGTGTCCTTTCATCTAACTTCGAGCCTCACAGAATGCATGGGTATGCAAAGGTTATTGATGTGGCGCTCATTTAATGGACAAAAAGTGTGGCAAGAAAAGCATCACTGGAAATCATCAATCATTATGACAAAACAAGGTTAGTTTAGAATGTTAGTTTAATTTAGTGAAATGGTAAAAATTACATAATGATGGTTACCAATTCTGTATTTATAAAATACAGTAAACACAGTAATATTGAACAAATTTTTTATATTTTACAATGTAATGGTACCCCCCCCCCCCCCTCTTTCATTCATTAATTTTTTTTAACAATCTAAACGTTTTTTGTAATTTCCAATCAATTTAATTAGTCCTGTTAAAATTATTAATAAAAAAATGTTTTTACTAACCCCACACTTTTGAATGGTACTGTAGGTACTAAAGGTGCTGGAAAAACTATTTTACTGTATTTAATTTGTTTGAACTGTAGGTGGTTACACCACTTGACATTGTTTTAGTCATTAAATCAAAACCAACATGCCACATGAATTGTTTATTCATCTTCTAAATAATTTATTTATCTTCCAAATAAATGTTCACACAGGAAATATGTATGACAATACATATGTGACTTCAAACAGCAGGACAGGAAATTGTTAAAGTAATAGTTAAAAAAGATTCAGAGACAAGATGCAGTGAAGCATGATTTTGTCTGCTACTTTTTGTAAACCTTGAACTGAGGCTTGTTTTTTCCAAGATTGACAAAATTTCAGAAGCCATCAAAAGAAAATGGTGCCATGAAAGTGTTCAAAGTGTCGAGGCTGAGGGAGAAGTTATTAGACCACATATCAAGCCAAGAAAGGGGATTCTGACAGACCTTTCAGCTTTCAACAATGGTTTTCCGTATGTGGAAGTGGCTATATAAGACAGCACAAATATTAGCAGGAGAAAGAAATACAGCGAAAGAGCAACTTCAAGTCATTCAGTGCGTTAGTCTCTTTTGAAAGATAGCAGAGCAGCAAAAATATCTCAGCCTCACGCCCACGTTCTCTTAGGTAAAATATTGTTTTGAACTTGGTGTACGTGCTCGTGTCATTCCAGGTCTGTGCGTCTCTGCATGGGTTTTCCCCATTAAGAGAGTTCTGTCTTAAATGTCTCATTTTAAGTCCTCTCAGCAACCTTAAATGAAATAAAAGGGTTGTCTATCACCATGAAACCAGAGCAGTCAGTAGATGACCCTGTTCAAAGCTTTTCTTTCTTAACCCTGGGGTAGTTAAACCATAGGAGAGAACCTCTACAGAAACATCTTTATAGACTCCTGTCTTTATAGTCAATCACTGGAAACTAACTTCCCAAAGATGAACCAGACAACAGCAAGAGAAGTCTGAGGATTAAAAAAAGATCTGAATGTGTTTGAATAGAATACTTGATCCCCTAAAGTACACGTGGTGCTAAGTTTGACAAGGTGAAACCGAGCATGGATCCATTTTGAACTATTTTCTGCAATCTATTATGAGGAAAATTGGATGTACGCCTACACTCAAAAAAATAAATTTTGCCTCTTGTTAAATTTAATTAATTAAAATAAGCAAACGTAACACGATTGTTTAATATTTTGTCACAACTTAATTTAATTGTGTTCAATCAATCTAATATATTTAAAACTGAAGTTTACTTAATTAATTTGTGTGAAAACTACATGAATTATTTTTGTTGACAACTAACTTGGCAGTGGATCTGTAGCTCCCAGCATGCTTTGCAAGGGACTGCATTAGGAGGGTAAATTCAGGGATTAAAATGTTATTTTATGTGTTTTTCAGTAAATGGAAAGATGTTGCTAGTTGATGTTAGTATTTAATGTTCAGTTATGTTAGAAAATTAGAGGACTTTATGTAATGTTTTTGAATTTTGTGGTTACCATTATGCAGAAGAGTGACGACTGTGTTTAGACTGTGGGAACTCAGTAAACTCTCCATATGCATTAATCCTCACTTGCATCCCTGCATAAGTCATATCTAATATTATTATGCGAAAAGTTGGTCTAATTAAAACGAATGCTGGTCCCTAATATCATTGGAAGTAACTATAGAGCCAAACTAACTAAAATTATGCTAATGACTTTAGACAGGACAAAAATTAAATCTGGGTTACTTGACAAAATTCTATCTAGTAGGAATGACACAATTATTTTAGTAGTCTTGACCAAATTAATTTAAGTTCATACAGCAAGATTACAACAAATCATTTCGAACAAATTCGATTGTGTTGGATAAATATAATTCAATTTCGTGGAAAACCTTTCCTTAATTTAATTAAGTTGGTTTAACAGATTATTTTTTAGAGTGTGGGTTTTTGTAGTTCATGTATGTTTGTGATGTTTCGTGTTATGTCAGTGTGTATTTTATTGTTGATGCTGAATAAATTGCCCTGTAAAGGGACAAATAAAGATAACTACTAGTAGGCTACAAATCAAGTGGATAAGGTCTTAAAGGGAACATATGAAAATCTGACTTTTTCCGTGTTTAAGTGCTATAATCGGGTCCCCAGTGCATACTAACCCAGAAAAGCCTCACATTTGAGACAGTTAAAAAAAAAAAAAAAGAAAAAAAAAATTTGTTTTATCTGTAATGGTATTACACTGACCATACAGTAAATATTGACATTTATAATTGCACTGTCAAGAAAGAGTCATTTTTTATTTTTATGGTTGGCTCAGTATAATTATAACCATCAAATCCAAAAATAATTCAGCTCTAGAGATTGTATTTCATTTGAATTATTTACTTGGAGTTTGCCCCGTGGCTGATTGATAATGGGCTTTAATATTTGGGCACAAGCTTTTTAATTTACCTAGTCAAAGCAATAGAGAGAAAGCGCCTGTGGCTGAGTAAACCGAAAACAGTCACAGTAGTTCACCTTCAAATTATTATGCAGATCGCTCAATGCATTTTGTTTTACGATTGAATTTAAGAAAAGTAATCTATTTTATGTGATATCTTACACATTTGAAAGGTGAAAAGGGCACCCAAAACACACACTGCATTCTTTACATTTTCATAACTGGTAGTCCATCCATGTAAATTTGAACCGTGATTGGCTAAAATATGAAATTTTTCTGTTTATGTATTGTAAAATTTACCAAGTTCTTTTAAACATCAACTGGAAATATTTCTATAAATCAAACACAATACAACAGCAATGCAGACCAATATAAATCCTTTAAGAGGCCTTAGGAAACATTAAAAATGTCACAATTTATTGTACTGTGAGCCTTATTGAGCTCTTATAGTAATGTGTATGCTTTCTTCCTCCAATTTTAGCTTCTATTATATCAAATGATCCTGAAGTGGACGTTTCTTTCCCGCTAATGGTTCCGTTATATTATCAGAGATGCATTTGTCTCGAGACTTCATTTCTTTTTTTCATTATGGGGGGACTAAATGAGAGTGAGAGACATTAAATAGAGAGATGATGACAATTATAATGACAGCTCTTGAAGAATCACTTTTTTGTCTACCCTAATATATTACAGAACATGAGTATAAGAACGGCTCTAAATGTGGCTTCGGCAAAGAAGCAAAGAAGAGACATTTAAGAAAAAGAAAATGAAAGAAAAAGAGAAATTCCTGAAGCCACAGAGCAACATTTACATTTTTTCCGTGCTCTTTAGTTTGTAGTAAACTTTTAGTGTGGTTCTAAAATGCTTCCAATTGATTTGCTGTCACCGGAATGACTAATGGGTTCCTCATAAAGCTGGGTACAAAATACAGAAACATTCAAAAACTCAGCATATCCCCTAGACAAATGTCCAAGTGGGACACATGTTCCTGGAAATACATCCTTGCTAGTACTGGGACAATATTCCCATCAACTAAACAGACAAGCAGGCCTTAAGACACACCGCCAATGTGACATTACAAACCAACACCAGGGAACCAGGGACTTTTACTTGGAGGTGTCAGATCACTGCTTGTAAAGCTTTATATAATTTAAATTCCATCTCCTTAGCCTCTCCATGTGAGAAATATGAGCCTGAGGCTAAAGTCTTGAAAATAATAATTACTTAGTCAGTGGGAAATGTTTAGTTAATATGACAGCTTATACAGTACATAATTTGATTTATAATATTTAATATATAAGAAGGTCCTTGCATAGGGCATCAAAAAGTTTGAAAAACCCTTGACATAGCCTATGCATTTTTCTTGATACGCATTTACATTGCATTAAACAGGCTGTTTTGTTTTGATGGCAATTTAATTTTTTCAGTGTAGCTTCTTTCACCATGAAGAAAGTTTTTCAGTGAGATAAAAGAGCTTGATGTGCTAGTAAGTATAGCACTAGTGCCCCCTTTCCTTATCAGGGTTAAAGCCAGTACTTTTCCTGTGTGGCTACTTTCGGCATCACAGCCAGATGAGAATTGCGGTTAAGGGAGTTAGACAGTCAATGCTTTAGTTTTCTGCACACATGTACACTAGGGCTCAGTCTGCACGTTCCACTGGGACTGGAGACTAGGTTGTGAATTTAATCAAACCTCTCTGGATACATCTGGCCAGGTAACCCACTGCCATCACTGCAAAGTGAAGAAAATTGCATTTTGGCATTTTTTTTTTTTTTTTTTGTATTTAAGATTGAGCACATTGTTCATATATCTTGATGGGTCAGAGAGCAGTAGCTGTAAAACAGATGAGAATACTGATGGTGGGTTTGGATGCTGCTGGTAAAACCACAAACTTTACAAGCTAAAACTGGGAGAAATTATCACCACCATCCCTACTAAAGGTTTAAATGTAGAGACAGCTGAATACAAGAGCATCTGTTTAACCGTGTGGGATGTCGCCGGTCAGGACAAGATTTGTCCTCTCTGGAGATACTATTTTCAGAGTTCATAGTTACAGTTTGTGTGTGTGTACATATACACACACACTCACCACTGGCCACTTTATTAGGTACACCTTGCTAGTACTGGCCTGAACCTCCATTTGCCTTCAGAACTGCCTTAATTCTTTGTGGTGTTACATTCCGACTCAAAGAAGTAACAAAAGAAAGGGATCAGAATCCAAAAATAGATTAAACAAAATATTTATTTAAATCTAGGGGTTAAATTATAAAGAAAATAGAAGTAGAACAGTAAATAAGCAAACTATTAAGAGAAAAACAATATTAAGGTCCAGCTCTTGAGCACAACTGCAAGATAGGGATCAGAACACTCCTCCCACAAAAGACAGGCATCTTAAATACATTCCCAAATTCAAGACAGGTGTCAATCCTTATCTGGCAACCTATAAAAAGAAAAAGACAACAGAAAAAAACCCCAAACAAAACTGATCCGTAACAGTGGCATAGAATCAACAAGGTGCTAGAGACATTCCTCAGAGATTTTGTTCCATATTGACACGATAGCAGCACGCAGTTGCTGCAGATTTGTGCAATCCATGATGTGAATCTCCTGTCACACTACATATCCTTAAAGGTGCTCTATTGGATTGAGATTTGGTTAATGTGGAGGCCATTTGTATAGTGAACTCTTGTCATGTTCAAGAAACCATATTGAGGTAATTTGAGCTTTGTGACATGGCATGTTATACTGCTGGAAGTAGCCATCAAAAGATGGGCACACTGTGGTCATGCATGTTCAGCAACAATACTCAGGTGGGCTGTGGCATTTAAATGATGCTCAATTGGTGCTAAGGGGCCCAAAGTGTGGGAAGAAAATATCCTCCACACCATTACACTACCAGCAGCCTGAACTGCTGATAGAAGGCAGCTGGATTCATGCCTCTCACTGTTTATCCCAAATTCTGACCCTACCATCTAAATGTCGCTGCAGAAATCGAGACTCATAGGACCAGACAACGTTTTTTCCAATCTTCTATTGTCCAATTTTGGTGAACCCGTGCGAATCGTAGCCTAAGTTTCCTGTTCCTGGAGCGGCACCCGGTGTGATCATCTGCTTCAAGGTTCGACATATTGTGCGTTCAGAGATGCTCTTCTGCGACCTCGGTTGTAAGTGGTAATTTGAGTTACTGTTGATTTTCTATCAGCTTGAACCAGCCCTGCCATTCTCCTCACTGGATATTTTCTGACATGTAAACCCTAGATGGTTGTGTGTGAAAATCCAGCAGTTTCTAAAAAACTCAGAGCAGCCAAACCAAACAAAACACCAAACATGCCACGTTGAAAGTCATTTAAATCATTTTTTCTCCCAATTCTGATGCTCAGTTTGAACTTCAGCAGATCGTCTTGACCATGGCTGTATCTGAAATCGCCCCCTATACCCTCAAACAGGGCGTTATTTGAGGAGAACGCCATTTGTAGTGGTGTCCAAAACCATAGTGGACATTATTGAGTGCACTTATTCAATACCACATTGCACTGCAATAACGAGTGTACAACCAATGTACGCTCAACGGCTGTCCGAATTCACTCACTCCTTTTCATTCACTCCTTCATCCGCCTCCTTCTTACCACAATAACGAACTTTCCTACACTGTTCATAATACAATGTTGCACATTAGATAAACAACTGTCCATTTGCTTTTGTGTTGTGAGACGAAGATACTTCAGCAGGTCACCTAGTCTTATTAGAGTGTTCACTCAGGCGTGGGCCGTGGGCACATTGCGAAGGCAAAGACGTACCTTGCAAAAGGAAATTAGCTGGACCGAAGGGGGAAAGCAGTGTTTTATCTTTCATTCCAGCACTATTTATTCAATTTGTCTGACACCCACATATCTATGAGGAAATGAGGGAGCGCTGATAACCAGAATCCCTAAGTCCCAAAGGACTGTGGTTTGCATTAGCAAAACACCAAATACAATCAAAGTAGTCCCGTTTTCTTTTAACTTTTTTTCCTTTGAATGCCACATATTTTGCTATTGTATGCCTTCGGTTTGTAGAAGCATGCTGTAGTGCATGTTGATCCCAATTTAAATCAACAGAATACATACTGCATTTCTAGGTTTATGCTGCAGCTTGTTTCTACACCTGAGATAACCTCAGTAAAACATGGCCTTTAGAGATACATCTCCTTTGGCTTACGTTATGAATATTAATGACATGTAATTATACAATCATCTCAGTGGGAAGATATTGGAGGCCTTATAGATTAGCAGCCCATTGGCCTGTATGAATACTAATGGTAAATGTTGCACAGTGCAGGTCCATAGAGAGTCTGCTGATTGACCTGAGCTTTAGTTGCTGCACATCGCAGTCAAGCAATCAATAGCAATGGAGAATCTTTTCAACTAAAGCCAAATATCTATTTCCCAGTGGATGCCAAACATTTCTGTGTCTGTCTCTGTCTGGTCTAAGTCACAATGCAACAAACTTTCCATAATTACAACAGCGCCATTTTTTCCAACAATTGACAAACTTCTTGTATATATTATTGAAAGGTCATATATAGTATTCAAAAGATTAGTACACCCAAAAAATAAAAATTTGGACATTATCTAGTAGGGCTGTTCAATTCCTAAATTTTTGGAATCGTCGCCGATTCTTAAAGTAACACCAGGTAACTTTTCAACCTTCATAATATATTTCCAAGTCTCTTGTGATGGTACATCGACTTACAATAGGTTGAATGACACGTCTGCCATAGCCTGACGGGGTCTGTAGCGTTTTTAATCGTACTTTTAAACTTCGGGTTTCGGGTAGTAACCGGCGAACAAAGAGAACTACAAAACGCGACTGCTTTACGGCATATACGTCACTTCCACCGCCACCGCCGCTTCCTTAAAATCGCAGGGCTGTCAAGTGTCACGCATTGAGCGTGACAGTCACTCATTTCGGTCTTTTGTCACGCTCTCCCGCCACACATTGTATTTCTCACGCTAAAAAAACTATTTGTAATATATTTAATATGCCGCAGCGCCCAAAACTCTGGCCGCGCCGCTCTCACTGTGGAACAGGCATGAATTCAAGCTCGTCTCCTCTGGTGTTGTTCGTCTGGTTTTGTTAGCCAATCAGAAAATAGCACTATTGCATCTGGGTAACATTTAACGCAACAACCAATGACTGGGGTGTTTTTTTGTCTGCCTGACTATGTTACGGAAGCTATCTTATACTCCGTTTATCTTCATGAATCAGGTGATGATTTCTTGTCTTGCCTCAAGCTATAATGCAAATCGATTTGTAAAATTTGCAGATTTATTTATGGTAGCTTGATATTATAATATTGACGAAATATGGTTATTATCTACCACTCAAAGATTGCATTGAAGTATCATATAGATTCAGTAAAACGGTAACCAATAGACTAGGCTACTATAATGACACTGGCTTGTAAACGTGATCATCGCGATCATTTGTCGTTAGAAAAAAATAAAACCCATGAAATTATATTCATATGACATGCTGAAATATATGCCACTGTACCTGGGATGAAGACATTTCACACGCGACGCAAGCAGAACAACTGCATGTGACCTCCTCCTACAGTGTTCAGGGCTATCATGGTTGTCAACAAATGCACGATGACAGAGTTTACGACAGTAATAGAGGACAATAATGTTTCCCAACTGTAGGGGGACCCCGAGAGCAAAAGTTACCTGGTGTTACTTTAAGCCTGGTTCCAGAATCCTCAGTTTTATTATAATTTTTGTTTTTTAAAGATTGGAGTAACATGTTCATATAATCTTGCTATGTCTAATTGATATGAAGGCTTACTTCCTTTTAAACTTCCTTTGTATCATTGATTATTATCAGCATCTGTTATCTGTTCATGTAGTCCGGAGCAGCGGACTAAACCTTTCATTGTGGACAACAGAACAAACCAGTTTCATCCTGTAAACTAAATCATGGAGTTTATAAGACTAGTTTATTATTTTTATTTACTTCAGACAAATAGAACAAATTCACATTTTTGCATCAGTGACTACATTTACATGCAGCCAATTTTCGGGTTATGGTCGGGTTAAGGTCACTATTCGGGTTTCTGAAACATTAGGAATAACCCGTTTACATGTGTGAGTAGAGAGAGTTACTCCTGTGTACATGGAATTGCAATATCCCGATGTAAACGGCGACGCACGGTTAGCGTATGGACGTACGGACAACCTTAAGACGCAATATGCGTCATTTCCGATTCTTCTTCCTGTATCCAAAGACAACAACAACAGCAGCAGCAGCACGCGGATAATGAATAGTTCGGGGTAGATATCGATCGCCTTTGTTT
The DNA here is from genome assembly GCF_051911475.1 of Siphateles boraxobius. Lineage (NCBI taxonomy): Eukaryota > Metazoa > Chordata > Actinopteri > Cypriniformes > Leuciscidae > Siphateles > Siphateles boraxobius. Next base: position 7,363,979 of record NW_027509175.1, read on the forward strand.
GACCTTTGGTGCTGACCTCGCTCCAAAAGTATGCTGTGCTGCGTCTCGCCATGTTTACTTCCGGTATACTGCATGCGGGTTTTTGAATGCGCCGAGAAGTTCCTCTACTCAAAAGACCAAGATTCTTTGCGAATAGAACATGCGCAAAACACAAATCATTATGGGGATATGCCAATACGCGTTTACATGACCAAAAATTCGGGTTAGAAAAGGGGTACCCCAGGTATCATATCCCGGTTTTTAAAATTCGGGATATGAGCATATTCGAGTTTTTGCCGGTGTTTACATGGCCGTGCGTGACCGGGTTATTGCTAATATCCCGGTTTTGAACGGGTTATTGGCTGCATATAAATTGTGTGTTTTAGGTGCAACATTTTAATGTAGGAAACTTGTCCATGACAAAGGCTAAGGTACAGTAATATACGTTCATATGGCTTTATTTGAATTTGAGTTCGTTCCAACTTGATGACATCCAAACGCAACAATGTAAAAGAACGGCTGCAACCCTTTTTTTAACCGATCCATTGAAACAAACCATCCGAAAGAACCAGTTCACAGAAATGAATCCGACTTTGTATCACTACCCTTGCACTTTTATTGTGAAGTAATGACAAAATGATCAGATCAGTAAATAATTTTTAAATTTTGTGTAATGGTTGTTTAAATTCCGTTTAGCATGAGTTTGCACAATCAATCACAGACTAACGTATTGCAGTCAGAGTGAAAAACTGTGTAATGTTAGAAATACATTACTCTTGGTAAAGAATTACCATCACACGCTATTGATTTCTCAGTGTAAATGATTAACTGTAATGAATTTCACTAACACTGTCATTTCCTACATATCAGTTCATGCACCAGCAGACAACTTACCAGGAATACAAAAGCAATTGTGCAAGAAAGAAACCCTACTGTCCCATACAGTGCAGCAATGCAGATCATGTGCTTCAGTAGAAACAGCACAGGCAGCACTCAAAGGACAGGCGTTATTTTAGGACATTTACAGTAGATGCCATATTTATAAATAATAAGTTTGATCTTAAGATCAGGAAAAAAATCTTAAACTTTAAAGAATTCCTGCGATAAAAACAAACAAAACTCTAAGCTATGCTGCAGTGAGGGTGACATAATGGATTATATGCAAGATAAAAATAGTTTAGATATGCAAATTAAGACCTCAAACAGGAATAGATCACCCAAAAATGTCATCATTTATTCACCTTCATGTCATTCCAAACCCAAATGCTTAAAAAAAACATTCTTATTTTAGCATTATTTTTTTTAATTATCTTTTATTTTTATAGTTTCAGTTTTCATTAGTTTCAGTTTTAGTAATTTTTTGTGCATTAATAATTGTTATTAGTTTTTTTGTTGTTGTATATTTCTATTTAGCTTGAATCTAAATAGCAATGTTTCTAATTTGCATTTAATTTTGAATCTAATTTAATTTTCAGCTTTACTTTAGGCTATTTTTTTTAAAAAGTTTTAGTTAAAAAAGCTTTAGTTAAAAAACACTAAAAAAGCACACCTACATTAATACACAACGTGGAGGCAAAGCACCACCTGGCGCTTATACCATGGTCATTTGCCAGCATTGACAACTAAAAGCTGTTATTGATGTTTGCAGCGCAATATTTGACCAGAATGATAAAAATTATGGTTATTTAAATAAGTTATGGCTCGTTAGATCTAGCATTCTGCTGTGAATCAGACACAGAGATAAAGTAGAGAGTGTAAGATTACATTTATTTGAATTAAAGAATTTATTTGAATTCATTATCGAGAGAGAGAGAGAGAGAGAGAGAGAGAGAGAGAGAGAGAGAGAGAGAGAGTTTGAATTACCTATGTCTGTTCAGCATCTCTCTCTATTAACAATGAAGCTGTGAGTTTAATTACTTCAAAAACCGTTATGTAACCCCCTCGTTGCTGATTAATATAATGTAGAGCAGGGGTTCTCAAAGTCTACATTCAAAGGTCCAAATCTGAATTTTCATCAATGTCAAAGTTCCGAAAGGGGGGGGGGGGGGGGTGCTCGGTTTTGTTGGCGGGGGCGGATTGTTCGTTTTTGTTAACAGGGGGGGGGGGAGATGCTTATCAGGGAGCCGCTATCAATATGCGGGAGACTCCTGGAACTTCCGGGAGACTTGGGATATCTGTGAACGCACACCTCTCTGTCCAATCTTCTTTGAAAACTCTATTTTCTTCGTCAACTTTTGTTTTCCTGGACAAAGACATCCTCCTCACCCATTCAACCGCAATACTGCGGTGAAGTGTCGCGTCACGCCCGATTACGTCAAAAGTCATACGCTCACTGGATGTCATGGCAACTAAATCACGGAGGAAAACGTCTCAGGTTACGACTGTAACCTATGTTCCCTGAGAACAGGGAACGAGACAATACGTCAACGACGCTATGGGGAAACGCCTCAGGCGTGACAGGTGTCTGAAATCACTATCAAATCACGTCAATCATATTGACCGGCGACAGCCCGTGAATCATTAGCGTGAATGATTAAGGTGCGACCTGGAAGTATAAAGGGGCGCCTTGCAAACATGACAAATCACCTTATCGTCTGAAGGGACTGTACGGTAGGCAAGCCCCGCGGCATGGCAGGGAGACGTATTGTCTCGTTCCCTGTTCTCAGGGAACATAGGTTACAGTCGTAACCTGAGACGTTCCCTTTCGAAGGGAACTCAACAATACGTCAACGACGCTAAGGGGAACGATATACCAACGCCGCCATGCTAAGGGGAGTGCATGCCAAGTGGCAGTGACAACTGTCAGAACCAGCAACTTCAAATGAAACGCTAGAACCACTCACCCTCAGGTCACACTGGGCTGTCAGTGACAGCATTCCCTACGGTCATAGCCCAAGCTACAGCCTCACAGAAAAACCTTCATAAACATGGTTAAATGAAAGGTCTACCTGGGCCGGCTCCGGGCCTGGAACCTCAGCTTCCAATTAGAAGGGGTCCCTTCTAGGGAATGTGGCTAGGGAACCCAAGGGAACCCCAGCCAGTCACCATTCAGGGGAACGTACTCAACCCGAAATGCCACCAGGACGGCCTGACCTGGCGCCAGTACATAGACACTTAGTCTGGCCAAATCCTGTCTGTCTGAAGACAGAGCCTCTGGACAAATGCCTTAAGTAAGGCATCCAACCCGAGGGACTGCGAAGCTGGCAGTGAACCACTCGGCCCGGATCTCAGAGACGGGATATCCCGGAGAGTATGACTCAGCATAGTGCTTTCAGACCCTTGCTAGCGAGGGGAGTTTCTCTACTCGATCCACGGATCAACCCAGTGTCTGTGTTTCAAAACACTGAGGAGGCCTGTGAAGGCCTAAGGGCTGATCTAACTGGGAGGCCTCACGAGAGGCCTACGACCGTCTGACCAGACTCAGGAAGCCGCATGCTCAAAGAGACCCTCGTGAGGGGAGCACAAGGTCTGCCTGGTAGGCAAACCAGGCTGTAGGCAGAAAAGGTTCCGGGAGGGAACCTTTAGCAGAGAATGAACACTTTAGCGAGCCAGGGCGCAAGCTCGCCTTAAGCAGCTGCCTATCAAGGCTAGCTGAAACTGATAGCAAGAGACCACTAGCTTCATAAACCCAGCACCACTAGGGAGCGTTACAGGGAGGCCCGGAGAGGCCTACTACCTGATCCTTTAGGGAGGCACGTGAGGCCTACTACCTGATAACCACCTTTAGTGGGAATTCACCTTCAGGGAGGCCTGAGTGGCCTACTACCTGATAACCACTGGTAGCTTTGAGCCCTGAGTCCGGGTGAAAGTATAAGGTGGCCTGCTAAGGCCAGCCAGCTGGGGACTCGCCTATCAGGGAGGCCTGGTCGGGCCTACTAGCTAATAGCAAGTCATATTCTGCCATCAGCGCCTACAGCATCCTGGTGCCTAATCACATTGCCCATGGCAGTGTACTCCGCAAGAAAGCTAGCACCCTTAAAACAAGGGGAGTACAACATACGCCACTCTGCCTCAACGGAGGCCCCAGTTAGTCAGGGGCCTACCATCTATGCATGGGCGTCAGCTCAGGGCAATGCTCTGGCTTCAGGGGAGCGTACTTCGACCAAAGAAGAAGTGAAGCTTACTTCATACTCGACCCGAGCCATAGTGGTGCGAGGTGGGATAAAACAGAACTGGGAGTGAAGTGCTCAGACCTACCCTGTATCACAGGGGAATACTCACACCTCACCCTGAGGTTACCAGGGTGCGGGCCTGCCAGCGGCTCTAGGGGTGACAGAAATGTATCTGTGCCCAACCTAGGGGAGTGGGGCTTGAATGAAAGCCAACCACCTACAACCTAGCGCTCGAGCAGTAGCTCAGCGAGGTGAGTGAAGCCTAAACTGGCGGCCTAAATCCGTAGGCCAGTTCTGCATGGCAGAGTCGGGCAGGAAACCCAGTCTTCTTCGTGAAGCGAAAGACGGCCTAACCCTGCTCAATAAAGACATATATACCACGGAGGCCTGTTTGAGGCCTACCATGTCCTTACAAACCATCCTCAGCACCACGCTGCATTACTCTAGGCACCCCAGAATGCAGAGAAGGGGGCGGGCCTTGGCCTAACGACTCCCACGGGAGGAGGCTGTTTATACAGGGATGCTAGAAACCAACATTCACACAGTGAAGGGTCAGAGGAAGAAATGCTAAAATTTTTAGCAGAGCACCTCTATTATCCCTGGCACAGCCTAGGCCAGCTACAGAGGCGGCCCTGGTGAGGGCCAGCCTGCAAGCATAGATCAATCTGAGGGCTCGGATGAGCCACAGCCTTACTAAAGAATATAGTCTGTATTATTCCATACAAAGGGCTGCAGAATCACTCAGCCTAATGAAACCCAAACAGAGCTCAAGGGGCGAAATACTCAGGAAGAAGTCAACGGACCCGTGGGCCGGACATAAGATCTATCTGAAGCTCTAGCGTCAGTCAACACTCTAAGTAAAAAATTCTAAGAGAGAGACCAACTACTCTACCCTGAGGTGGCTAACAGCCCGAAGGCTAACATAGTTATCGTTCTGGCCACCTAACGGGGAACTTCAGGGCCCTAATGATCCAGGAAACTTCTCTTACCTTATTACCTTGACATGACCCCATAGCTCTATACAGGGAACGAGGTCTGTAGAGAGATACATCTCGGAATTTTAATTCACAAAAAAATTACTCTTAAAAGACCAGTCAGCTCACCTGCGGCGTGCGGAGTGAAGACTCGCCAGATAGTTCTTTATGACCCTGGGGTCCACCACTTTACATGCCTGAAAGAGGCGTTTCTACTAGCCAAGCCTAGGCGGGCCATTGGAACATCGTTCTTATCATAGGCCCAGCCCCAGGCCTGATGTAATGAACGTCTGGGGAGTCAGAAGAGAGGAGAGGGCTGGATTTCTTTTTAATGAAGCCCTCCGGGGAGATTATCCATCAGCGACACTGTGTGCGCTTGTGCTGGATAACCTCCCTCAGATCCCTCTTCTTGCGGGAGTCACGCCTCTTCTGCGCCCTGTTCCTCCACGGAGGGGGAGCACGAGAGGCGACACTGGCTCTCTGGCCCTGTCTACGGTCCTCGGACCGTGAAGGGCCAGGCCCTCCCGCCTACCTGGGTGTGGAACCGGATCTCAGCGGTATGCAGGATCCTGCAGCAGGTCGGCCTGATATGCCTGCAGCACCGCCATAGTGTGCAGGGAAGCACCAGCCTGAACCGCTGTCGTGTATGCTCTGCCATTCAAACGTGCTGTTGACTTTAGCGGTTTGGATGGCAGGGTTGGAGCTCTCAGTGTCGACGCCTGCCCAGACACGAGATAGTTCGCCAACGACTCGTCAAATGGGCGGCATCGACACATACCCATGCTCTGCGATCCCCTCAACATCAGCGAAATTAACCCGCTGATGTCGGTGAATACGGGCAGAGTATGGGCTCTTCCATGCCCTCTCGATCTCCGTGTGAAGATCAGGAAGGAATGGAAGGCTCACCTGAGCTGGTGTGTATGGCAGGGGAGAAACCGATCGCCAAGCCTACCGCGAGCGGTCTCTCCTCTAGCGCGTCGCCATGGCAGCTACAGCCTGTTGGCGGCGCGCTCCACAACATCCACCAGGTCTGCACACACGGGGCAGGGTGGCTGAGAGGGTTCAGGATCTACCTGATTATAAACCTCCTCAGCCATCTCCTGCTCGTCCTGAAGAGCAGCAACTGCAGGAAACCATTGGTGCCTGCAGTTCGCCCTCGTCAGCCGTCGAATCATTTGAGAGGTTTACAGGACTCTCAAGATGATCGATGAGCTCTATCTGGAAGCCCATGATGCAAGTCGCCGCTCTGCCTCGGCACGAGCGGGACCACACGGACCAGACGTTGAACCCCCTTCACTCGAGAAGAGGGCCAGACGAGAGCGGAGCGTTTTAAGAGAAAAACGCTCACAGTTCACACAGAGGATTCCCTCGAGAACCTCTCGTGCGCGCTCTTCTCCCAGGCAGGAAAAAACACACTCGTGTGCTGTACATTTCATTTTCTTACCGTTTCATTGACTAGCGTTTTCAAACAGACAGTCCCTGAAGACGATGAGATGATTTGTCATGTTTGCAAGGCACCCCTTTATACTTCCAGGTCGCACGTTAATCATTCACGCTAATGATTCACGGGCTGTCGCCGGTCAATATGATTGACGTGATTTGATAGTGATTTCAGACACCTGTCACGCCTGAGGCGTTTCCCCATAGCGTCGTTGACGTATTGTTGAGTTCCCTTCGAAAGGGAACTTTAAATATCTCGCCTTTGTTTTAAATTCGGACCATCTCAAAAAATACATTAAAAAAATAAACAAATGATTTTAACATGCATTTATCAAAGTAGGAAATCCACACTTTTAATCCCTTAGTGCTCTTGAAATACGAAATGGAGGCGGGTCCGGATTGAATTCCCTCTGGGTCCGGATCCGGACCGGAGTCCGGACTTTGAGAAGTACTGATGTAGAGATTCAGTAGTGAAGCTATTTTTTTAAATAAAAGTCATGAGGCTGAGTTAAGTTTCTATGCTCCAAAATGTTTCTGTATTCTTTGATGAAAACAATGCATTAATATAGAACGGTGATTAAAATGACTTGGAACTACCTGTGTATAAAACGTTTTTAATGCACACCTTCCAACCGATCAGAATCGAGTATTCTGACAGACCATGGTATAATAATAAATTAGCTTTGCTACTGAAATGGTACATTATATTACTACGCAAGGTGGTGGTAACGTTGCTATTTTTTAACTAATTAAACTCACAGTTTCATTGCTAGTAGTGAGAGATGCGCAGATGCAGGTAAGTCACACGCACATTTCTCTCGATCGATCGATAAGCTAATTTCTATATTTTCCTTTTTGTTGTGATTTTATAGTGGAAAAAGGGCATTTATTCTTGAGATTCACCTCACAGGTGATCTGCAATATCAGTCTTACTCTTGATAGACCACTCGAGGTTTCCGTAACATCGCTGCATGTCACCTGCTGAAACTATTCTCTTCTGCTGTTGGAATGGAAACTTAAATAGACTACTTCAAAAATCCCCAGCAGCACATTTCAATACAGTTTAGAGAAAAAAAAACATGGCAAGAGAGGCAGAACCACAATGGAAATTAAAAATGCTATCTATTGTTTAAACAACAGCTACAGTATGTTCTGTCTCTGAGTCCTCAACCATCACAGACTGTCAGAGGTAAATCCGCAGTTCTCCCAACCCCATCATCACTCTTATCAGATCTAATTTGGAGACATTATAGTCATTCTGAGGGTCATTAGCTGGACAATCTCAACAAAAAGGGCTAAAATAAGCATGATACGAGATGTAAGCCATCTACACACTTCTCAAGTGATCCGATAACGATGCATTCTCGCTCGCTCACAGATGGACAGAAGAAATAACAGGGAACATGTATGGATAAATGTAAAAGGGCATCGGAGATAATAAGCTCTTTACATGCTGCCAGAGCATGATCCCGTTTACTATAAGACAAAGGAAACAGGAGACATTAATCCTCAAAATACAGGTTGCAGTAAAAAGACCAAGAAAGGGGAGACAGATGATACAAGTCTGAACACTCTAAAGCCATAACTCTGAAGGTTATGGCGACCAGCAATGAGAAATGACAAGCTGTGTAAAAGTCATGCGGACGAGCAGAGCCGAGACGGGAGGAGGGAGCTACATTACATGAGAACGAGACACGGGAGATAATGAAAGCCTGGATAGCAAGGAAATGTAGAAAGAAAGAAGCCAACTAAAGGGAGAAAACAACTGAGAAAGGAAAACACACAAAGTTAAGGAATCAGGTGCAACACATACTTAAAGAAGTCATATCATAATTGTTTTGTTGGTTGCTTGGTTTCAATTTCTGCAGCATTGCACTGTGTAGCGTGGCCCACTGTGAAATCTAATATGTCCAAAATCCCAAACCTCATAATTGTTCATTAAACATTCTGATTATATTCTGATTAGTTGTGATTGCGTTGAGTCATTAAGCAGTTTTCTGGTGGACAGATAAAGTGT